>NW_028318246.1:2462500-2834166 GCF_062004578.1 Staurois parvus | reverse complement strand
TATCATGTTTAGATTTAAAACACTTAGAAATGTTATTTTCCTTTATCAATTATCTTGACATACACAGTTTTGATTTTCATGTGCCACATAAATGTATAAGTTAAGAATGATTACAATGGTCTGTGTTGCTAAAATATTTTTAATTCTGAAAAATATTTTAGTATGCATTTAGTGTTTAATTATACAGAGGTAATTATATCACTGACATAACTTCTTGTTCATTTGAATTTAAACGAATTCTGGCATTGCAGCCTTCATTTGACTCTTCAAAAGATTCTAAAGCCAATTTTTTTTTAATTAAAATATTAAACATGTTATACTCACATGCTCTATGCAATAGTATTGCACAGAATGACCCCAAATGTCCTCTTCTAGGGTCCCCCACCTACGCTCTTGGGTTCTCCTCTTTTGTGTCTGCAGCCATAGCAAGCCTTTTACTATGAGAGCAGACATACAGGATCACTCCCGAGTCTGGCTGTGTTTGTGTGTGGACACACACAATGTGGCTTGGCCCAACTACCCCTTCCCCCCACTCTCTGCTCGCAGGCTTTGACTGACAGCAGCAGGGACCAATGCCTCCTGCTGCTGTCCAATCCTCCTGTGAGGAAGACAGGGAGGAGAGCTGCCTCAAGACACAGAGCTGGATTGATACTGGATTAATTACAGGAGTAAGTGTTTAGGGAATGCATTCAAGTATTACTAAACCCAGGTCTCCCATAACTATATCTGGTCTCCCACAGTACACACAACATGGAAGTGCAATTATTTTAGTAAATACAAACTGCTAAATACCTTTTCTCATCAGCAGTTAAAGAAGCCTTGTGACTTTAATCAGTGTTCAGCAGACTACTAGTTAAAGCTTGTAGTTTTCTTTCTACTCTTGGAGGATGCAAAACCTCTAAGCTCTGTCTGGAGAGTGCTGATTGGCCCTGTGCTGATCACATGCACTCTCCCAAGAAAAAAAAAAAAACCTCTCTAGCAATACACACTAAACTGAGTAAACTGAGCATGTAGCTACAGGTTCAGTTTGTCTTATCAGAAGATAAGATGTGGACATTTGAACAAGAGGAGGAGCAGAGAAGACAGGATCAAACGGCCTCTTTACACAATGCAGAGGTCTAACCCCTTAGGTTCCACAGTGAGTATAACAAGCATGCTTTACTGCATATACAGACTGATTTTACTGTTGTGGGTTTAGTAACACTTTAAGGTAAAAAAAAAAAAGTTTTAGCTTTAGAACCACTTTAAGCAATCAAAACGTCATAGACTCTTAGGTCCCTTTGTCCCCTACCTCGCCCTGTGGTTTCTTTCTCTAACATTTGCATTGCCACAGGTTACAGCACTCTCAGAAGTGTTGAATGCTGAAGAGTCTGACAGAGGCAGTGGGCTTCTTTCTGTTTCATAGCTCATGTGCAGCGTATTCTGTTGCTTTCCAGGTAAGCAGTTTTGGAGATAACAGGCTGTAACAGTGGCCCTCCCCACTTTGTTGGCATATCCACAGCAAAAAGCGTGCTCCCTCTACTTTCAAATAAAATGTGCAACACTATTTAATTCTGGTTTGCACGGTACAGTAGTCTGGAACAAAATTCTTGATCCTCAGTAAAGCTTGTGTTTTCTACCTGTGTACTCATTGCCATTATCCTTTCAGAGTGTTTAGACATTTTGCCACATGTGTTGCTTACTTGAACAAGATATTGTTCAAGGTTATGTGGAACGTCATCATTGCTGTGTAACAGGTAGAGCACAGTATACCTTGGGTAATCATCAATGAATGTAGAAAATATTTTGTACCTCCTGATGTGTGAGTTTTTATTAGACAAGATAGGTCTGAATGAGTTACGTCCCGGAGATGTTGGGCTCTCCTGCTGCTTATTTTGGGAACCAATTTCTTGGACATTTTTTCTTATATTCCACTGGTACACATCATTATTTCGCTACATGGGGTTGATTTACTAAAACTGGAGCACACAGAATCTGGTGCAGATGTGCATGGTAGCCAATCAGCTTCTAACTTCAGATTATTCAGTTAAAGTATAACTGTGGGCAAAAAAATGTATTTTATCATTTTGGATAAAGCAAGGGAAGGTAATAACCCCTGTCAGATTGGAGAGGAAATCCCTGAAAATTTAGAGAATTCCTTGGGGACCCCCAGATCACCAGAACCAGTGTCTCCATTGGAAGGTTTCCCCTCTATACTTTTCTAGGGACAACACAAAATTTGGGATTTTCTTTTACTTTCACTTTCAATGATAACGGTAAACAGGACAAATAGAAAGGGTGAATCTCTGTAATGGGAGCACAGACAGGAATAAAAACTAACAGGCATTCTAGTTCATCTCCATCTAGTCCATCTTCATGCTATCTAAAACTAAAAAAAAAGTTTTGCCTTTAGCTATACCTTAAGCTTTGACAAAAAAATTGGAAGCTGGTTTCTATGCAGAGCTGCACCAGATTTTGTAGTCTCTAATTTTAGTAAGTCAACCCCCATGTGTCAATTTTTATGCCACTGACATGCTGATCTTTAGCTAGTTTCTTTATAGTTTCACTATTTCTATGTTCAGGATGACATTGATGGTTCTGAATACAGTTCACATGTTTTTTTGTCTTGTTTTTTTGTCTTAATCACTTCACTACACTTTAGCTGATACAGTTCATCTATGATTTTTCCTTTAGCTAATATCTGGCTTCTTGTTGTGTTAATATAGCTGTTATATCAAAACATCACTAGATATCCTGGTGAGTTCTAAAGAAATGTCCTCGCTCTGAAAAACAAATATAACAATACGTGGCAGCTATCACATACAGGTAGTATAACAAACCCACATAAATCCAAAGCAATCAAAATGTACAACACCACTAAATTAAATGTGCATAACCCCAAAATGTAATACATTAAGATCTCAAAACTATAAGTATCCAAAACAGTCTACATATATAAAGTCCTAGTGAAGAAACTTGCAAAATCAATTTGCCACCTTCACAAGTGAAATTCCTCCTCTTGCCACTATCTCCCTGTGAATTCCAAATTCACCAGAACGGGTGGCTGCCATTACAACAGCATAAACGCCTATATATCATGTCAGAAAATCATCAATGTGGATGCTACCCAATATCTGTATCTAAAGGAACCTCTCGAAGGGTCCCCTAGTGTCAATATCTCTCTTCCTTTTATAGCTTCACAAGTCCGCCATCTCAAAGCACATCCAGTAAAATTAAAAAGAGTGGAAGTAGTGGTTTTGCCATTTTATTAAAGATGTAAGAATCAGAAGTTCTCAAATAGACTGGAAACAACAGTTCTGCCTTTTTCCTGAAGGTCTTTTTCCAGTATAAATATAGGAAGCTTTTAAGCGGCCAAGATAATGAAGGCAAGGGGAGACAATATTCCCCCAAAATGTATACAATAAAGGGGATTTCTTTTAATCTTTAAAAAAGGCAAAAAATAAATACCCCTATGTGTATATAAGCTTTCACATATATATAATAATTTAAAATTGACAAAAATAAAAATCTATTAGGAAAATACAGTACCACTGTGAGAGAGCAAGAGTGATCCACTACTTACAAATAAATAGCAAATCATAAACTAAAACAATATTTCTATAAAAAAAATCAATCTATAGGTATACAGAAGGTCTAAAATGTCTAAACAAATGTGTTTCCAGGCAAGACTAATAATAGCTAAGAATGCATACTTTTAAAACAACCTAAAGGTTTTTATTGATACCAAGTAGATCTCTGGTGCTTGTGGAATGTCTTACCCCCTGAGAAAAAAACAAATTGGGGGAGGGGGGGTTCAGGCTTAAGACACTCTTGTAGGTATAAATACCCCTTTTGAGGTACTATCCCTAATATGGGCATTTCTTTTAAAACTGGATAAGAATCTGAATTTTGGGTAATGTGGACTATCCACTTATCTTCAAATTATAGAGATTTTTTGTACGTTGTGGATATATTTTACCTAAGGGACTCCTGAATTTCTTTTTTATATATATATTATAGTGTTCACTTGTTTAAGACTTTTTATATTTATATAATATTCTGAATGCACTTTAGATAATATGTATATCTTCAGAAACATTTCTTCCCTTACTGGGTTAGTTGGCTGTTTGGTGTCTTTTACTGTGAATTTCTATATAGGTTTGGCATTAAGGGTCTCCTTTAATGTTGCTTCAAAAGTATGGGTTCTTAGTTACTATTAGAGGTGCCCTTTAGGTTGCTGTAAAAGTACACGTTCTTAGTTAATATTAGTCTTACCTGGAAACAAATTTTTTTTAGACTTTTTAGACCTTCTACGTATGTGTGTATTGATTTTTTATAGTTTATGATTTGCTATTTGTAAGTAGTGGATTGCTCTTGTTCTCTCACAGCGGTATTTTTCTAATAGATTTATATTTTTGCCAATTTTAAATTATTATGTATAAGTGGAAGCTTATATACACATAGGGGTATTTATGTTTTGCCTTTTTTTGATTGATTAAAAAATCCCCCTTATTGTACTAATTTTTTTTGGAATATTGTTTTCTATTGCCTTCATTATCATGGAATCTTAAAAGCTTCCTGTGTTTATATTGGAATAAGATGTTCAGTAAAATACCAGAATAGTTGTTTCTTCCTCTCTTTTTAATTTTACTAGATGCACTTTGAGAGGGCGATCTTGTGAAGCTCTAAAAGAAAGAGAGACGTTGACACTAGAGGACCCGATGATAATGTCCTATTGGACGAAATCCGTAGGGAAGGAGTTTCTAGTGCTGACGTCAAGCCACTGCACAATTTGAGGTTGGAAATGGCTTCACATGTAAGCAGCTTAATTCTTGCTTTTTTATGGAATGTTTTTACATTTAATTTTCATAAATACTACACTATTAGAGATATATTTGCTCCTGCTGAACATTATTTCATCCCAGTTCAGTCCCATCAAGAAATTCCTTTAAATACGGATACTGGGGAACACCGCATATACGTTGATGATTTCTGACATGATATATAGGTGTTTGTTGTAATGGCAGCCACCTGTTCCAGTGAGTTTTGAATTTGCAGGGAGATGGTGATGGTTTCTTCACTGGGACTCTATTTATGTGGACTGTTTTGGACACTTACGGTATATTTTTGAGATCTTAATTTATCACATTTTTGGGTTTATGCACATTTAAGTAAATGGCACTGCATATATCCTGGTGAGCAGGGGCGGACTGACCATTTGGAAACTCGGGCACTGCCTGAGGGCCCAGGGTCAGTAGGGGGCCCCATGAGATGCCCCTTGTACCTTTTCATAGGCTTTTTTGAGTTTGGGCAAGGACACAGGGGCCCCATGATCCCCTATTGCCCGGGGGCCCCATGAGTTGTCAGTCTGCCCCTGCTGGTGAGCTTCTTCACTGACAATAGGCTATTTTCAATAGCAGGAACAAACAGTACATCTTTGATAGGCATCTGTCTGGTGACTACTTGGACAAATGGGCAGTGTAGATTACCTTCCCCTATTTCTTCTGATACCATATACTGTTTTTTTTAGCTGCTGTAATTTCTTCTGTCTTGCTTTGATTAAGATGAGCGAAGACATTTTTGTTATTACTCATATGACTTGTAGCTTCAGTCAATGCACCCAGTGCAAAATAATGAGGTGCATTGCATACCTTGGAGAGAAAGGTACACTTAGTATCTGAAACACCTTTTAGTTGTTATTTAACACTTGTAGCCCTTTGTTTGTTAACTACTCTTGTTTGCTGACTCATTATAGCTTTCCAAATTCTGTAGATTGACTTTAAACAACCTGTGTTTTTGCACACAAAACATTTACCAGCATGGTGTGGCAGGCAGTAAACACAGACAGAGTCCCATTTGCCAGAAATGATGTATTAAAAAAATTTAGTTCAGCTTTTATAAACAGACCTGGAGGGAAGGATCACCATCCAGTGACACTTATAACTGTTCACGGTGAGATAATAGCCCGAAGACCCAAGGATGATGACAGTGTCTTCCATGAGGGGCATGTCAAACCCAAAGTGGAAGCTTCCTGACGAGGTAGACGCAGGCCCTACACTCTCTCTACGCCTCTGGAACCTTTCCCTAATACTCAGCACTGTCCCTGCCCTGCATCTGTCTCTGTACTAGCCACTCACATTAAGCGAGCCAAGCCCCGGGATCAGAGTCTTAAACAGACTCTGCCTAACCTAAGATGGCCACTGAAGTTACATGGGGCACAAGCATCCAGCCGTATTGCTGCCCATGTGCCAGAGGAAATCAGAGAGAAACTTTGTTCCTCTCAACTTCTTCTCCCCATCTGCACTGCCGCTGTGGATGAGCGCCACCTGCAGTAGACATAACAGACTGCACCTGCCTGCACACATATTACTATCACTACAGTTGTTGGTTTTTAATACAAATTCTGCCATAGGAGCATTTTCACTGTTTGCACTCCCGGTTTTATGTGTATATTCATCCACATGCTTGTAACAACTTATTCCAGAGTAAGCTCATCATCTGGGTGAGTATTTGCTCTCTCAAGTACTTTCTGCAGCTCTCCTAACATTTCTTTTGCAATTTCAGATTTCCACAATGGTAGCATCATCTGTGCTCAGGGATAGTATTTTGATCTCTCTCTGTCCTCTCATCTGTAAGTGGGTTTGGTCTGGGGTGTTTTATACACTTCCATGTATCTCTCTTATCAGAAGCATCTTCATTTTAAACTTTCATGACTGGTAGTTCTGGTTTGTCAGATTATCATGATTTCTGGCCAGATTACTATCAAGCCATTTCATGCCACCATGAGTCAGTGGTGTGCACTAAAAAACTATGGCATGACGTATACTTCCATGCTGTGGCCATATCACTTTCTGACATTTCAGTAAAGTTGTCATAAAAAAAGTAAACTGTGAGATGCACTGGGATGGACATAATGGCTTCACTGTTATACTGTTGCTCCTGGTTGCATTCTAATATAGCTGCTGATGTGAAGCACTGTTCGTAGCCATCATATGCTTTCTGACCATTTTCTTTTGCGGAGACTGTTTTGCTGTAATCTGCTGAAGAAGGCTGTACCTTGCTAGAAAGGTGCTGCAGATATGCCTCTTACAAATCAAGATGTGCTTAACCACTACAAGTCCAGACACTTTCACCCCCTTCCTGTCCAGGCCAATTTTCTGCTTTCAATGCTATCACACTTTGAATGACAATTGTGCGATCATGCAACACTGTACCCATATGAATTTTTTAGTATTTTTTAAGACAGATAAAACTTTATTTTGGTGGTATTTATTCACCACTGGGATTTTTATTGTTTTGCTATATAAATGAAAAATCCCAAAAATTTTTAAAAAAGTGTTTTTTATAAAATTTTGCAAATAATTAATTAATCTTTCTTCATAAATCTTGGCCAAAATTTATTCATCTATCTTTTTAGTAAAATAAAATAACCCAAATTAGTTTACAGCTAAAAATTATAATTTTTCAAATTTTTTTTTACATTTTTATTTTATTTGGTTATATTATTAATTATGTCTTTTTTGGTCTTTTTTTTACACACCGTCACCCTAGCAGTACAGTGTCACCATAGTGTCACTGTACTACTTGTGGGGGGTGATGAAGATTTTTTTTTCTTTTTTTACACTGATTGCTTTTACACCCATAAAGGCTGTAAAAGCAATCATTTCTCCTTCTCTCTGGCTACATTCTTGCAGCCTTTGAGAAATACTCTGTGAGCTGTGATTGGTCACAGCTTGTCACATGGTACAAGATTGTTGTGAAGAGCCTTGAACCATGTGACCTCACACGTATTAAGCAATGGTGTCAGGAAGTGACATCTTGTTTACTACTGTTCATATGATCACTGATCGGCCTACCAGTGATCACATGATCGGGATCTCACACAGAGGTCCCGTACAGCGATCAGTGTTCTGCTGTGTCCTCTGGACACAGCGGGCACTGGATCGTGGTAGCAAGCGCTCCCAGGGAGCGCACACAGGCAGTGCATGCGGAGGATGTTTATAAATGGCCACCCGCTCCTGCACTGCCCCGTATGGCCGTTTATGTACATGGGCTGGATGAGAAGTGGTTAAACCATAACTGTAGCCCTTTTTGCTTTTATTACAAAATGACAGGAACACACACAGAGACAGGAATGGGAAATTACATCACAATATAACCATAGAGTTCCACAAGAGAGAACAATACTTTGAATATAATACTGACACCTAGTGGCACAACTAGTAATCATAGTACTTTATAGGAGAATGGTTGTTGCCTGTATAAACAGCATTTTAACAAAAAGACCCAGCAGTTAGATTTTTTTAGGTGATTGACTGGGTCACTGGGTCATATATCACTAATTATTATTATTATTATTATTATACAGTATTTATAAAGCGCCAATATTTCGCTCAGCGCTGTACATTACAAAGGGGGACAGAACATGTGACAGAACAATACCAATACAATGCAAAACATGAGGGGATCGAGGGTCCTGCTCATTGGAGCTTACAATCTAGGAGGGAGGGGATAGTGGTACAGGAGGAGATAGCTGTGGGGGATGGAGTGGTAGGAAGAGTGGAGGAGGTCAGCAGGTTAGCAGGGGGTGGGGTAGGCTTCCCTGAAGAGATGGGTTTTCAGGGTGCGCCTAAAGGAGAGGAGAGTAGGTGATAATCTGATGGGTTGGGGCAGGGAGTTCCAGAGGATGGGTGACACCCTGGAGAAGTCCCGGAGGCGGGCATGGGAGGAGGAGACCAGGGAACTAGAGAGAAGGGGGTCTTGTGAGGAGTGGAGTGTGCGTGCTGGGCGGTACTTGGATATTAGGTCAGAGATGTAGTACGGGGCAGTATGGTGGACAGCTTTGTACGTCAGTGTTAGGATTTTGAATTTGATCCGTTGCGCAATCGGAAGCCAGTGGAGGGATTGGCAGAGGGGGGTGGCGGAGATGGAGTGGTTGGAAAGGTGAATGAGTCTGGCAGCCATATTCAGGATCGACTGAAGCGGGGATAGCTAGCGGCGAGGCAGGCCAGTGAGGAGGGAGTTGCAGTAGTCAAGTCGTGATATGATGAGGGAGTGGATGAGCTGTTTAGTGTTTTCTGGGGTTAGGAACGTGCGTATTTTGGCGATGTTGCGGAGGTGGAGTCTGCACGAGTTTGTTAAAGATTGGATTTGGGGCTGGAAGGATAGGTTGGAGTCCAGAATGACACCCAGTACTCTGGCCTGTGGGGCGGGTTTGAGGGTGGCATTGTTGGATGTGACGGAGAAGTCAATGGGGGGTGGTGTCCGGGCTGGGGGGAAGACAAGAAACTCGGTTTTGGAGAGGTTCAGTTTAAGGAAGTGGAGCGACATCCAGTCTGATATGTCGCTCAGTAGGTGTGTGATTCGGGCAGAGACCGAGGGGGTGATATATTTATTATGCTGACCTATACTTGTGAAATCAACACAAAGTGACAAATATAGTAAAGGATTATCTTGCAGACTAGTTATTTAAACATGTCTCAGAATTTGAAATAAACACAGGCAACAATTAAAAAGACTGCTTTAGTAAACTAGTGTCAGAATGTTTTAACATCCATCCTCAGCTTCACCCGTCTGTTGCTGTTAAATACAATCAAACTACCTGCGTAATTCTTAAAGTAATATACTGTATCTAAAGACCCCCCCCCCATGTTAAATGAGTTATTGAATGCGAATGGCCAGTTTTTCAAATAAAACAAATTTCTCTTCAAGATGAACTCTTAAATTCAAAACAGATTACAACTAAAACATTGTGACCAGAAATATGGATGCTTTGTAGATCTTTTGTTTTCTGCTTTAAGATATTTTAAATTATGCATACTAGGATCAAAGCTACTATATAGAATACTAGTCCTGAAAACATGTTCATAGTATTCCTTCAAAATGTTATGGCAAAGCTCAGCTTTTCTATAGTCAATTTTCTATAAGTGTCAAAATTCTGCTACTTATCTGTTGTGGAGTTCAATCCATTTAATATCAGGAAACCACATCATCTCAGCCACAACCCTTAAATAAAATGTTGTGTGTCTGATCTCTGAGCTTTTACCAGGAGAAGCAGCAGTGAGAGCAGACTGGCTTCCTTTGATCTATCGATTATGCTAATGCTATTCCTGCTATTAAAAATGCAAGAGCCTTTTCAGTTAACATATTTCACTTAACTCTGGTACAACATGTTTAAATTCAGAGACTGCAAATCTAGTATCTGCTGGTGAAAGCCACAAGAGAGTTCTAGTTTCAGGAGATGGGGATAAGAGGCTGTTCATTTGGCTAGTAATGTTCTTGCAGTTGATTGAGGAAATATGCTTTGTTATAAACTTTCACAGGGAGTAGAATTCACTTTCTCACAAAGTATTGCAATATTGTAGACATATTAGGAGAGTTTTGGTAAATCTTTTCCCACATATAAACTACTACATATTGCATTGGTGTAGAGGGCAATATTAGGACATGTAGTCCCAGTACTGTAAGTTTAGGTGTCTGCAGATTGCAATATTTTTTTTTTTCTATTACAGGTACTTATATAGCACCCTCAATTTACACAGCGCTTTACATATATTGTACATCCACATCAGTCCCTAACCCACAAGGAGCATACAATCTAAGGCCCCTAACTCACATTCATACTGTGGGGTTAGCTCAGGTGGGGGATCACCTTCCCTGGGAAAAAGGTAGACCGCACAGCAGGCTTTCTTAAAATCTGACTGGTTGTCAGCTTTATTTACAGGTTTGCACAAAGGTCAAAACAAACAAAACAGTAAAATAAACCCTTGCCATCCAGGCACTAACTAAACAGAAGGTGTTTCCTCTCTCAGAGGTGAAGGGCTTCTCCCTGTCACCCAAAACAAAACAAAAGCAAACCTTTTCTTGTAGGTATAGTACACACACAGCTCTCTCAGAATACCTCTCTGAGTCCCAGGCCACTAGCAACTCCTTGCTCCAGCCCTGTCTTATTTATACCACCTGTTGGTGGTCATCAGTAAGACACAAACTCCGGTCCGGAACCACCTCTGCCATTGTGGCCCCAAAAACCCGGAGTGGACTCCACCTTACACCTCACCGTATGATCTCATGCGAGGTGACACATATCGCCCATCCAACACTTTGCCGTTCATACTGTCACAATACATACACATACTAGGGCCAATTTAGACAGGATCCAATGAACCTACTAGTATGTATTTGGAGTGTAGGAGGAAACCCATGCCGGCACAGGGAGAACATGCAAACTCCAGGCAGGTGATGGTGTGGTTAGGATTTGAACAACAGTTTGCTCAGCGCTTTACAATATAAAGGGAGACAATACAGCAACAATACAGTTCAATACAAGAGGGATAGGAGGGCCCTGCTCCTTGGAGCTTACAATCTAGGATATTTAGCCACTCTTTGGATCTCATCTTGAGAGTTGACAGCAACAGATTCCAAATGCAAATAGCACACTACCTCTCTGAGTCCCAGGCCACTAGCAACTCCTTGCTCCAGCCCTGTCTTATTTATACCACCTGTTGGTGGTCATCAGTAAGACACAAACTCCGGTCCGGAACCACCTCTGCCATTGTGGCCCCAAAAACCCGGAGTGGACTCCACCTTACAACTCACCATATGATCTCATGCGAGGTGACACATATCGCCCATCCAACACTTTGCCGTTCATACTGTCACATATCCCCCCCCTCTGCTCAAGCCCCTGCGGCTGAGCAACTGTCCCAACCAGGCAATGGACCCGGGAGAGGGCATCTACATTGCTTTGCAGTTTCCCCGCTCTGTGTTCCACCGTAAATCTGAACGCTTGTAGCGCAAGAAACCACCTTGTCACTCGGCTATTTTTCTCCTGGTTATCGCACATCCATTTGAGCGGGGCATGATCAGTAACCAGCTTGAACTGTCTTCCTAACAGGTAATATTTCAGGGCCTCCAAGGCCCATTTGATGGCCAAACCTTCCTTCTCCACAGTGGCATAGTTTCTTTCATGTTTGTTGAGCTTTCTACTTAGGAAGACCACAGGGTGCTCCTGCCCATCTCTGATTTGGGACAGCACAGCACTTAGTCCCACATCAGAGGCATCAGTCTGTACCACAAACTCTGTTGTGAAATCTGGGGTCACAAGCACAGGTTGGGCACAGAGAGCTTGTTTCAGCCTTTGAAATGCGGTCTCCGCCTCGGGATTCCACTTAATCATGACCGACCCCTTACCTTTTGTCAGATCTGTCAGTGGGGCTGCAATGGTGGCAAAATTGGGGATAAACCGCCTGTAGTATCCTGTGATCCCAAGAAACGCCCGGACTTGCTTTTTATTTACCGGTTGGGGCCACTTTTGAATTGCCTCGATTTTATTTATCTGAGGCCTAATGAGACCTCGACCAATAATGTAGCCAAGATATTTGGATTCCTCCAAGCCTATGGCACACTTTTTGGGGTTGGCGGTAAGACCTGCTTCCCTCAGCGAATCTACTACCACTTGCAAGCGGGACAAATGAGACTCCCAGTCTGGACTGTGGATGACGACATCGTCCAAATAGGCAGCAGCATATTGGCGATGTGGTCTTAGCGTTTTATCCATCATTCGTTGGAATGATGCTGGAGCACCATGTAAACCAAACGGCATCCGCTTATACTGAAAGGACCCCTCGGGGGTAGAGAATGCCGTCTTTTCTTTTGCAGCTTCCGTTAAAGGAATCTGCCAATAGCCTTTGGTTAAATCTAAGGTGGTTATGTACCGAACCGTTCCCAACCTGTCAATGAGCTCATCCACCCGAGGCATCGGGTACGCATCAAACTTAGACACACTGTTCAGTTTCCTGAAATCATTACAGAACCGAATTGTCCCATCTGGTTTTGGGACCAACACTATGGGACTCGACCACTCACTGTGAGATTCCTCAATCACTCCCAACTCTAACATGTCCTTTATTTCCTTTGCCACCGCTTCCCGCCTGGCCTCGGGTATTCTATAGGGCTTGACATTTACGCGGACCCCGGGCTGGGTAACTATGTCATGCTGTATGACTGTCGTCAGTCCAGGTAGGTGAGAGAAGAAATCTCCATTTTTCCTCACAAACTCCTTAACATCATTTTGTTGGGCTACTGACAAGGTTTCAGTTATAGGTACCTGAGGGGTCACGTCCTTTTGGGGGTTTGGTACTGCCAACAAACTTTCCCTGTCTTTCCAAGGTTTTAAGAGATTAACATGATAGATTTGTTCGGGTTTCCTTTTCCCTGGCTGGTAAACTTTATAATTTACTTCCCCCACTTTCTCCCTAATTTCAAAGGGACCTTGCCATTTTGCGAGGAATTTACTTTCCACGGTGGGGACTAGCACCAGCACTCGATCCCCAGGGTTGAAGGTACGGATCCTGGCACCCCGGTTATAAACCCTTCTCTGGACCTCCTGGGCTTGCTCCATGTGTTCCCGAACAAGTGGCATGACAGCTGCGATTCTATCCTGCATCTGTGAGATATGCTCGATGACACTTCTATAGGGCGTGGACTCTGTCTCCCAGGTTTCTTTTGCAACATCTAGCAATCCCCTGGGATGTCTACCATACAGTAATTCAAAAGGTGAATATCCTGTAGATGCCTGAGGTACTTCTCGTATAGCAAACATGAGATATGGTAGCAAAAAATCCCAATTTCTCCCATCTTTGTCCACCACCTTTTTTAACATATTCTTAAGGGTCTTGTTAAACCTTTCCACAAGCCCATCGGTTTGTGGGTGGTAGACCGAGGTATGGAGATGGGAGATTTTGAACAATTTGCATAACTCTTTCATAACTCTAGACATAAATGGCGTGCCCTGATCCGTTAATATCCCCTTTGGAATACCTACACGACTAAACACCCGGACAAGCTCTTTGGCGATATTTTTAGCGGAGGTATTACGCAAGGGGATGGCTTCAGGATACCGGGTGGCATAGTCAAGTATAACCAGTATGTGCTGATGGCCCCAGGCAGACTTTACTACTGGACCCACTAGGTCCATGCCCACTCTTTCAAACGGTACTTCAATTATGGGTAGAGGTACTAGCGGACTGCGAAAATGGGGTGAGGGCGCAGAATATTGACATTCCGGGCATGACTCACAATGCGCTTTGACGTCTCCATGTAAGCCTGGCCAGAAGAATCTCTGGGTTATTCTCTCCTTTGTTTTCTCTACACCCAGGTGTCCACCCATTATATGCCCATGGGCTAAATCTAGTACCATCCGGCGAAAGGGTTTGGGGACCACTAACTGTTCTACCACCTCCTCCCCTTGCTTTACCACTTGGTATAGCAAGTTATTTTTGAGAGCCATATAGGGAAAAGACACCCCTACATCATTGTCAACTGGTTCCCCATCAACCATTTTAATATTTTCTCTGGCTCTATTAAGAGTGGAATCTTTCAGCTGTTCTGTACAGAAATCCTCCTTTCTGACCTCCAGGTCAGGCACGACATTCTGTCCACTCCCCCTGGAACCCGAGATAATTTCTTGTTCCGTATCCTCAATGTCTGGGGTTGGATCCAACTCCTCCTGCTCCCAAGCCATTACAGAGAAAGGGAAAAGGTCTAAACCTTCCTTGGACACACCAACAGTTTCCCCTTCCACCTTGCCATCAAAGGGGTCAGGAGTGAGTTCAGGAGTTTCCAGTGTTTCCTCAGCAGGGGGAGCTCGGTCTTCCTGACTCCCCTCCTTATCCCATAACTTCCAGAAATGGGGAAAATCTCTCCCCACTATGGCTTCATGAAGCAGAGAGGGCAGCACCCCATCTGAATGGGTCACAGGGCCCCAGGGGGTATCAATCTCCACCATAGCAGTCTGGTAATTACGTGTATCACCATGAATACAAATAACCCCAATCGTGCTAGGGTGTAAGCTTGCAGGGTTTACCAAATCACTCTTAACCAAGGTCACAACACTACCCGAGTCTAGCAGAGCAGTTACTGGCTTTCTATCAATGGCAATCACACACATTTGCTTTTCCATGCGTTTCTGACATGCTGCAGTACATACCACCTGTGCAAAAAGAGACATGCGTTTTCCTAGATAAGCATTTTCACATTGCATAGGTTCATCATTTAACGGACAGTTTGCAGCAATATGACCTAACGCATGACAACGATAACATATTATATGTTCAGTGCTTAGACCTCTAAACGGCTTTGGGGACCTTCCTGACCTATTTGGCCAGTCTCTAGGTCCTAAGCCTACAGTCTCATTATCTGACATAATAGTCTTATCATTTTTTCCTGAGCTTTTGGCCCATGGAACAGTCTTACCGGATCCTCCGGATAGTTTTCCACCCCTAGTGACCTTGGGGTACGGCCCAGGTGGATGAAAAAAATCCTCAGCAGCTGCATATCTCTCCACCAGGTCCACCAACTCGTTTGCAGATTTAGGGTCTCCACGGCCGACCCACTTCCTCAAAGTGGCAGGGAGTGCACATAAATATTGGTCCATGACCACACGCTCCACAATCTGAGGGCCCGACAATACCTCTGGCTGGAGCCACTTTTTGGAGAGATGTATCAAATCAAACATCTGAGATCTGGGTGGTTTGTCAGCCCTGTAATGCCACTGATGCACCCGCTGAGCCCGGACTGCAATGGTGACGCCCAGGCATGCAAGGACCTCAGCCTTCAGTTTCTCATAGTCCTGGGCATCCCCTGGTTCCAGGTCATAATAGGCTTTTTGGGATTCACCTGTCAAAAATGGTGCAAGCAGTCCTGCCCATTGCTCCTTTTTCCATCCTTCCCGAACAGCAACCCTTTCAAAAGTTGTGAGGTAGGCCTCCACATCATCCGCAGGTGTCATCTTCTGCAAAACATAGCTGGCCCGTGCCATTTTCTGCTCCACTGGCAGCGGATCTGCAGATTCCTTCTTTAATTCTAATAGGTGTTGGGCCACCTGCTTAAGGAGCTCTCGGTCTGCTTCTTGGGCTTCATGTTGTGCCTGTTGGGCCTCTGCAAACTGGCGATTTGTCTCCCGTTGTGCTGCGTTGGCCTGCAGCAAGGCTCTTATAACTTCCTCCATCTTCCCACTTGCTCAGGAAGTTGCCCGCATCCTCCACCATATGTGGGGTTAGCTCAGGTGGGGGATCACCTTCCCTGGGAAAAAGGTAGACCGCACAGCAGGCTTTCTTAAAATCTGACTGGTTGTCAGCTTTATTTACAGGTTTGCACAAAGGTCAAAACAAACAAAACAGTAAAATAAACCCTTGCCATCCAGGCACTAACTAAACAGAAGGTGTTTCCTCTCTCAGAGGTGAAGGGCTTCTCCCTGTCACCCAAAACAAAACAAAAGCAAACCTTTTCTTGTAGGTATAGTACACACACAGCTCTCTCAGAATACCTCTCTGAGTCCCAGGCCACTAGCAACTCCTTGCTCCAGCCCTGTCTTATTTATACCACCTGTTGGTGGTCATCAGTAAGACACAAACTCCGGTCCGGAACCACCTCTGCCATTGTGGCCCCAAAAACCCGGAGTGGACTCCACCTTACACCTCACCGTATGATCTCATGCGAGGTGACACATATCGCCCATCCAACACTTTGCCGTTCATACTGTCACAATACATACACATACTAGGGCCAATTTAGACAGGATCCAATGAACCTACTAGTATGTATTTGGAGTGTAGGAGGAAACCCATGCCGGCACAGGGAGAACATGCAAACTCCAGGCAGGTGATGGTGTGGTTAGGATTTGAACAACAGTTTGCTCAGCGCTTTACAATATAAAGGGAGACAATACAGCAACAATACAGTTCAATACAAGAGGGATAGGAGGGCCCTGCTCCTTGGAGCTTACAATCTAGGATATTTAGCCACTCTTTGGATCTCATCTTGAGAGTTGACAGCAATAGATTCCAAATGCAAATAGCACACTTGAAATGAACTCCGGACCTTTTATCTGCTCATTGTAATTGGGATAATGAGGGAATAACACACACCTGGCCATGGAACAGCTGAGAAGCCAATTGTCCCATTACTTTTGGTCCCTTAACAAGTGGGAGGCACATATGAAAACTGTTGTAATTCCTACAGCATTCACCTGATTTGGATGTAAATACCCTCAAATTAAAGCTGACAGTGTGCAGTTGAAGCACATCTTGTTCGTTTCATTTCAAATCCATTGTGGTGGTGTATAGAGCCAAAAATGTTAGAAGTGTGTCGATGTCCCAATATTTATGGAACTGACTGTATCTGCTATAGGGTGGTCCTTAAGTGGTTAAGTATGTGCAGTAGCTGCATTTAAAATACATTACATTTAATGAAAAATAGCTTTTTTATAACTGATTGGAGTTCAGCTTTACTTCAACTCAGAGCAGCTGTATACTGCTACAGGGCGGCACCTGTGCACAGAATCACGTATATATACATCATTTTGCATTTCCGGGTAGGGAGCGCATGTGATCCGCACCACCATTCACAGCCACGGATGTCAATCACGGGGTCCCGGCTGGTAATTACCAGTGATTACCGAGCATTTCCGACGCAGAGGAAGATTGTTTTGTTTACAAACAATCTTCCTCCCTGTCAGCTCGAGCGCACTGCTTGGGATGGCTGTGCACAGTACATCCATCCAGAGTAGTGTGCTTACAGTGAAGAACACCCGCCCCCTAGTAAAACACTCCCAGACCTTCATGCCCAGTGCCATTAGTACAGTGTCAGTGTTTTTTTTAGTACTGATCACTGTATTGGTGTCACTGGGGTGCCATTTGTGGCCGCGGATGTCAATCACCGGGTCCCAGACAGTAATTACCCGCTGAGGCCCGGTGATTACCGAGCATCTCCGATGGGGAGGAAGATTGTTTTGTTTACAAACTTGACGCTTGTTTTGTTTACAAACAATCTTCCCCCGTCAGCTCGAGCACACTGCTCGGGAAGAACACACCCCCTACCCCCTAGTAAAACACTCCCAGCCCTTCATGCCCAGTGCCATTAATACAAATAGTGTAATACCGCCAAAGTAATATTCAGAAAGACACTTTCTGAATATTACTTTGGCGGTATTACACTATTTGTCCCTCATATACTTTTGTTTATATGGTGCCAATGATATGGAGACATGGAATATCTTGCTTAAATAGTGCCTTGAATGCAGTGGAATCTGGGGGAGCACTATAGGAGGGTTCCATCCATATGATACTATAAAATACTGAAAGCAGGTTTATTGAGGAGTGTTGGTAAGGGTATGCATTCCTTACTATAATAGAAGTGGCACGGTGTGGATTTGTTTTGGAGCACTGTAAAAGTGATTCACAGTACACAGTGTTTTGCACTATTTTGTTGAATTTATGTTTGTTCACTTGATTCACTTTTTACACTAATTACCAAAAGGAAAAAAATTATATTCCTATTTGGATAATCACCAGAGTGTTGTCACGAATATTTTATTGTATTATAAAGATAATACACTATGTGATATTTCTTTTTTTTTAGGTTTATTATCGTGAGAAAGGATTGGAAGGATTTTCATTTTAATTTTTATTTTTTTCATAATTTTTGGATTTATATTCATTTTTTTGGACTTTTTTGGACTTTTTTTTATTTTTTTGAACATTTATAGTATATATATATATCTGTTTTATGGGGCTGATTGTATAAATATTAGTTTGTATAATTTTGGCACATTTTCATATTATTGTTTTATATCTTCAAGGGTGAAGGTGTTATTTGTGCTATGGGGATTTAAGTTTTGTCTTAATTGAATTTTTGAATTTGTCACTTATTTTATTTAAGGAAGTGGTATTTATAGATATATTTACTGGACATGTTTAATAGCAAAAGGTAAAACATATTGTTTTTTTCTCAAAATTGTTGATTTTTTTTTTTGCTTATAGCGCAAACAACAAAAAATGCACAGGTGATCAAATACCACCAAAAGAAAGCTCAATTTGTGGGGAAAAAAGGACATAAATTTAATTTGGGTGCAGCGTTGCATGACAGCGCAATTGTCAGTTAAAGTGACACTGTGCAGTAACGCAAAAAATGGCCTGGTCATGATGGGGAGTAAATCCTCAGGAGGGCAAGTGGTTAATGTAAATATCCAAATTTGACTTGGTAGCAACCTCCTGCAATTCCCTGCACAGTGACACTCAGGCTAAGAGACGAAGGTACTGCACTAGGAGCCAAATAATTATGCTGCAGTGCACGAGTTGCCAAAGAACATCCTGATGGGTGTAGGGAACAGAGTGAACAAAAGGATGACTCATTAGGGTATTGCTGCTGCTCCTTCATTTCCCAGTCACAGGTGAAGGGTTGACCTAACTGTATTTGCTAGAGAATCTACAGGTCACTAGTATGGCTCTGCTGTCTAGTAGGACTGTATATACCTCAGGATTGATTGGACAGAAATACAGTCATTTTGCAGGATAGATACATTTCAGCCCTGCATTTAGTGGTTTTCTTGGAGTTCAGTCTAATTAGAAACCAATGTAATCTTTCAAAATGAGAAGGCATTGAAATTGCTAGATATAACTAGATAGAAATATTACAAACTTTGCTTGTAAGGAGAGAGCAAATTTTTGCAGAAATAGGTAACTCAGTACCTGAAATCATTATTAATTATTAGTTTCAAGGTCAACATGGCAAAGCGGGCAAGGGCTGTAAATACTTCATACACAGGCTTGCCTTAACTCTGATGCACCAATTGACATAAAATGTTCTTATGCAGCAGAAGAGAAAAAACAACTGTTACTTCATCATTCAGCTGAACTGCTGTATTTAAGCCCACCCAGAAATACAAGATGGAAGAATGGGAGTGTCACAGTACAGGCCTTTGGTTGCCACAAAAAGTAATTTTTTCTTTATAGCAAGAGTAAACTAATATGAAATAATAGTGATATTATTTTTTAAAATTAAATAGTAATTATTGTAAACTTCATTGAATTGGCCAGATACTTAAACTAAATACAGGTTTGTGAGTTGATAGAAAATTACACTATGTAGTGAACCACCTGCTTTCTTTACTACAAATACCCATACAAAAGGCTTCTGAATATATTGTATAAATAATTAGACTTTCAAAAGTTCATTTTACTTCATAGCCTCTTCATTGCAGAAAGAAAGAAAGACGATTTTTTTCTCCCCCCATTATTATCTGGCAGTATTTGACCCCAGTGGTATTATATCATTCAAAGTTCGGTAAAAACTTCTTTAATTGAATGTCATAGATAAGGATGATTAGGTATATCACATAAAAGAGATACATACATAACAGTGTAGCAAGGGGGTGAAGGCAGCAATAACTGCTTCCAGGTCCTTGGCCCTAGGCACCCAGCTGTGCCTTGTATTCATTAAGGTTGTCATTTTTTTCTCTCTAACTGTGCTAACAGCAGAATTATTGGGATGTTTGAACCATATAGATGAAGCTTCCATGCTCATCACAAGTTAATTTCATTGTTTCAGGCATTTATGTATAAAGCAGATACTATTAATAATTAAATTTCTTGAGGACCTGGATTATATTTTGCATGTTTGGATGTTTGCCCACTCACAAAGAAATGATCAGTCTAAAAATCGAATGGTAGGTGTATTGTAACACTGAGAGACAGAATAGCAACGTAAAATTCAAAAGAAATGCATGTCTAACAAATTATACACTGATTTGCATGTTCATGAGGGAAATAAGTATTTGATCCCCAATCATTCAGCAGGATTTCTGGCTACCAGGTGTCTTTCATACAGGTAACAAGCTGAGATTAGAATCAGTCTCTTAAAGGGAGTGCTGCTAATCTCATTTTGTTACCTGTATAAAAGACACCTGTCTACAGGATCAATCAAACAATCAGATTCCAAACTCTCCACCATGGCAAAAACCAAAGAGCTCTCCAAGGAGGTAAGGTGTCAAGGTCCTACCTTTTCCAGAGACTGTGCGGCTTCATGTACTGGCATCCATCTTGGGTTTCTGCAGACCATGGTGGGAGTCTTTTATGCCTTCAGGTCTCTGAGGTCCATCCCCCAGAGGGGTGTGGATGAGTACATATAAGCCTGTGATCCACACATGCTCTTTGCACTTGTGTCTTGTGTCTTTGTGTTGCTACAGCTCTGTGTATACTCTCATGACTCTTCTGGTATCTGACTCGGCTTGTGACTAGACCATTCTCTGTGTTTTCCTTTGATCTGACCTTCCGTTGCTGAACCCGGCCCATGACCTGTGATTCTTGTCTACTGTTCTGTACCGTTTTGTCCCGTTGTTGTCGACCCGGCCTGCCTGACTACGCTATTGTCATTTCCTACCAGCTACACGCCATTGGCGGCGGCCATTACCACAGCTGGGGTGTCTCGGGGGCCGCGACCTGGTTCCTGGCTGCGTCAAGTCCATCCCCACCATCACGGGCCCTGGTGAAGGGCAGCCTGGGACTTAGACTCCGCGCCCTGAGGGACTTCGGTCTGTTGGTGGTGGTTGTCGTCAGTCAGTGCGTTATCCTGCCACTAGGCCTACCTGTCTATTCCACAGCTCCTGCCCTGACATAAGGGACAAGATTGTAGACCTACACAAGGCTGGACTGGGCCACCAAACTATCACCAAGCAGCTTGGTGAGAATCAGCAGGGGATCAAATACTTATTTCCTTCACTGTATACATATATATTCAGTAATATTCCATACTCATAAAGTATCATTTCATTTCTCCTTCTCATTATTCTTGATGGTGGTGTTAATTCCATCTGACTGTATGTTTGAACACTACACTTGCAAAAGAAAGGAAAATCTGTTTTAAAAATTGAAACCACTCAATTTTCCTAGGCAGATAAAGGTAAAAGACAAGTAGTTTAGAGCAGAATAATTGGATCAGTACACCATGAGATATATATATATATATATATATATATATATATATATATATATATATCTGTGCTAAAGTTTTAGTCAGGTTGTGGAAAATATGCTGTAAATTATGGATGCCTTCAGAAACAGTAATGTTACTAGTTTTTTTTATCAAGTAGCAAAACAGAAAGTAAATGAACAGAGAAATACAAACCAAATCAAATATTTGGTGTGACCCTTTGTCTTCAAAACAGCATCAATTCTTCTAGGTACACTTGCACGCAGTTTTTGAAGGAACTCGGCAGATAGGTTATTCCAAACATTTTGGAGAACTAACTACAGATCTTCTATGGATGTAGGCTGTCTCAGATACTTCCGTCTCTTCATGTAATCCCAGAGAGGCTCAATGATGTTGAGATTAGGGCTTTATGGGGGGCCAAACCATCACTTCCAGGACTCCTTGTTCTTTTTTTTTTTTTAAATTCTTAACCACTTGCCCTCCTGAGGATTTACCCCCCTTACTGACCAGGCTTTTGTTTTGCGTTACGGCACTGCGTTACTTTAACTGACAATTGCACGGTCATGTAACGCTGTACCCAAATTAAATTTACGTCCTTTTTTTCCCAAAAATTGAGCTTTCTTTCGGTGATATTTGATCACCTGGGCATTTTTTATTTTTTGCGTTATAAAAAAAAAGACCGACAATTTTGAGAAAAAAACTATATTTTTTACTTTTTGCTATTAAACATGTCCAGTAAAAAATTTTTTAAAAATCTGATTTCATCATAAATGTAGGCCAAAATGTATTCTGCTACATGTCTTTATTAAAAAAAAATCCTCATACGTGTAAATTAATTGGTTTATGTGAAAGTTATAGTGTTTACAAATGGCGGTAAAGATACTGGATTTTTTTTTCCAACTAGTAATGACGGCAATCAGTAACTTATAGCGGGACTGCGGCAGACATTCTGACACTGGGGGGAACTGACTTGGTGTCACTGACATCCCCAGTGACACCAATACAGTGATCAGTGCTAAAAAAAAAGCACTGACACTGTACAAATGGCACTAGGCAGGAAGGAGTTAACATGAGGGGCGATCAAAGGGTTAACTATGTGCAGGGAGTGTTTTACTGGGGGACGGTGTGTTGGTGCTTCACTGTAAGCACACTGCTTTGGATGGCAGTGCTGTGCACAGCCAACCAGAGCAGTGTGCCCGAGCCGACAGGGAGGAGGACTGTTAGTAACCAAAATAGTCTTCCTCCCTATCGGTGCTCATCAGAAATTGAAGTAATTACCAGCAAGGTGACTGACAGCCGCGGCCACGAATGGTGGCGCGGGTAGGGCATGCGTGAGGCTCGCGCACACCCCCTACTCAGAACTGCAAAATCACGTATATATACGTGATTTTGTGCACACGTGCTGCCCTGTAGCAGTATTTCTGATATAGAGCAGACAGGAAGTGGTTAATTACATTGGCTGTATGTTTGCAGTTGTTGTCCTGCTACAGAAGACATTTGGGGCCAATCACACACCGCCCTGATGGTATGGCATGATGGATAAGTATCTCCTGTATTTCTCAGCTTTCAGGACACTATTAATCCTGACCAAATCTCCAACTCCGTTTGCAGAAATGCATCTCCTAACTTACAAGGAGACTCCACCATGCCTTACTGTTGCCTGCAGACACTCATTATTGTACCACTCTCTAGCTCTTCAGCGCTAAATATTTCAAATTTTGACTCATCAGCCCAAAGTGCCTGTTTTAATTTTTATGCACCTCATTTCCTATGTTTTCACACATAGTTGAGTTGCTTAGTTTTGTTTTTCCGTCAGAGATATGGGTTTTTGGATGCAATTCTTTCAAGAGGACCACTTCTGGCCAGACTTCTCCAGACAATAGATGGGTGAATCTGAGTCCCACTGGTTTCTGCCAGTTGTGTGTTGATGGCACTGCTAGTCATCATCCGATTTCAAAGCGAAGTAAGCATGATGTGTCTCAGCTGCATTAAGTTTCCTTGCTGACCCCTTAGTCTATATCCTCAATGTTGCCCATTTATATGTGCTTCTTCAAACAAGCTCGAACAGAACATCTTGAAACCCCAGTCTGCTTTGAATGTTTTGCCTGGGAGATACTGCTGATCAGTATACCTTCTTTGTATCTTGTTGCTGTTCTCAGGCCCTAGAGAATAAAATGGTGGGTGTTGCAACTTTTTATGTCACACAGTATTTGCGTAGCGGTTTTTCAAATGCAAGTTTTTTGAAAGAATACACTTTAATGAATGTTATTGCACACAAACACTATATAACCCCATTTTTGGTCAAATATAAAAGATGATGTTATACCAAGTAAATAGATACCTAACATGCCATGCTTTAAAATTGCATACACCTGTGGAATGGCACCAAACTATGGTACCTAAAAATCTCCATTGGCAACAATTTAAATGCCTTTACAGGTTACCAGTTTAGAGTTACACAGAAGCTCTGGAGCTAAAATTATTGCTCTTGCTCTGACATTCGCAATGAAACCTCACATGTGTGGTGCAATTACTTTTTACATATGCACCCTGGACATACATATGCGTTTGCAATTGAGCATGGGGGGATGGGGAGCACTTTAAATTTTAGTTTTTTTATTAATAATTTTTATTTTATTTAAAACTTTTTTTACACCATCTCTTTAATTTTTTAAATCAACTTTACTGCTACCACAATGGATGAGCAACATCCCCTGTGATAGCCTGGGCCGTGACAATTCCTCTTTATGGAGAAATGTGGGGTCTACTAGACCCTACATCTCTCCACTGGCCTCAAGTGCAGCTGAACACACACGCTCGGTCTGATTGGCTGCTTTCCTAAACAAAGACTTGAAACTAAAAGTGTTGAAATCTTCATCAGTTCTGGTTTCTGGGGGTCACAGAGAGGGAGGAACAGCATCAGTTTCTCTCTCTCTCTCTTTGTGTAATGCTGCCATTGTTGCTGGTTGGAGTGGTCTGGAGGCAGCAGGAGGGGGTGACCTTTCTGACTCCTTCAGAAGTGACCGAGTGGCTGCTCAGCCACTCAAATTACGTTTGCTTAAAAGTCCATCGCCAGCTGCAAATTTTGGTACTGGGATTATGCCTGCAGGTGCAAGTGCAGGCATCATTCTGGTATAACCACATCACTCCCAGGATGTCATATGACTTCCACTGGGATGAAGTGGTTAATCAGATACCTGACTCTCTTCTTATAAAATCCATGAATTTGTGCAAGTGTACAAATTGTACAAGTGTATGAATTGATGCTGGTTTAGAGCCAAAGGGTAATCACATCAAACATTGAATTGATTTAGTTTTTTCTTCACGCACTTTGCATTTTGGAAATTGATAAACATAAACAATATATATATATAGCTGTATACATATCTTTTTGTCCTCCTACATATGTTTTGAAAATAGTACTTTATTTTTGCATTAGTTTACCATATTATACTTTACAATATATACTACCCATCTATGTATTTTATATGTATAGGCACTTCAAAATTGCACTTTGCCCTTTTTAAAAAAAAACTGGTGTAAATATGCATGTATTGTTCAGATAGAGCTGGAAGGGTTTAAATCGTTACATATGCATTTGAGCTGTGTGTTCCTAATTATTTTGCATGCAGCGATAGCATAACGTTACTAATCCCCATTCACAGAAAAATGCATACACTACATCATTATTAGCTTCTTCACTTCCCAAATCAATAGTGTGGATGTTTCCAGAGCAAGCTAATTAGTCTCGCTGTGGGGCTACAGTACAAGGTCGGCAATAGCTCGCCGGTACAGTACCCTGATTATTGACTAGATGCTAACAATGTACAAGACATCTGGGGTTAAACCTTTTAAAGGAGCAATGGTACTTGCTTGGAAAAAGATAACACTTTAATTGTATTCTTTAAACTAATCCAAACGCCCGTGTAGTGGATATATAGTATACTAATAACGACAAATTCAGGGATAAGAAGATTTACGACTTTGCTGAAAGTTTTCAGAATATAACTGGACTAGAAAAGCTACAATTTCTGGGGAAATTGTGTGAAGTGTTCTTGCCTCCACCAGTAGTTCTACAACTGGAGTGGCTTGAGTAACTGTTGTGTGGTTGGAGTGGCTGGAGTAACTGTGAAAAGGTTGGACTGGGCAGAGTAACTTTACGGAGTGGGCAGAGTAACTGTGTGGAGTGTTTGGAGTGAGTAAAGATAGTAAACATTACACTAACCAATTGATTGATCAAATGTAAAAAGTGCACATGGCAAGCTTGATAGAGTGAGCAATGCATTTCAACTTTTAATTATTTATATAGCACATTTAATTGCAATGTTGTTGCCCAAAGTGCTTCACAGTTACATTAAAACATACATTTATAAAAACATTAGCAGCATTATCACCTCAAATACTCTCTACTGTAGAAAACATATTTCCAAACCTTTAACCAGAAGCCGGCCAAACTGTCACGAATTCAAAATTAGATTTCAAATAGGGCAGAGAAGAGCGGTTAAAAACAAACTGCTCCAAATTGCTCACTTCACTGGCATCATTAAATGGTCGTAGTTTTAAAAACTATAAATCCTACAGCGAAGAGCTTTATATTGTGAGAATCACAAGACCTAGACCTACATTTTGATGCACAGTATGTCTCTGAAATATTAAAAATTAAGGCACAGTCGCAGTTTAGAAATTGCCCTTCAAATTTGAGGTGGCTAGAGTGGAGTTTCAATGAATGTCAATGGGCGGCATGAGTTGCAAACAAATGGTCATATTGTGAAAACTATCAGGACTATGGCTTAGCCGTGGACATTTTTAGTGGCAGCAGGGATAGTTGAACGTTGTGATATAGGATTTGTGTAGGTGGGCTTGAAAATGAGGGAGTGATGGCAGTTTAGAAATCATGTCCTGATTTTTCAGCTCACACTCTAGCTTTTGTCACTCTGCTGCCTGCTCTCACACATGGGTTCCTATAGCAACTCACTCTACAGCAAGGGCAGAGAAGAGCGGTTAAAAACAAACTGCTCCAACTTGCTCACTTCACTGGCGGTTGCCATCTTCAAACAGTTGTAGTTTAAAAATTATAAATTCTACACCGAAGAGCTTTATATTGTGAGAATCACAAGACCCAGACCTACATTTCGATGCAGAGTATGTCTCTGAAATATTAAAAATGAAGGCACAGTCACAGTTTAGAAATTGCCCTTCAAATTTGAGGTGGCTAGAGTGGAGTTTCAATGAACGTCAATGGGTGGCGTGAGTTGCAAACAAATGGTCATATTGTGAAATCTATCAGGACTATGGCTTAGCCGTGGACATTTTTTGTGGCAGCAGGGATAGTTAAACATTTTGATATAAGATTTGTGTAGGTGGGCTTGAAAATGAGAGAGTGATGGCAGTTTAGAAATCATGTCCTGATTTTTCAGCTCACACACTAGCTTTTGTCAGCTCCCACTCTAGTTTTGAACATTCCACCATTCATTCCTATGGGACCAATTTCACCACAAAAACGCTGATATTTCGTGAACCATTCGGCGAAACGTTCCACAAAGTAATAGCACACCAATCCGGAACAAATGCGCACGTTTCGGTATATTACTGTCTATGTAGTGTAAAAACTGTGGGAGGAGTTAGGGTGGTAAATTTGGCTGTAATAATAAGAATATATATGTGAGATAACAGTAAGTGGTCTTGCCATGCAAGAACACTTAAATATAAAAACTGAAGAAGAAAGTGGAAATGTTCTAAGGGTACCATTACAAGCTTGCCACTTTTGGGTGCAGGCTACTTATATTTCACAACGGTATATATCCACTTGAGTTCCGGAAGGTTTTGCCCCCTTTATGACCAGGCCATTTTTTGCTATTTAGCACAGTGCTACTTTAACTGGCAATTGTGTGGTCATGCAACACTGCAACCAAATGAAATGTATATGATTTTTTTTCAGATAAATAGAACTTTCTTTTCGTGGCATTTGATCCCCACTGGGGTTTTTTATTTTTTATTATATAAACAATAAAAGACTGAACATTTTTTTAAAATTCACTTTCTGCTATAAAACATATCCAATATAAAAAAATAAATTTTATTCATAAATTTAGGCCAAAATGTATTATACTACATGTCTTTGGTAAACAAAAATCCCAATAAGTGTATTATTGGTTTGTGTGAAAGGTATAGTGTCTACAAATGATGATATATATACTAGAATTTTTCTTATATTAGCATTATTATTTTATTATTATACAGGTGTACCTCGGTTTTCGAATGCCTCAGTTAACGTAATTTTCGGTTTACAAATGAAAATCCATTGAAAATAATGCCTCGTTTTACGATTTTTTTTTTTGCAATATGAACGGATTAATTGGTTTTCAGTGCATTTACAAATTTTTTTTAATTCTTGTCCCTGTACAGTAATATGCCTTTAAAGTGCAATTTATAAAGAGTTCTGAACAGATAAGACTTTTTTTGACTTTTTTCTGACCTCCGGAATGGATTAAATTGGTTTTCAATGCATTTACGAAATTTTTTTTTTATCATGACCCTTTATGCTTTTAAAGTGCACTTTATAAAGAGTTTTGAACAGATAACTTTTTTTGACTTTTTTCTGACCTCCAGAACGGATTAATTGGCTTTCCCTGCATTTACGAATTAATTTTTAATCATGTCCCTGTACAGTATTCATGCCTTTAAAATACACTTTATAAAGAGTTTTGAACAGATAAAATACTTTTTTTTAACTTTTTTCTGACCTCTGGAATGGATTAATTGGTTTTCAATGCATTCCTATAGGAAACCATGTTTCGGTTTACGAATTTTTCGCAATACGAAAAATTTAATTCGTAACCCGAGGTACTCCTGTATTAGTAATGGTGGTGAACGTGGAACTGTGATAGTAAAGCGGGAAATCTGAAACTAACTGACACTGGGTGGGAACTGACTAACTGACACTGACATCACCAGTGACAATAATACAGTGATCAGTGATAATATTATATACACTGTCACTGTATTAATGACAATGGCTGGGAAGGGTTTAACATCTCAGGGTAATCAAGGGGTTAAGTGTGTGCCTAACAAGTGTTAATGTATGTATTATGTGCTGCTATTTAGTAAAAATCTATTTGTTCTTTCTCCCTGCTTTTCAAACAAAGAGACAGTTCCTTCTTTACAGAGCCCCGTGTTGTTTATCAACACAGGGCTCTGGTATGAGATTGGATACAGCTGATCAGCAGGTCTCAGCCATGAATCATTGACAGGGACCTGTCGACAAAATCCCTCTGTGTCTTATCACAGCAGGAGTCAGCATTTGGGGCCTGCACCCTGAATCCAGAACCAGGGAGCTAATTTACTGTGTCCATAGGAGCTTCCCATCCACAGTACAATGCAGACAGGTGGTCCTGAGTGCATATATATATATATATATATATATATATATATATATATATTTTTATTAATAATTTATTTTCCTACATACATTTGTATATAACTAGATACATTTCTTATATCAATTCATATGGATTACTGGTTTGTGCGTGTTCTTGTGTAAGTGACACTAATAGATAAAATGTATTTACACATTCAGGAACGACTGTACTCCACTGTGGACCCAAAATAAATAATGCTTTCTACTAAGTACACAAAACATTTTTTTGTAAGTACTAATAGCAGATTAACAATGGTAAGTTAAGTGATCCAGGACTCAATTCACTAAACAATATTGCATGCAATATTTGAATCACATGACTCATTTCATCCAAAGATGAAAGATCAGTTTTTGTGGTATCTCCTGCAAAAATAACAAACATTGTGTTTCAGTGCTTCAATGCTTTGAGTTTTGGGACAAAGAATGGAATTTTATCATAATAAAAAATCCCAACAAATAATGCTGATCTTCCTATTGTCATCTTCCTTTATGTTTTGTATTTTAGTGCTAAGTGTACTCCTAGACCCTGACATCTCCTTTGGGCGCCACATTCAATCACTGGTTAAATCCTGCCACCTCAACCTCCGCAACATTTCCAAAATCTGCCCCTTTCTGACCAATGACACCACAAAACAACTTATCCATGCCTTGGTTTTATCCCACCTTGATTACTGCAACTCCCTCCTCACTGGTCTACCGTTACACAGGCTATCCCCCCTTTCAGTCTATTATGAATGCTGTTGCTAGACTCAAACACCTTACCAACCGATCAGCGACTGCTGCCCCTCTTTGCCAATCCCTCCACTGGCTTCCACTAGCCCAACGTATAAAATTCAAAATACTAACCACAACATACAAAGCCATCCACAACACTTGCCCTATCTACATCACCAACCTCATCCACAGATATCGTCCAAATCGCCTGCTCCGCTCCTCCCAAGACATCTTGCTCCCTAGCTCCCATGTCACCTCCTCCCACACTTGCCTCCAGAACTTCTCCCATCCTCTGGAACTCCCTACCCTGGTATGTCTGGTCAGTTCCCACCCTCTCTGCCTTTAGGCGATCTTTGAAAACTCACTTATTCAGGGAAACCTACCCCACCTCCACCTAAGAACTGTACTTGAGCCACCTCTATCAGATCATCGCCTACACAATCACCTTTTGTACCATCTCCCCCTCCCTTTAGATTGTAAGCTCCACGAGCAAGGCCCTCCTATTCCTTCTGTACTGAACTGTATTGTAATTGTACTGTCTCCCTTTATATTGTAAAGTGCTGCACAAACTGTTGGTGCTATATAAATACTGTATAGTCATAATCAGGGGCGGACTGACCATTTGGAAACTCGGGCACTTCCCAAGGGCCTGGGGTCAGTAGGGGGCCCCATGAGATGCCCCTGGTACCTTTTTCATAGGCTTTTTTGAGTTTGGGCAAGGATACAGGGGCCCCATGATCCCCTATTGCCCGGGGGCCCCATGAGTTTTCAGTCCGCCCCTGGTCATAATACTATTTACCATTGGTAGTCAGTGGGACATTACTATATATGTAGTTCAATACAAATTGAATGCGTTTTTTCAACAGGCTCCTTACATGGTTTTAGATTGTACAAATATTGTACAATGAGATTGTAGTGTGTATGGCCAGCTTCAGATTTGTCAGCAACCCAAATGGCTGAAAGCTTTCTTTTGTCCCCTCTCAAAATCAAGAACTGATGCCACTTCTAAATCAGAATACTCTATGCAAGTATAGTAATCCATGTGCTGCACCACCTTACAGTATATGTTACTTGTTGCTACAATCTGCTGCTCTTAAACTCACTCCATTCTTCTCTAAATGTCAACATACACGGTACAATCTGATTATACAATCTTTATACAATAAACTTTAGAGTTACGAAAACTATCTAAACTATTCATTCAATTTTTATCCAATCAGGCGGTCCTTGCACTGATAGATCTAAAGAAGATTGTATAGTGTATGGTCAGCTTAGGGCTTCTGTACATTCCTGTTTATAACTCAGTGTAACTGAAAACTAATTCTGAATAAAAAAAAAAAACTTCTGAAAAGCATTTTGCTGAAACTTTATGGGCTACCTTAATTAAAACACAGCTGTATTTTGGTCACAGCATAATTATTTATACATAACCAAGGCAATACATAGTACAAGTTTTGTGAATATTTCCTGAAATATAAAAACTAGATCATTCACAGTTTCATACTGTGGTCTTCCAGCATCAGCTATGGTCCACCGATATATAGAATCTGTTTAATTTAATTAGGGAGATATAAAACATTCTTTGACACGGTGGCTTTGAAGAATTATCTAACAATCCCCATGGGAAGCAAGTTTCATCCTAGGACAGAGGATGCTGTTTTAGGTTTTTATTATGTGTGCATATGTCAATTAGGAGCAGTTTCAACCTTCTTCATCAACAGCTTTCTGATGACAACAGCCTCCTGCGACCACCAGGGACGTAAACTAACCAAAATCCTTTGGAATCCTGGAGATCTCTTGGGAGTCACTGTGCACTTCTAAGAGACTGCTTCATTGATGTCTCCATTACTCCCCTTACAGTCAGTGTTTGACCAACATATGGATATAGATTCAGCAATGCAGAGAAATAACACCTATGGCTGTGAAAATTCTCTCTAAAACACATCATTTCATGATAATTACCCATCTATTGATTACAGCTTTCTGTACAGTTTATCAGTGATACAGAATAATAGCTTTACACCCCGGTCACATCAAAGCCGATTTTTAGATTGTGCGACTTACAGTGAAGTCACACAATTTCAAAATCAGGTGACCTGCCAATTTCCTTGTGATTTGCGAGATATCTGACACAGGTGTCTGCAAATCAGAACAAAAGTAGTTCATGCACTTCTTTAGAAATCGGTGCGGCTCCGACCAATTCGGAACTGCACTGATATGACCGCTCTAATAGTGGACAATAGGGTGCCACTTGGCATACGATTTGCAAGTTGCCTTGCATGCAAATCACATGCAAAATTGCACCCAATGTGACCGGGGGTCTAAAGAATACTACATCTGCAGTTTCATACCTGTGCAGAGCTATGATCTACATGTAGAAGAACAAAAATGCCAGCAATGTGAGATTTTTGTACAGGACTAGTAGCTTTCAGGTCCAGTATATCATATGCATGATCTGGCAAATATAATCCTTAAGGGTCGGTCCACACTATAGAAACACAGTCCAGATGCGTTCCGGATGTGTTTCTGTATGCGCGTTTTTGGCGCGTTCTGGTGCGGTTTTGATGTGTTTTTGACACGTTCTGGTGCGTTTTGATGCTTTCAGGTTAATTTTTTCCCCTTTATTCTTCTTCAGTTTAAATAGGGCCATATGTGTTCCAGTGCATTTTTGATGCATTTTAATGCATTCCAGTACAGTTCTGTGCAGGCAACATGCAGCCTGTTCTACTTTTTTTCTGCAACCGGAACACACTGGAACTTCAAGCGCTGAAACTGGCCCTTAGGGCCAGTTCTCACTATATGCGTTCCAGTGTGCTTTTTTTCTGCATCCAAAACACACCGAAAGTAGGTAACGTGGTTGTCAATGTCATAGTTCACATCAGTGCTTGCGGTTCTAGTGCATTCCGATTGCAGAAAAAAAGTAGAGCAGGCTGCATTTTTCCTGCACAGTACTGTACTGGAATGCGGTAAAATGCAGGAAAGATGCACCGGAACGCACATAGCCCTATTTAAATTGAAGAAAAAGAAAGGGGAAAAAATAAACCGGAAAGCATAAAAAACGCACCGGAACGTGTCAAAAATGCATAAACACCGCACCAGAACATGTCAAATATGCACATGCAGAAACATATCCAGAATGCATAAGGACTGTGTTTCTATAGTGTGAACCAGCCCTTAGAGGTTAAAGTAGTTATAAAGGATCAATGTTTTTTACCTTCATGCATTCTATGCATGAAGGTAAAAAACCTTCTGTGTGTAGCAGCCCCCCAGCCTCTCCTAACACTTACCTGAGCTCCATCAGCGATGTCCACGAGAGCCTTAGTTCTCTGGGGGCTCTCTATCCTGATTGGCTGAGGCAGCAATTGGAGCCATTGGCTCCCGCTGCTGTCAATCACAGCCAGTGAGCCAATAAGAAAAGGGAGGTGTTGGGGTTGAGCCACAGCTCTGTGTGTGAATGGACACATAGAGCCGCTGATCAGAAGCGCAAATGCTTGCTCTGGGGGCACCCAACAGAAGGGAGGGGCCAGGAGCGTCGTTGGGGGCCTGAGAAGAGGTGGCTCCAGGCTGTTCTGTCCAAAACCACTGTACAGAGCAGGTAAATATGACATGTTTATTACATAGTTACATAGTTAATCTGGTTGAAAAAAGACAAATGTCTATCCAGTTAAACCATTAAAAAAAAAGAAGTTATAATCCTATACCCACAGTTGATCCAGAGGAAGGCAAAAAAAACCCCCAGCAAAGCATGATCCAATTTGCCCATGCAGGGAAAAAAATTCCTTCCTGATCCCTCGAGAGGCAATCGGATATTCCCTGGATCAACTTTACCTATAAATGTTAGTATCCAGTTATATACTGTGTATCTAGGAAAGAATCCAAGCCTTTTTTAAAGCAATCCACTGAGCTGACCAGAACCAACTCTTGAGGGAGTCTATTCCACATTTTCACAGCTCTCACTGTGAAGAAACCTTTCCGTGTTTGGAGATTAAATTTCTTTTCCTCCAGATGTAAAGAGTACACTTTGTATTTATATATGTTGATCGTATCCCCCCTTAATCTCCTCTTCTCAAGAGAGAATAAATTCAGTTCCTCTAATCTTTCCTCATAGCTGAGCTCCTCCATGACCCTTATCAGTTTGGTTGCCCTTCTCTATACTTTGCCCAGTTCCCCAATGTTTTTTTTGGGAATTGGTGCCCAAAACTGAACTGCATATTCCAGATGAGGTCTTACTAATTATCTGTACAGGGGTAATATGATATCTCTCTCTCTGGAGTCTATACCTCTTTTAATACAAAAGAGGATTTCGCTCACTTTAGAAACTACAGCTTGGCATTGCATGCCATTATTAAGCTTGTGATCTACCAGAACTCCCAGATCCTTCTCCACCATTGATCCCCCCCCCCCCAATATTATTATTATTTAAAGAAAAAAAAAACAAGACTTTAGTATCAATTTAAATTAATATAAGGGATTAGGTTACGATTCTAGTTATGGCTAGTGTAAGAGTCAAGGGTTAGGTTGTTCAGTTTAAGGATTTGGAGTAAAGATAGGGCTATACACCCTGTTCCAAATTATTATGAAAATGATATTTTTCTCATTTACCTAAATAATTGATGTAAATAACAGTCAGCATAATTCTCATGTTATCAACTATTAAGAGTACAATTCAAATTTTATTGAACAAACCTCCTAATGATAACAGTATTTTTTTTAAACATAAAAAACTTACAATGCACTGTTCCAAATTATTACGCACAGTAAGTTTCAAAACACTTTATAGGTTGTAAAGAACTGAAAATTGTTATGTGTTGTGTTTGCTGCGTATTTACTAAAATCAAAAGCTATTTCAATCAAACTTTTAACAACATTTTAACTTTTTAAACATTTTAACATAGGACCCCTTATTTGATAGCAGCTTCATAAGTCTTGCATCCATTGAACTTTTGAGTTTTTGGACAGTTTCTGCTTGAATTTGTTTGCAAGATGTCAGAATAGCCTCCCAGAGCTGCTGTTTGGATGTAAACTGCCTCCCACCCTCATAGATCTTTTGCTTTAGGATGCTCCAAAGGTTCTCAATAGGATTGAGGTCAGGGAAGGATGGAGGCCACACCATGACTTTCTCTCCTTTTATCCTCATAGCAGCCATTGATGCAGAGGTATTCTTTGCAGCATGAGATGGTGCATTGTCATGCATGAAGATGATTTTATTACGGAAAGCATAGTTCTTCCTTCTGTACCAGGGAAGAAAGTGGTCAGTCATAAACTCCACATACTTTGCAGAGGTCATCTTTACACCTTCGGGGCCCCTAAAGGGGCTGACCAGCTCTGTTCCCATGATTTCGGCCCAAAACATGACTCCACCACCGTCTTGCTGATGTCGCAGCCTTGTTGGAACAGGGTGGCCGTCCACCAACCATCCACTACTCTATCCATCTGGACCATCCAGGGTTACACGGCACTCATCAGTGAACAGGACTGTTTGAAAATTAGTCTTCATGTATTTTTCTGCCTAATGCAGCTGTTTCTGCTTGTGAGTATTGGTTATTGGTGGCCGAATAGAAGGTATAAGCACTGTTGCAAGACTCTACACCTTGATGTCCGTGGGACTCCAGAGGCACCAGCAGCTTCAAATAACTGTTTGCTGCTATGTAATGGTATTTTAGCAGCTGCTCTCTTGATCCAATGCATGGATCTGGCAGAAATCTTCCTCAATGTGCCTTTATCTGCACAAACCCGTCTGTGCTCTGAATCAACCACAAATCTCTTAATAGTGTGATGATCACGCTTAAGTTTTCGTGAAATATCTAATGTTTTCATACTTCGTCCAAGGCATTGAACTATTTCACTCTTTTCGGCAGCAGAGAGATCCTTTTTCTTCCCCATATTGCTTGAAAATAGTGCTCTGCTTAATAATGTGGAACACCGTCCTTTAGTAGTTTTTCCTTAAATTGGGCTCACTGGCCAATCTAATTATCACAGGTGTCCGAGATTGTTTTCAGTGATGAAAAGGGCCCTGACATACAATGCCATCCATGAGTTAAACTGAAAAACAAAATATTTAATCTTCGTGACACTTAAATAGAATTTGCATAATAATTTGGAACACGGTGTAGTTGAATGATAAGTTAACAATATCCTTTTGTTAACTTATCATTGTAAAAAAAAATGAAAGCTGCTAGTAGTTATAAAGTGCAGGCATCTAGATGTCCAACTCCTATAGCCCTCTGTTATGTCGGTTCTAAAGGGGCAAAGCCATTTACTCATAGCCAGGTGGAACTAGCTGAAACTCAGTTTCACCACCGCTGGCTCAGGTCCTCTGCTCCTTGCCCCCCACTATCACTTGTAAAGACAGAAGTCTAGCTTCTGTCTTTACAAGTGACAGCTTGTCTCCCAATGGCTCCCACTGATCTGATCTCCTAGGCGTCTCCCACTGAGTGTAGGTTGGGGACAACGGAGATACAGGTGCCTGTGGTGCTGTGTGGATGCCGACACCCCCACTGAATGATCTCCCTGCAAGTGAGAGAGGCAGAGCTACCTGCAGTGTGCGGGGAGATACTAGATCTGAACGAGTGCTTCAGCTTAATACAGCAACAAAAGTAAGATGTGGGAGATGGTGGAGCTTTTAGTGAGGTGGGGGGGGGGTTTGCATGCAGAGGTCAGAGCTGAAGAAAGCGGTGAAGAAAGGGTGAAAGTGGAATAAGTACTGGGGATGCAGAGGTAAGCAGCTGTGGAAGACGGCCAAACTCTGCACTCTGCATGCAGTGAACCCCTGAACTCTGCACTATGTACATAGCTCACCCCTGAACTTTGCATGCAGTGCACCCCTGAACTCTGCACTATATACATAGCTCACCCCTGAACTCTGCATGCAGTGCACCCCTGAACTCTGCACTATATACATAGCTCACCCCTGAACTCTGCACTATGTACATAGCTCACCCCTGAACTTTGCATGCAGTGAACCCCTGAACTCTGCACTATGTACATAGCTCACCCCTGAACTTTGCATGCAGTGAACCCCTGAACTCTGCACTATGTACATAGCTCACCCCTGAACTTTGCATACATTGCACCCCTGAACTCTGCACTATATACATAGCTCACCCCTGAACTCTGCATGCAGTGCACTCCTGAACTCTGCACTATGTACATAGCTCACCCCTGAACTCTGCAGGTAGTGCACCCCTGAACTCTGCACTATGTACATAGCCAGGGGCGGACTGACAACTCATGGGGCCTCCAGGCAATAGGGAATCATGGGGCCCCCGTGTCCTTGCCAAAACTCAAAAAAGCCTATGAAAAAGGTACCAGGGGCATCTCATGGGGCTCCCTACTGACCCCGGGCCCTCGGGCAGTGCCCGAGTTTCCAAATGGTCAGTCCTTCTTTGTTTCTATTATAACATTTTGCAAACAGGTAATTTTTCTCCTTCACTGATGTTCATTTATGAGGCTGCACTGATAGGCAGCATTGATGGGAACTGATGAGACGCACTGATGGTCATTGATGAGGAGGCACTGATGATGCACTGATATGCAGCAATGATGGGCACTGAAAGGCGACACTGATGGGCACAGATATGCAGCAATGATGGGCACTGATAGGCGGCACTGATGGGCACTGATAGGCGGCACTGATGGGCGGCACTGACTGATAGCACCAACTGTAGGCACTGACAGACGACAGTGACCGATGGTGCAGATCTCCCCTGTCACATCTGCCGGTTATTGGCAGTACTTTCTTCACACTGTGACAGCATGAAGAAAGTGCAGCCGATAACTGGCAACTGTATTTACATTGTGATCTACTGTGTCATTGGACACAGCTGATCACATGGTGAAAGGCAGCTGTGATTGTCCTTTTACCTGATCAAAGCAGGTGCATTGCTTTGGCCAATCACAATGCACTGTGAGAGCACAGTACATTGCAGGGAATGGCAGGTGAACAGCCCGCCTAATGCCCATAGCATTTGTATGTTCGGCGAACACACAAACGACCAATGTCGTTCATGTGTTTGGCGAACATCCAGCCCATCACTACAAATTAGCTTCTCTATTAAAAGTTCTGTTAGTTTAGTCGATGGCAAGGGATTAAGTAGTCATCAATATATACATTTCAGTCTAGTTGTATTCTAGAGACACAATAAATAAAGAGAACCTGTCAGTTTTGTGAGAAAGCACATTTCATGTTGTGTCTTACAATGCTAACTAAAATGGCTATGTTGGGCAACAATAAAAATGTGTTTAAGTGAAGGGGATATGTAACCTTTTTTTATAATGCTGTAGGCATCTGCCCTCTACCATCAGCTGCTAACAGTACAGTGTTATGTATAAATATGTATTAGCACTTACTATCCCTGGGATGCTGGCTTTAAAAACCCCAGAATGACAAAGTGAGAGAAAGTCTCGGCCACAAGTCCTGTCCATGCTGCTAAACACAAGCCAAAAGGTACTAATATTCCTATGATCTAATAGTTTACATGCAGCTGTTCATAGCTTCTTGAGTGCATATCTAAAGTCTTATGAAAAACAGAGTATCTCTGTCCTATTGTTGTTATCTCACATGCTCAATGCCATATAGCTAGGTCTGTATTACTGCATTTATTTAGCCGTCACCTTCCAGTATATTAGTAGGTGAACATGTTTATTGCAATAGAGTTTATATGCAACTCCTTTTATTTTAGTTAGCCCTTTTGGTCTATAGTCATTTTAGCTCAGGACTCAATTGCCAGATAGGTTAGAGACAGGTTAGGCATGTGGCAGGCACTTCTGATAGTTTGAGGCCTGCTCATATTTCAGATTAGAAATGAACAGGGAGGGACTAAAGCACAGAGTAGATAGGCTGCTTCTAAGTTCCAGTGCTGGTGAGAAGCTGCATTCCAGGCTGGTTGAACAATAGTTGGAGGATCTCTCCATCGCTGATCTTGTCTTCAGGTCTCCAACACAAAGATGGATGTTGAATCACAATCATATTCTGGGGCCCCTGCAACTGAGGTTTGCTGCAACATTCATTTGGAGGTATCTCTATTAATAACTACTGTATATATACCTGTATATATCTGCACGATTTCACCAGGACTCCTATTGGACACTTTTCTGATAATACCTGTTTGTACATTGGATATGTGTACTATATTGATTATTTTCTTGTATAAAGCTTGTATTATTTTCATACTGGTGTGCATCTATATACTTTTGGTTAATGTTATATGCTGGTTGCAGTAGTTCCCTTGCTCCCAATGATTAAATTACAGACTAATAATCCCAGGAAGGGAATCCCCTCTGTTCACAGAGGCCCAGTCCTGCATGGAGGCACTGCTATTATCAAACCCACTCTTATATTTAACAAAGGTTCTGGTTCTCTTATTTACTTACAGGTTAACGCAATATCCTGTTTGGGGAGGGTCATTTGTTCTACCCCCCCCAAAGAAGGCTACAATACAATTGTTTTTGAGGATAAAAGTTCTTACCAAAAAGGATGGTTGCATGCAAAGTCAATAGAATACAAACTGTTACAGTGTAATTGCACTTTTGTAAAAATCAATCAATCAAGCAATCAATTAATCATTTAAATTATTATTATTATTATTATACAGTATTTATATAGCGCCAAAGGGTATGCTCAACGCTGTACAGTAGCAGGGGGACATAACATGAGACAAGACAGTAACAATACACTACACGAGGGGTTCGAGGGCCCTGCTCTTTCGAGTTTACAATCTAGGAGGATTATTTAAATATTTAAATGTATTTAAATATAAATAAATATAAATAAATCTATATTTAATATAGTTAGATTGCTACAGAAGCCATATATAGTGTTAAAAATATGCTTTCTAGTTTTATCTATAGCTAGCCATGGTTTTTAAACTGTGAAATATTCAAACATGGCTCCTTTGCATAAAGACCTTCTGTAAAATTTTTGCGCACAGAACTCCAGGCTGGGTGGGCGCAGAGACAGGGAAGGCTTTGGGCAATTGTTGTGCTGGGACCTCTCTTGCTTTCCGTGTTGCTGAGGACCTGACTGTCAAACTGACATCCCATCTCCGCAAATAACACCTGGAGGATTTCTCTAACATTGTAATCAGCGAGGTGGTGCTCTCAGTTTAAAACTGAACACTGAGCACTGTCAGCATCTTCTATGTTGTACTGGAATGAACTCTGCAAATAGTTTGTAGCGTTCATTCATAATGCTTAAGTGCAAATCATGGTGTTGTTCTTTGATCTACATATAGTGCCAGTTCCACCAAAACTGTCAAAATGAACAAACACACCCTAATTGATTTTTTTTGTGTTAGCTACTTCCCCACCTTCTTCCCATTTCTTCATTGAAAGGAATTGTTGACCGTATGTGGCTTAACCATTTGACGCCAGGCCTATGGCCAAATGGCATCCGTGAAAATGTATTAGCTTTCCGGGAGGCCGCCATATGGCGTCCTCCCGCACATGCGCAGTTCGTGCGCTTGCAGACCCGTGCAGTGGCACGATCTGTCACCGGCCGTGTACCTCGGACACGGCCGATGACAGATCTGAGTATCGGCCCCCGTTGCCGGTACCATGTGACCTGCTGTGACCAATCACAGCAGGTCACATAACAGCTGTATACAATGATTGGCTTCATTCATGCCATCCATTGTATACTAGTGTCTAGCTGTGAATGGGCACAGCTAATCACAAGCACATAATCACAAAAAAAAAAAAAAAAAAAACCTGAATGAATCGATTTCATTCAGGTAAATGCTTGCTTATAGCAAAGTAATTCTTTGCTATAAGCAAATTGTGTAAAAAAAAAAAAAAAATGCTGATAATTTCCCAAAGTAGTACAATGTTACTATGGTAACATTATACTACTTTGGACATAGTGAAATATGAAAAAAAAATTAAAAAAAAAATATATATATATATATTTTTGTTTCACACTGTCACCAGTCAGTGTCCCTGATCACCGCCATGCCAGTTATATGATGACGCTGTACTGCACTGGTGACAGTATGTAAAAAAAAAATAGTGAAAATAATTTTTTTTATTTTTTCATTTTCCGAAAAATTATGACAAAAAAAATACAACTTCAAAAAACTCGCCATGCCTCTTATGAAGTACGTCGGACTGTCTACTTTGCAAAAAGTGGTCATTTGGGGGATATCTGTACTATTCTGACATTCTTGGACCTCAAGAAATTAGATTTGCTGTCAGTACTTCAGGATTGATCAATATTCAGATCTATACCATAGTTTGTGAACTCTATAACTTTCCTACAAACTAAAAAATACATCCTAATTTGGGTTATTTTCACCAAAGACATGTAGTAGAATACATCTCGGCCTAAATTTATGAAGAACAATTATTTATTTGCAAACTTTTATAACAGAAACAAAGAAAAACGTGTTAGTTTTCAAAATTTTTGGTCTTTTTTGTTAATTTAGCAAAAAATAAAAACCCCAGCGATGATTAAATACCACCAAAAGAAAGCTCTAGTTGTGTGAAGAAAATGATAACATTTTAGTTTGGGTACAGTATTGTATGACTGCGCAATTGCCATTCAAAGTGTGAGAGCGCTGAAACCTGAAAAATGGCCTGGGCAGGAAGGTGTAAAATTGCACGGTATTGAACTGGTTAAGGGCTAAGATTTAAATGTACAGTTAAAACATTTTTTTTTAGTTTTAGACAGAGTGGGGATCATGTTTTGGTGCCCACTGGCAGATGATGAGGGTAGATGTACTTCACCAGATATCCGGATGGAGGAGGTGGGCCAACCCTGGCTGAAGCTGTGTCTTAAATCCAGCTATCTGGTGGCTAAAGAGCTATAATAATGTCCTACCAGTTTTCTGTTTTTTGCCAACCCAGTTTGACCTGACTACTCTCTTGCCTGCTGTCTGCCTAGACCTTTGCTTGGACTTGACTATGTTCTTTCTTGCAGGACCTAGTGGTCCTGGCTTACTTTACTGCACACTGAAATCAGGCAGCGAACCTCAGGATTGCATCACCAAGGGGGTGGCTGGAACACAGAGGCTACAGTGTGGAGACTGTTCACAGTACTGCAGATGAGAGAGTAGTCAGGTCCAGGTAGCGATTGGGGGAGTCATCAGGCAAGAGAATAGTCAGGTCTGAGCATAGGTCTAGGCAGGCAGGGATTTCCTCACTTTGGAGGGAAGTGAAATTTTCCCAATGGCACATATATGGCATACTCATCCAAAATGAAAAATCAAATGGACTTTTGTTACACCTTAAATACCCAAAGGACATACCCAGCATTATTACTGGGAACCCTGGAAGTCCTGGAAAGGATTCTGAAAGTACCATTAGAAGTCCAGGCAGGGATTCTGAGATAAGGACCATTGGGTCAATATAGGAAAAGTCAACATAATACTTTGCGTTCAAATTATCCAGATACCCCTCCTAGTACATCGTATAATCATTTTACAAATAGAAACACCCAGGTTAGTTTTTTAGGGGAAGGAAGAATCCACAAAAGAAGTGGATCCATAGGGCAAAAAGAGGGGGAACGAGGATCAACAGAGGCCTGGAAAAAAAGAAAGATGTAGCCGGTAAAGGCATTTTTAACTTAAGTGATACTGTGTTAACACAACAAGAGTTACTACTTTTAGATAAAGGTCTGAGGTTTGCTCCTAATAAAAAAATGAACAAGTTTCAGACCTACATCGTCATTCATATATTTTCCAGACAACTTTCCCTAAAAAGATATTTCTATACCAACCCTATTAAACGTAACAATACTAACACCTCTAATTATTCCAATCTAAGGAACACTTCTACATATAATCCACCCCCCCAAACACGTTTCTATGTCAATTTGTTTAAATAACTGGTCCCAGTTTAAACAACCCTCTATGTCCCAGTCCACCATAGCAGTAGAATCACTTTTAGAAAGAAAAGATCTAGTGATCAGACCAGCTGAGAAGGGAAGGGGTGTGGTCATACTAAATAAAACGGACTATATAGGGGAAGTGTGTAATATCCTAGGGGATACCACTACATACACTCCTCTGCCTAATGACCCTCTTCCGACATTCAAACAAGGTCTTAAAGATATTATCAAAAAGGGGTTTAAAGACGGTGTGATAAATAAAAAAGAGAGAGATTTTCTATGTCCAACAGCACCAAAATTACCGTTTTTTTACATCCTTCCAAAAATTCATAAAGATCCTCTTAAACCCCCAGGTAGACCAATAGTAAGTGGTATAGGGTCGCTCTGCTCAAAAGCAGGGGAGTATATTGATTACTTCCTGCAGCCATTAGTCTCACAAACTCCTGCCTACTTACATGATACCAAACACATATTAAATGACATCAAGGATATTTCAATAACCTCTAGCACTTTCCTAGTAATGGCAGACGTCACCTCTCTTTATAGCAACATTGCACATGCAGATGGAATGGAAGCAGCAAAATTTTACCTAGAAGCACTGAGCACTTTATCACCTCCTCAGATCAATTTTATTCTACTGTTATTAGTTTTCCATGCAAAAAAATTACTTTTGGTTTGACCAGAAATACTTTTTACGAACCAAAGGCATTGCTATGGGGGCCAAAAGGACAATTTTTAAGAATTAGAAGAAATTGTACAGACCTTGATTCTTACCATTTGCAGGCTCAAACTCTAAAACAGAAATTTCTTGAGAAAGGATATATTCATTATGAACATAGCCTAAATTACACAATTGATTTGGTAGCAGGAACTGATAGGGATGATTTATTAAAAGATAAAGAAATACAAAAACGGACCCAAGTGTGTCCATTTATAACTACATATTCTACACAACATAGAGCCATTAATCGGATTATTAATAAAAATTGGGGTGTTCTAAAAACAGATCCTGTCCTTTCTAAGATACTGCTGGATAAACCAGAAATCATTTTCAGAAAGGTTATGGCCTTACGTCACCGTTTAGCGCTTAATGGTATTAACCCACCAAAAAGAATTTCTTTCTTTTTCAGCCTTAAGGGGTTTTTTTTCCATGCAACAAATGCATTATTTCCACATTTAACAATAGGAGGAAATATAAAAAATCCACATTTAACTCACAAGTGACAGGGAGATCTTATAATATTGATAAATGTATCACGTGTAATAGCAAGTATGTTGTATATCTTTTGGAATGTCCTTGTAATCTGCAATACATAGGACTCACTACCAGATGTTTACGAGACAGATTGAGAGAACATGTAAATAATATTAAACGTGGTTATAAAGAGCACTCACTGTCAAACCACTATAGACGGAAACACAACAAGGATCCATCATCATTGCAATTTGTGGATATCGATATAGTCAAACCCCATTGGGGAGGTACTAACAAGTTGCGAGCAGTCTCACAACTTGAAACACGTTGGATACATGTGTTACGCACTTTACATCCGAGTGGCCATAATGCCGATATCGACATAAATTGTTTTATTAATAATAGTTGATAATTGTCCCATTATGTTATATTATCTCTTAGGATTTTTTTCTTTTATATGTCCATTATTACAGAATATTTTTACCATAACTCCTCTTGTATAGACATAGTCGGTCACTTTTTATCCATTTGTTTCTATATTATATATAGATATATTTGGTTACTTTTTATCCATTTGTTTTAATATTGTTACAGTTTTATCATATATATTCATTTATGCAGATTTATGATGCTAATTATATAATCTTTTTAGTATTCTTATCTATTTGATTCTATTTTTATTGTATTGGTTTGATGTTTGTTTCACAAACTACATTTTAGACACATTTATATATATTTTTTGAATACTTATATATTGTATATCTGTTTTTATGATATTATGCAGTTTTACAGTAATTATTGTTTACAGTCATATAGATTTTATATTTATTAGTCTAACAGAGATCCAGATCCTTTTTTCCATGGCTCAGAGCCCTTTTTTGGACGTTAATAATCTGTCCTTTTTTACATATTTCTTCATTTTTCACTTTTACCTTTAATTTACCATCCAAATTGAGTCTTGATGTGATTATAATCTTTACTCGTTTTTTTGTTACATATGCAAACATCACTAAGACTTAAGCTGTCATTAGCGCTTGCTAACACTTAAAAATCCATGGAAAAATCGCGCCCGCTTGGTTGCACGTGCACACTAAGTTTGGTCTCTTCTAAGATGGTGCCTGTCTAATGCGCATGCGCCATTGCATATATATACGGATGGCGCATGGCACGGTGTTGTTGGCTATCCCCTCTGATGATGTGCGGGTGCACAAAACGCGTAAGCAGGAGCCAACTACGCCGTGACATCATGCCGCCGGAGCAATGTGGAGTTCCGGCGGCCATCTTTACTACAGGACGGTTAGTCCTAGTTTTCTACTGCTATCTGCTTTAATGTACTCGGTTTTACCTGTGATTTCAAATAAATGATTTAAACATACTACACTATGGGCATATTCCTGAGTCTTAACAACCGAGAGGAGCATTGAATTTGCAGATGCCCTGTGTGTGAGACCGATCCATCCCAGTACCCAGAGGGATCCTCCTACCTATCCAGGAAGTAGCATCCACTTAGCCCTAAAGGGGAGCTCTGGCTGTGTTGGGTCAGCATTTAAAGTCCCAGGATTTGACCATCCTATCACCCTGCTCTTCAGAGGGAAGTCACCACAAATACCATACCTACCTTGATGACTTCATGATATTATCTTATTGGCACATATTTATTGCACATCTGGTGAATGCGCAATTCTCCTCATATCACTGCACAAGCACAGACGTATCAGAATTGAAAGCACCATAAGAGCACTGAAAGTCACTTTATCAACTTCATTTATTTTTTATGAACTTTTAATACAGTATTTTTACAAATTTTATGACTATAATGTTTTAGCGCTGCACTATTATTTTACTATTTTCTATGAGGTTTGTTACTTTGGTTACCTTTGTGCTAAGCTGCTTTATCTGATGTGTGCGCTCACATAGGCTTACTACACAGGGATTCTGAGATAAGGAGTTTGAGAAGTCCTGGCAGAAATTATGAGAATTCTGTAACAGATTAGAACCCCTATCAAGTTATAACCACTATCTGGGGTTCCGTGGGAGACATTTTAACTCACTTCCTGTCATTGTGACAACAATTTCACCAAAATGGAAGTGAGGGTGACTCTCCAATCCACTTATGTTTTGCAGCATTGGAGTATATGGTTTGAATGTCAGCCAAGACACTACCTGCATGGAGTTTACATCTTCTCCCTGTTTTTGGAGTAGGTTTCCTTCTGCACTCCAAAGACATGCAGGTAGGTTAATTGGCTCCTGTCCAAAATTGCCTTTAGTATGTGTTGTTATGCATGTGAGACAGAGATCTGAAAGGCAAAGTTCACCTTTTACACAAAAATAATAAATGCACATTTTTTTGCAGGTAAAAAAATGTGCATTTATTATTTTTGTCTGCAAAGCTTGTAAAGCATTGCACCAGCGATCAGTAGATCACTGATGCCATGCAGGTCTCCTGCAGACCTATCTGAATATCTGCTTGCCGTATGAGCAAGCAGATATTCTGACAGGAAGCTTCAATGAACTACCAAGGTGCTCCACAGCTCCGTGGTAGTTCATTGAATACTGCAAGCCCACAGCCACTAAGGCTGCAGGGACTTGTAGGCACTTGTTCACAGAACTCTGTGAATGAGCGGTACAGCAGTGTGGGCGGAGCCCCACATGGCCGTGCTGTTTTCAAATCTGACAGATAGTACAGGGAAACTTCTCCCCCAAAGGTGAACTTATCCTTTAAATTGCAGCCCTTGATGCCCCTCTGAAAAGCAAGCCCCACGCACAGCTATTGGAGGCTGAGCAGGTTCTACATCTGAAAATGGAACAATGTGCCTAAACCACTCTTTCAAACGTACTCTTTCAAGTGAGCAGAGGACTTCTAGGACATTTGGCTGCCTGGTCAGGACCACTAGCTCCTTACAATGTACAATGTTGCTGTCGAGGTTTTAAAGCATTTCGGATCCCAAATCCAAAAATTTAATATGTTTCAGGTCAACAGTTGTTGGTGTGGTGGCTGCATTTGTTTTCTTTTTAACCACTTGAGCCCTGGAAGGTTTTACCCCCTTCATGCCCAGGGTTTTTTTCGCTATTCAGCTTTGCGCTACTGTAACTGGCAATTGCGTGGTCATGCAACACTGGCCCCCAAATTAAAATTATATCATTTATTTACACAGATAGAGCTTTTTTGGTGGTATTTGATCACCACTGGGTTTAATATTTTTATTATATAAACAAAAAAGACAGAACATTTAAAAAAAAACAATACTTTCTACTTTCTGTTATAAAACATATCCAGTAACAAAAAAAAATTAAAAAATCAAATTTCATAAATTTAGACCAAAAGGTATTCTGCTACATGTTTTTGGCAAAGAAAAAAATCTCAGTAAGTGTATATTTATTGGTTTGTGTGAAAGTTATAGTGTCTACAAACTATGATATACATACAGTATTTGAAAATCGTTCAATCCTGATGTACTGACAGCCTATCTCATTTCTTGAGGCCCTTCAAATGCCAGGATGTACTGACAAATGATCTCCCAAACTACCACTTTTTGCAAAGTAGACAGTCTGAGGTATTTAGAAAGAGGTGTGCTGAGTTTTATGAAGCTGTAATTTTTTGTCACAACGTTTTGGAAAATGAAGAAATTAGAAAAAAGTGGGGTTTTTTTGCACAATTTTGTTTAACATTCTGTCACCAGAGCACTACAGTGTCATTATATGACTGGTGTGGTGGTGATCAGGGACACTGACTAGTGATAGTATGTTAAAAAAACAGAGATTTCCTTTACTTGTTATGGGTTATACAGTGAAGATCACTGACTAAGCAATAGTTTTAACTGCAATGAATGGGTTAACCATTCATGAACAGCTTGCTTTTGGTTGTGATCTGTGATTGCTTTGGTCCAATCACAGATCACAACAGTAAGCAAGCTGTTCATGAAGGGAAAGCCAATCATGACAGGTAGTTTCCATTGTATCATGTGATCACTATGACCAATCATATCTGTCTGGTGGACAAAGTGGTCAGAGGAAGAGCACTCCGCGCTCCCCAGCGTGCACACAGCGGGCTCCTAACCCGGAGCAGGCACAATGACGTACATGTGTATATGTACTGTGGCAGGTTGGCAAGTGGTTAAGGTACTTTTGCTTTATTTTCACCTGGTTCACTTCTCCATGGTGTCTGTGGAAGGAGCTATGGCTGTAACCTTAGACTGCACTCATGATATGGACTACAAACATGTCCATATCTGTTCATCTCCATTACACATGGGCAGAGAAATTGGTGGTTTACACAAGATATCTAGGAAGGAAGATTTGTTTTTTGGTGCAGCTCACAGGAAGTGACAAGAATACTGCATTTCTGACAGGATCAATTGGTGTTTTCTGTACATTTTAAAAAAGTTCTAAGTTAAAAAAAAAAATTCAGCTACCGTATATAAGGGTAGTAAGCTGCAATATATTACATTTTGTTCTAGGGTTTAGTTATCCTTTAACATGGCTGGTGGGGATGCTGTTTAACCCTTTTCCTGCAAGGCTTCTCTTTTAAACCCAGGTGGCCAGACCATTTTTTACATTTTTCCATTGCTTTGTTATTTTTCCCTTACAGCTTTCAGAGTTTGTAAAATTCCTCAAACCATATCTTTTCTGAAAGCACATGACCAGTAGAAGAAAAAAAGAAGGCGCTACTGATTTTTAAGGCCCCATGATATTTATCAAAACATTATTTTTCCTACAAATACAACAAAATTAGTATTAGCAGCTAATTTTACAAAATTCCTAATAAATATAAAAGCTTAACCTGTATTGAGTTAATAAACAAGAAATATTTGTAAATTTTAAATTGTGCCTTTTTGAGAAATGGTGAAAATTAAATGTATGCAAAGCTGGAAATAACCAAATTTCTCTAAAACTCTGGAGGTTTTCATTTTTTACTTACAGCTTTCAGAGTTTTTAGGAGGCCCCCTAAACCATATATTTTCTGAAAGGACATAACCATGAGAATAAAAAGAATGTGCTACTGATTTTTGGGAACCCATGATATTTGCACAAATGTTTATCAAATAAATATTTTCGCTAAAAATACACTAAAATTATTATTGGCAGATACAAACAGCTAATTTGACATAATCCCTGCAAAATTTATATTAAATATAAAACTTTAACCTGTATTGAGTTAATAAATACCAAATATTTGCAAATTTTAAATTGCACGTTTTTGCGAAATGGTGAAAATCTAATGTACGCAAAATTTGAAAGTTTTCATTTTTCACGTGCAGCTTTCAGAGTTTGTAAAAGACCCCCCCCCCCCCACACACACACACACGCTTACATGCAATTTTGCCACGTTTAGCTTTTTTCTGCTACCAGGATAAAAATGTTCCAGTGTACATGGAGCCTTTTTTGCACAAGTACATTTTTATTTTTAATATTTTTTTTTTATTTTTTTTTTGGGGGGGGGGGGTGTTTTTATATATCAGGGATGAGGAGTGATAATTATCATTATAAATATTATCATTAAGACAAGAGTTTGCTAGCTGGTATTGAATGTAAAACTCTTCAATCCAAGAACTGAATTTTCCCATAACAACTTGGTTCATCCAGAATGAGACATCTGTTTGGTTTCAATGACAGCATTCAGCCAAATATTTGTAAATATTACAATTAACAGCAGCCCTCAGAGTCCCATTTAAGATACTTCATATCAAGCATAGAGATACTACACAATCCAGCATATGTCCAATCTATAATATGCACCAAGGTAGCTTCCATGCATGCAACATGCATGCAATATCATGTGTTCTAATCTATGCCTGTGCTTCCATATTGAATAAATTAATGAAACTCTAGTCTTAACAGCTAAAACTTCCCTTCATATACGTTTTCTACCAGTAAGCAGAGCTGGAGGGATCCTAATTGGCCTATCAAAACCCTTTTGATCTTAACATGAAAATACTTCACTGGTCATTACTATAAATAGCAAATAAAGTCACTATAGTGTTTACCAGGTAAACAAGTCACCCTTTCACCATTTCCCATGAATACCCCCTTGAGTATAATACTTCCATAAATATGGTCAAATCACATCCTTTATCATCCTTAAATATGTAAACAATGTACTCTTTGAAATGCTTACCATACAAATCTGCATTTTACAATCCCTTGTAGGTATCCTTGCAAATAACCACCTTTGAAAAGTTTAATTGGAAAGCAGAGAGCCATTTAGCCATCCTTTTGTTCTGTCAAACATAGTTGACTTGTGTCAAGATATGGTCTGCATAAGAATGTTTGTATATATGTATATACTGTATATGAAAATATCTATATACTGTGATATATATATATATATATATATATATATATATATAGTCCCCTCCTCTGCACTGAAGTTGCACTGAAGATGAATGAATTAGGAGTCTGTACAGACTCCAATTTATTCATAAAATGAAGCAGTAAACAGTATCTACTATGTTTCATTCACAAATTGACACATAGTAAATACAGTTTACTATGTGTCAGTGAAGAAAGAATACAGGAGTGATCTGTAGTGATTGCTGGCTGTATTCCTTCAGGAGAGGAAGGGGGCTGGTAAACACATGTTTACTAGCCCCACCACCCGCTCTCCATGCTGACAACAATCTGTCAGTGGCTGCAGCTGGCAGGAGGGGGAGGAGGGAAAGCTGGCTAGCAGCTTAATGGAGGGGGCGTCCGGCCATCAGGGAGGTGGGGGGCACTGAAGGGCACATTTTGGAGAGTTTTTTTTCTAAGCAGATATACATTTTTGCGGGTGTCTAAGACTGACAATACCTACATTTTTGAATAATTGTTCAAAAACTATATGAAAATTCTCATCAGTACATTTGATGAAATGGTGAATATAATTCAAAAGTAATTAAAAAAAGTTTGCTTTCAACATTCAATGTGTGGCCAACTTAAACAAATACTTCAGTTGCAGTTTGGCTGGTGTACACTTCATATTTTATTTTAGAGGTGTTTTATTCAATTCACAGCTTTTCTTTCTGTTTTACTAAAAAATTAAGAGGAGGTCAGAATTAGTGTTTAGCAAAAGTGTTTAAAGATGGTTTACATACTCACTAAATTTTTTGTCAGTAAAATACACTGTAATGTTGATTTCATTTTCTACGAAAGATTACTGGAGTGTGTCCTCTTAGCAAGCTATTTTTTTGTGTAAAATAACACTATGTCAATTTCTAGATTTAAAATGGATGTTGGGGGTCTGTTCAAAATAGTTTCAAGTGTATATAATTCCATACTGCTCAAGTAGGTACTAAAATCTTGTTCTTTTTTTCTACAAATAAATAACTCTAATGTTGATTTCATATTACAATGGATGTTGGCGGTCATGTTTAAACTGTGGCCTAGTGCTAATAGTTTAATAGAGCAAAAGCATGCACAACAAACTTGTATTGGCATTTTACTGGGAATAAATTGCATTCTAACATTGTTTTCTAGGTTTAAAAATGGCTTGTAGGGGTCCAATTCAAAAATGTTACCTGTGAAAATATTTTCATACTGTGTACATAGTTACTAAAACCATTCGGGGCGTTTTTTTCCAACAAATAAGACTTTATTGTTCTAGATTTTACAATGCTGTTGGTGGTACTGTTCAAATAGTGGCCAAGTTGGAATAATTTAATAGGGCAAACAAAGGCAAAGCAAACTTTTGGGTGCTTTTTTTTCAGGGAATATACACTGACACTGTAATGATGATTTGGATTTCGGACCTTTTTTTGCATCTTTTCATATTTTGACAACTTTCTTCCTGGGATTAAATGGCACTGCAATGTTGATTTATATTTTTAAAAATGGGAGTTGGGGGTCCTGTTCAAAATAGAGCCTAGCGCAAATATTTTTTACTATACGTGTAGATACATTTACACTCTTGTGGTGTTTTTAATCTTTACTTAAATGACACTCTAGGACTGGCCATAAATTATACAAATTTTCTTGCAGAATTTACCTTTAGATCTACCAAAACCGTATAATATGAGGTCAAACCTAAACACTTTCAATTTGTATGCAGTCAGGCCCCTGCACTACATAGCTGAAGGTAAATCTAAAGGAAGTTGAATGTTGATTTCTTCACTTTGGCAGAATCAATCTTTTCCTAAACTTGTATGGTTCCACATTCTGAGGTTTGGTAGCTCAGATTCTGGTAGCTTAGACATGGTAGCTCAGATTCTAATTAGTGGAAATAGAAACTCAAATCCTTTTTTGAGATCTAAAAAAGGAATTTAATTTATGGTATTTAGCAATTTAAATTTCAGTCACCAGGCAATTTGGGCCTGTATTACTTATGTTTGCAGAGAAAAGTTTAGCTGCTGCTATGGTTACAACTTCTCCCAAACAAATTATTTTGGATTTCTATGCAGCCTTTCAAACCCCATGAGATAAACCCCGGCTTATAATAAAAATATTTTGTGGGAGGCTGAATTGGGTCCTATTGACGATGAAACCTGGAAAGAGGTTCTAATCAGCTAATGATTAATCTTCCTAAAACTTCCTGATAAGCTCACCCATCTAATTATACTTCACTGTACCTATTAGATGCCAATTTGGTTAGCAAGATATAACTCATCTTAGAACTTATTATGCCCTAAATGTCAAAAGGCCCCTGGCTTCTTGTTCCACTTGCTCTGGTCCACAGATAGTGGCTTAATAAAGAAAATAATAACCTTTTTTTCATGACATCATCAGGGCATTTTTTTTCAGCGGGAACACAGGGTAACGCAGTTCCAGCACATCCAGCACTGAATGTATGTAATGGCAAGGGGTGCTAAGGTATGCTGGAGAGTCTATTGATGCTGGCTACAGGGGTATCTATTGTCACTGATGGGAATCTATTTTTGCATGGGGGTCTATTTTTGCTGAGATGGTATTTTGTTGTGCGGGGTCCATTGTTGCTGGGGGGGTCTATTTTGTGGGGGGTAAATTGTTGCTGGCTGCAGGGGATCTACTGTGTTTTACTGTTATCATTAACACATTACACACAAATTACTTAGCACCACAAAATTACTTGGTTCTGTATTCTCTTAAAGGGGCAGTACTGGGAAGTAAGTAGAAGGTGGTACCAAGGGAAGATTCTTGGAAGTGGGTAGGAGGTGGAGACAAGGGGTGACTCAAAAGGTGGGGAGTTCCTACACCTATTCTCTGAGGAAAAAAGTCCTGGACATCATAGATACCTTGGTATAGCTAGACCCTTGGCTATGCCAGCTGGGTCCTCCTGAGTCTAAAGAATTAAATATTTATCTGCCCACCTTTTTTTGCACAAGGTAATATTCTCTGCCAAGAAGCTGATAGCTAATGTGTAGATCCAAGTTGGGACTCGTTCCTTACAACAATGGAAAGAGGAGATTACTAAACTTCTCCTGTAGAAGGAACTGACCTATGACCACAGAGCACAGAGGTTGACTAAAAAATAATAAGAAAATTTGGGGTATGTGACAGGCAAAATCCTCTACTTGCTGTCCATTAGATGTAGCTCCTACTTGATTTTGAACAGTGGCTTCTATGTGCTTGGGTCTGATGTACTCAAATTGCAGTTCCATTTACTCATTTGTGATCTGTTATGTCTAAAGGTACTGCTAAGTACTAAATATCCTTATATTTGAGATTACACATGACACTTTTGGTTTTCATAGTTTCTCAACTGATTTTACTGGTAATATTTAATTTCAGGTACTTATATAGCACCATCAATTTGCACAGTGCTTTACATACAGTATATATTGTACATTCACATCAGTCCCTAACCATCAAGGAGCATAACTCCTTAACTCACTTTTATACATACACATACTATGGCCAATTTAGACAGGAGCCAATTAACCTACCAGCATGTCTTTGGAGTGTGGTAGGAAATCCATACAGGCACAGGGAGAACATGCTAACTCCATGCAGGGAGTGCCTTGGTTGCAATTCAAACCAACAACCCCAGTGCTGCTAGGTGAAAGTGCTAACCACTTAGCCTCTGTGCTGCCCTAACAGAGTGTAATACCATGCTAGCCATAATGCAGAAAGTTTGGAGTTTAAGTGATATGATTATACTATAATTACTGTGTATAGGCTTTGCTGGTATTTTGCACCTAATTCTGCAGTCTGTAATTAGGTCTCTGATTTCATTTGCAATTTGTTACTTGTAATATATTCCTTCTGTGTATGGTATACTGCAGAGATCTTGTCCTATCTATTCCTTTGACTGAATAAAAACAACATAGGTGTTTGTCTATGTCAACATTGATATTGGTACTTTATGTCCATTTCAATACTAATAACATCTCTTTTGAATTAAAAAAGTGCAAATAGTTTTATACTGAAAACTAGGCACAACAATCTTTTGGAGGCTTAATCTGCGAATAAATGACACTCTAAATTTGATTTCTAAATGTAAAAATGGATGTTGGGGGTCCTGTAAAAACAGTCCCAGGTGCAAATAATATTTGGGATTTTTTTCAATAGAAATGGTACTCTAATCTTGATTTGCAAGATTTTAAAACGTATGTTAGAAGTCTTGTTCAAATTCGGGCCTAGTACGAATTAATACTGCAAAAAAGATCACTCTAATTTTGGTGTCTACATTTTAAAATGACTATTTTGCTGCTCTGTGTTGACTGCAAGGTATAGAATAGGCACGGCAGAGTGATTATTACATAGATGTCAAAAAGGTAAAACCACTGATATTCCCAGGCATTGTTATCATACCTGCTTGAATTCTTTACTGGCAGAATTCATCATAATATAAAATGAAAATTTAGTAGTGAGAGTTGAAATCCTTTATAATTCCTACAGCTGATGTGCAGACCCAGGAACTCAAATACAGATAGCTGACCAATATTTTCTCTGAGACATTGAAAAAATAATTCAATCAACTGCTTACAGACGTTTTTTAAATATAGGAGATACAGCTTAAAATACATAATAAATACATAAAAAAAAAAAGGTTTCTAGGGTTTATTTCCTACGTGTTGATCCTCTCCCCCTGCTCCCCAGTCACAATCACTGGAAATTGGCAACTGTCAAAATGACGGCTTGAAATCACTATGTGTTACATAGCAGAGGCAGCTGTCAATTGGTAGCCACTTCTTTATAAAATGACACTTGCAGGCCTGAATCCCTATTGCTTGAATTTAAGAACTATCTCAAAATCTGGGTCACCACAATCTGCTTCACTCTGGAGTGTAGCACCAATTTGGTTCACTTCCTTGATGTTCTGGTCCTACATGCTAAATATAATATCATCATGGACCTTTATCATAAACCTGCTGACTACGAATACGTACGTCCACCATAGCAGTTTTTATCCCTTAAGATAGATAGTCATTTTATTCAAATTTGATGGAGTTCCTCCATCAAATGATGATGATATAGATGAGGAGATGATGATAGATGATGCATTTTTATTACAGGCAAAACTTACCCTAGAGAGAATTATATAAAACTGGGTTACCTGCACGATGGACTTGAACAGTCTCTCAATAGGACTTCATTCCATGACAGAGCCTTCCTTCTTTAAACCTGAAGTAAAACTAAACCCTTATATTTGTAGCACTATCCCCTTAGGAGTTGCAAAAGTTTTGGTTCCCCCTATAGTCCTGTACATCCAGGCAACATGCACTTTCGCATCCACTTGCATCCTGGAGTCAGTAACCAGTCCTTGAGCTTGTATTGAAGTTATAGTAGGGAGATTTAGAACTTGGATAGGGTTAGGGGTGTATGGGATGCCCAAGGGAACTGAGAAACTGAGGACAACTTCCTGAATTATGTACAAGTAGTTACAACAAACAGTCTCTTCTGGAGAGCTAGCCAGCATATCCTCTAGTACGACCCCAGACCCTGGATACTTCTATATCTGGCTGCCTGGAGGAATCCCTGGACAGGGGATCCAGTGTCTGCCACATAAATATTGAAACAGTCCTGGGTGGCAGACTAATCCAGTTTCCACTAGAGTGCCTCCTTCCCCTATCTGGCTCAGGGGGTGCAGGTCTACTCACTCAGTCCTTCTCCTGTGCTGCTGATTGGTCGCAGCTGCTACCAGGCCTTTTAGCTGGACCACTCCTTCTCTGCCTCACAGGTGGTCCTCTCTCAGGAGGCCAATGAATTCCTGAGCTTTCCTCCTTCCAAGGTCCCTGCCTATAGGTGAGCTTCTCTACATCTGGGCCCCGTCACAGGCTCCTACTCTTCCTCCTCATACCCTCCTCTTCCACCTGAAAAGTCCTGCAGCTGAGCAGGCTTGGATACTTTTAAAGGCCGTTCTGGCCCCTTGCCAAGCCTCCTGTTGGGGATTGGCCAGTATCCTCTAAGAGCATAGACCAGCCACTTCTCAGATCCACTCACTGCTTGTAGATCTTTTTCCAAAGGCCTAGAGCAGGGGGAAATTCCAGAAAGCTCATTCGCAGTGCCTCTCGGCTCTGACCACAACTTCACCCCTGCTAGCTATCACACCCAGGCTGCTACTCAGCCATAACTAACAATTGGAATCAAGCTCCCCCTAGTTGACTAGGAGGGTGCTACATATTGTTAACAACCAAGGAAGTTGAAATCTTAGGATTTGTTTGATCTGCAGTTGTCATTAAGCTGCACATGTGATCAGCTATGACACCAGCCATTTGATGGCTTGACAGTTTGGTTGAGAACCCAAGCAACTGTGACAGTTATCATTCATAACCTTCATTCAATATAAGTGTTTTGGGAAATCAGTGGGTCATCTAAGCATAATCCTGTTGTGCTTACTTATTCTAAACAGACTCCCCAGTTCATTAGGAAACATTTAAGCAAGTGACCTCAAGCTTATGGATGTATTTAATGATCCATCTATTTTTGTGCACAAAGATCACACTCTGTGAGGAATGCAATTATTCATGCAACATTTCAAAGTAATTAACAGGCAATAATGATACAGACTAGCTCACTGTCTTCTAATCACCACAAGGGATGTACCCCTGTGGTCATTGTGCAAAGTGCCACATTGTAATTCAGAGTTAATCATTCAAACATCTTCAAGAAATGTCCAATCTGTTCTATTGTTAACTGCTCCAGCAAAAATGTGTTGTACCTTGTTAAGTGCAGCTGTGGACTATTGTGTTTTTATGGAAAACTAACAGGAAAGTTAGAATCAGCATTCATGAAAACTGGAGTGATATAGGAATGGCAGAACTTTTCTCATTGGTTGCAAAGCATTTTTGGGAGGCAGGTCATCCCTGTTCCCAACTATAACTCCAGGGTATATAGAAGGTTAAGCCCACAAGTGATCTACGACATCTTTACCTTACAATGTGAATTATTTTGGATGTGCAAATTGGACACTGTAAATTCCAGGGGATGAATAAAGAGAAGGATCTGTCAGTATTAGTAAGGATCTTAGCAAACCAAACAAAAACCAATTAGTTATGGACTCAACCAGGATAATGGGTTTGTTTATGTATATGGTTATATAAAATAATGAAAAGGGCTGGTGGTTAAAGGCACACAATGATTCCTTTATTAGACAAATACATCTCTAAAAACAACCAAAAAATCACACCACACTCCACAGGTCTCAAATAGTATCCCCCATTGTTAGGGGGTGCCCATCAAATCAATAGATAAGAAAGCTGATGACATTTGATAACTTTCTCTAGAGAAAATATATTTCTCAATGCATAAGGTTCCAAAGCTTGGTTATTTACAATCCTCTTTAACCATTTGCCCTCCTGAGGATTTACCCCCCTTCCTGACCAGGCCATTTTTAGCTGTTCAGCACTGCGCTATTTCAACTGGTAATTGCGCGGTCGTGCAATGCTGTACCCTAACAAAATGTATGTCCTTTTTTCACACAAATAGAGCTTTCTTTTGGTGGTATTTGATCACCTCTGCGGTTTTTATTTTTTGCGCTATAAACAAAAAAACCTAACATTTAAAAAAATATATATATTTTTCACTTTTGGTTATAAAATATATCCAATAAACTCAAAGTTATTCATAAATTTAGGCTAAAATGTATTCTGCTACATGTCTTTGGTCTTTCTGACTGCCTATCATATTCCTTGTGGAGCTAAAATGCCAGGGCAGTACAACTTCCTCCCCCCCAAATGACCCCTTTTTGGAAAGTAGACACCCCCAAGGATTTTGCAGAGAGGCATGTTGAGTCCATGTAACATTTTATTTTTTGCCACAAATGTTTTTAAATATGACGCATTTTTATTTACACAAAGTTGTCACTATAATGATATTGCTCATGCATGCCATGGGTATATGTTGAATAACACCCCAAAACACAGTCTTCTTCTTCTCCCGAGTATGGGGATACCACATGTGAGAGACTTTTTTGGCAGCCTAGCTACATACAAGCCCTCAAAATCCAATGACCGCCTTTTAACCACTTGCCCTCCTGAGGATTTAACCCCCTTAATGACCAGGCCTCTTTTTGCACTAATTCAACTGATAATTGCGCGGTCATGCAATGCTGCACCCAAACGAAATTTAAGTCCTTTTTTTCACACAAATAGAGCTTTCATTTGGTGGTATTTGATCACCTGTGCGCTTTTTATTTTTCACGCTATAAACAAAAAAAGACCAAAAATTTTGAAGAAAAACAATATTTTTTACTTTCAGCTATAAAAAATATATCGTAAACTCAAAGTTGGTTATAAATTTAGGCCAAAATGTATTCTGCTACATGTTTTTGGTAAAAAAAATCCCAATAAGTGTATATTGATTGGTTTGTGTGAAAGTTATAGCGTCTACAAACTATGGTACAGATACTGCAATTTACGCCATTTTTTGCTATACAGCGCTGCGCTAGTTTAACGGACAATTGCGCGGTCATGCAATACGGTACATAAATGAAATTTATGTCCTTTTTTTCAGACAAATAGAGCTTTCTTTCGGTGGTATTTGATCACCTGTGTGTTTTTTCTTTTTTGCGCTATAAAAAAAAGTCTCACAATTTTGAGGAAAAAAAAACAATATTTTGGACTTTTTGCTATAAAACATGTCCAGTAAAAAAAAATTAAAAATCAAATTTCATCACAAATTTCGGGCAAAATGCATTCTGCAACATGTGTTTGCTAAGAAAGTTATAGAGTTTACAAATGGCGGAAAAGATACTCGGATTTTTATTTTTACTTTGAACCCCCAAACAATATATATTTTTTAAAGCAGAGGCACTAGAGAATAAAACAGTGGGTGTTGAAATTTTTTACATCACACAGTAAAAAAAAAAATTCTCAATATGGTTTTTTTATACATTTTTATTATGATTATTATTTTTTAAATACATTTATTAGAATAGTACAATATTACCATAGTAACATTGTACTACTGTGTGTGTGTGTTTGTGTGTGTGGGAGGGGGGGGTGACCAGGGATTTTTTTTTTTTTTTTACACTTTGCTTTGCAGCAGAAATAAATATAATTTCTCCTGTAATGCAAAGCTTGCTGTCAAAACTCATTCATGAACTGTTAAGTTAAGTTTTGACAGCTCAGGATAGTGATCTGTGATTGGCTGAAGCTGGTTACATGGTGCAGGGTGCTGTGATTGGCCCCAGGTATCATGTGACAGCTGTGGGCCAATCACAGCTCACTAGAAAGAGAAGCAGAGCTGTTATGAATGACATTGATTCATAACAGCTTTACTTACATAGTGATCATGTGATCACATAGCGATCACATGATTATCGGGTCCCGTGTACCAGAATCTTCATTCTGCAAGGGGAGGGGCGGGCACGACATGTTATACTTACCTCCTCTTCTTGGGTCCCCCATCAGCACTCCTAGTTCCTCCCCTCTGCTGAGTGCCCCCATAGAAAGCCACCTGCTATGGGGGCACTCATGCAGACTTGCTCCCGAGCTGTGCTCTGTGTGTCCATTGACACGCAGAGCGTAGCTCAGACCCACCCTCTGCTCTCTCCTCTCTTGCTGTGATTGACAGCAATGGGGTTCAATGGCTATTGAAGACTGCTCTATTGAAGACAGAGTATTTAAAAGTATTTATGGGGGCTGGGGAGCAGCTGAAGACAGAAGGTTTTTAACCCTAATGCGGAGCATGCATTAAGGTAAAAAAATCTTCAGCTTTTAAAACCACTTTAAATGATCAATTATTAAAAGATTTTGATCAACCCTCTGCACACTTTTATAAAATCTTACAGATTCTCATATCTCCCAACTGTTCTTCATTTGGAGGGACTGTCATTTATTGAGAGTCCCTCTGTCCCTTGAGCAGCCTCAGTTGCCCCTCATTTTTGAAAGATGTGTAAGTCTCTATAATACCTACAGTATTTAACTACCTAAAGTGCTATACTACAGTGAACCCTTTGCAAAAACTTTTTTATTATCCCCATTATTGTTTTAAAAATTCACTATAAAGTAAACATAATGCTGAAAAAAGCACTTTGGATTTAACCAAACATTTTTTACTGATTAATTCTCCATAAGCCCTGAAAACCTTAGCTAAAAACAGTTGACATACATTGCAATACATGTTTAAGCAGGCCAACTGAGTCAAAGTAATCCCTTTCTGGCCAGTCCCTACTCTACTCTGCAAAATGCCATTAACTTACTTGCTTATAGCATACTTCAGTGGATATTATGCCAATATAGGGCAAATAAGACACAGCTCTAGAACTATAGACTCAGGTCTGGTCACTGACCTGCATCAGCTGTACTAAAATAGAAATAAGATAAATCTGTGTTCAGATTCAAATAGTTTTACCCATATATATAACTCATCAGGTGCTAAAGGGATGTGACCATCTGAATACCAAAAATTTGAATCCACCTCTGCACACTGTTATGCACTCTCACACATGTCTAGCAAACTTTGCATAAAAATAGGGGTTTTAGGTTCACACATATTGCAATGCATGTTTAAACATCCATGAGGAACAGATGCCTCATGCCCAGGGTGGGGAAAGCTGAGTGTGTGTGTTTGTGAAAGGGGGGGGAGATGTGGCAGTAGAGCAGCAAATGGCAATTTTTGACATTACTAGACTGAACTTGATTGAGACTAGAAAGCCCTCTGCTGGCAGAAACCTCTAAATGCAGCCTAAGACATGACTTGCCAAATTAACATGTTCATGATTGCCTGTGCAAAGAGAGGCATAGGTGTGCTGGAGAGGTGACATACTCCATCTGATGCCACAGACTGCTCCCTGTCCTGCAAGTATATGTTGTATTCTGAAGCTGTACAGGTGCTACCACTGGAGATGAGGGGAGGGAACTCATCAGCAGAAGGTGGACTGTACGAACATACAACCAATGCCATATCAGGGTCTGGTGAGTACAATTCAGTAGTGTGTTATGTGTGCTACTATTATCCACCCTTCCCCCCAATAAAAGTGGCCAGAATCTTGTAGTTGTACTGACATTAAGTTAACAGGGCCATGCAACCTTTTTTGTAAATGTAGTTGCAGGGCAGGAAATGCCCTGGTCACAGTGGAATGCTCAGTAGGCTTTGGTCCAAACCCAAGCTCATCCCTGGTTCTGCAAGGACGTTTACACCAGAGTTTAGTAAATGAGGTAAACTTTCACTTTGAAAAGAATACCCAATCACAGACAATAAAAAAACAAAACAAAAAACAACAGCATTTTTGCTTGCACATGATTTGATTGCACATGCCACTGATGAGCTTTGTAGCTAATTTGTTATCTGTAGTTCTATGAAGACCCATGCCACAGTTCAGCTGCAAAGCTGGTCTGTTACCTGTGGTTCCATAGATATGCAAGACTGACCTGTCACTTTTACTTCTACAAATATGCAAGGTGTGATCTGTAGTTCCTCAGATATATGGTCTGTCCCTGTCTGCTGGCTGCATTTGACTGAACGTTATAGACTTTGGCCACTCTCATCTGATGATTAATAGCCACAAGGCTACCTGCCTAACTTGACTATCTGTCACTCTGCTATGCTGCAGCCAATCAGAGTAGCACCCCTCATCTCCTGTTGTGCTGTTTCCTCTTCTTGCCATGAGAGGCAGCAGACCTAGTTAACTAGGAAACGAAACCAATTAATTAAGAAACTACGAGTCCCATCTTCCATTGTGGCAGACAGCTTGTAGTTCTCAATGAACGCATCAGTGTTCTTCTTAAGGTATTTGGAGTGTTCATTCAAGAGCTACTGGCACTGTCAGGCTGAATAGACTCTTCTTCTTTGATGTAGATCTGGAATGTTCACCTGAGATCAATTAGCTTCATCAGGCTGAATGGACTCTTCTTCTTCAGTAAAAGTTTGGAGTGTTCACCTGAGAGTTATTAGCTCTATTAGGCTGAATGGACTCCTCTTGTTCAGTGTAGGTCTGGCGTGTTGACCTGAGAGTTACAGGCTGTATTCAGCTATGGTCTGGAGCACGCACCTGAGAGCTACAGGCTTCACCAGGCTGAATAGACGTCTCTTCCTTGGTGTAGGTCTGAAGTGTTCACCTGAGAGCTATTAGCTCCATGAGGCTGAAGGGACTCCTCTTCTTTGGTTATTGGTCTAGAGTGTCCACCTGCAAGCTTTTGGCTCTCTCAAGGTGAATAGACTCTTCATCTCTAGTAAAAATCTGGAGTGTTCACCTGAGAGCTATTGGCTCTGTCATGCTGAATGGACTCCTCTTCTTCAGGAAGTCCATTCACCTGAGCGCTACTGGCTGAAGGGGTTTCTCATGGTTGGTATTGGTCTGGAATTTTTACCTGTGAGCTATTGGCTCTATCAGGCTGAATGGACTCCTCTTCTTCAGTAAAAGTCTAGAGTGTTATCCTGAGAGCTATTGGCTCTATCAGGCTGAATGGAAAGATCCGGTGTGTTCACATGAGAGCTACTGGATTCTTCATGCTGAAGGGAGTCCTCTTGGTTGGTATTGCTCTGGAGTGTTCACCTCAGAGCTATTGGCTCTATCAGGCTGAATAGACTTCTTCAGTAAAGGTCTGGAGTGTTCACTTCGTAGACTGGCCTGCGGGTACTGAAAGGGTGTCATTTTTTTTGCTCATCTTCTTGCTCTGTGGAGTATTCTTGATAATAGACTGGATTTCTGTGTTCTACTAACATAAAGCTATGTCAGTAGTAGGCTGCACAAATTGTGTAGTACTCACTTTCAAAATAACAGATGTTATCGTCATTAAGGGATATTTTCCATACAGATAGAAAGCTGGATGCTCTGCTCCATAGCTGGGGCTTCATGCTAGGTGCTCTTCTTTATGGGCAGAGCATCATTCTAAAACAGGCCTAGAATTGCGGAAAAGGTGTCATCTTCTTGCTCTGTAGAGTAAAAGGGGTTTATGAGCAGAGTATCATACTCTGTAAACAGGCCTGCAATTGCTGAAAGGCTGTCATAAATAAATACATTTTCTGTCAAGGAGAGACGAAATGCCTACAAACCGACAAATACACACAGTGAATTTTTATACATAGACCCTATAATACTCCATAAGGATAACAAAAAAGGCCAGGTCACGTCTTATTTGATAAAACAGACACCAATCAGAAATCTTTAATACAAGAATATGGATTTCTGTTTCAGGCAAATGTTATCTTCAAACCTAATTGGACAAGGCTAAAAATAACCGTGAATTTGTAATTTTTCAAAATAAGCATCAATGTTCTGGTGTGTTGCTCTGTGACTTTTCTATTTTCATATAAACTGATTAAGTATTGAATTTATCACCCTATAACACAACACATGGTATTGCAAAATCAGCATAGCTGAACTGGACAGAATGGCTAGGGAACCATGGTTTGTTTTCCAGCAGACTTCAGGGAACCATTAGTCCAGAATCGTGGGCACAGGCATCAGCAGCATAGGCAGCAGGAAGGGCGATTATTCTCTCTGTTCTTTATAGGTATGGGCTTGCTGAAGATTGCTTACAAATGGAACACGGTGGACTGTATGTGTGACTGTATACCTGTGCTGAAGTTATGTACGCTGAGCCTTTATTAGGCTAGGTTCACATTATGTGAAGCTTTGGGAGCCATGGTTTGTGTGGCCATGGCAGCACATTCATTTGAATGGGCTGTCATGCCTTGTGAAATGGAGGGAAAAAGTCCCCACACTATTTTTGGAATTGCAGCCTACATGGGAATTACAAGTACAGTGCAGTTCCCAGTGTGGGTTTGACTTCCAGTTCAGGTGGAGTGCCATTAGGATTATTGGAACCCACCAGCATCACCTGCATTTCACTATGCTGGCGGTTGTGGCTGCAGGAAGAGCTGCGGGTCCTGTAGCAGCAACTACCCATACAGGTGTGAAGCTAGCCATATAGAATAAAATGTTTGAAAAAGTGGGCATGTCTTACCAATCGCTGTCCAGAAAAAAATATTTTTGCACAAGGATGACCAACCGGCATGAATACAACTAAAATAAAATATACAGTTAAAAGTACAATTGCATTATTACATCTTTAAAAAAAATATGTCATATGTAAATAGCTTAAAATATATGAATAATATAAAAGTCAAATCGAAGACATGAGTCACTTGATGAGTCTACGCGTTTCAAGGTACACACTGTGTCAGGAATGAATTCACCACTGGTGGTGGGACTCACCTGCCGTGTGGGCTGCAGTACCAGGGCTGGCCAGCCGCTCACTCCTGCAATCAAGCCATCACCTGAGGTTGATTGCAGGAGGTGTATTTAAGGAATGGCCAGGCCTGCAGTCAGTGCCTTGGTGTATTGTTCCCATGAGCCCCTGTACCTGCATCCTGATTGCTTCCTGCCTGATCCTGACTTTGCTTTGATCCTGACTCTGCACTAACTCTGCCTGTACCGACCTCGGCTATTCCTGACCACTCTTCCGCCTGCTCCTTGTACCTTGTCTGCCCGTTTGCTACCGTCCTAGCACGCCTGACTACGTTTGGTGTTGTACATATTATTATCTGTTGGAGGTTTGGTTTGTTTGCACTGTGTTTATGTTAGCCTTTAATAAATTGTATTGTTTTATACTATACCTGAAATCTGCGTTTCCCTGTGTCGGTCCACACATCTCTGGTCAAACTCGGATCCCTGACACACTGCTTCTTCTGGACTGTATTTCAAATGTAACAGATACAACAATCTACATATTGGAAAAAAAAAACAATAAATAACATGTAAAACATACACTAGGTACATCAAAACCTATGTTGATAATTTCCCATTCAGAAATGAACTAAATGATGAAATGAAGAAAGGGGGGCACTTTTGTAACAATTCATTTAAATCACTTGTAGAAGAAAACTGTTTTTAATTTTCCGGAGGGCAAGTTAGGGCAAATTACTAAGGTATGGGGACATCCGATGTAAGGGGGCACTCTGATGTAAGGAGGCACTTTAATGGTGACACCTGATGTAAAAGGACAGTCTAATAGGGACACTTGATGTTAGGGGACATTTGGATGGGACACCCAATGTAATGGGTCACTCTGAAGGGGACAGCTGATGTAAAGGGCAGGGGCGGACTGACCATTCGAGCACTCGGGCACTGCCTGTGGCCTCGGAGTCAGTAGGGGGTCCCATGACATGCCCCTGGTACCTTTCATTAGCTTTTTCATAGGCTTTTTTGGGTGTGGGCGATGCAACAGAGGCCCCATTATCCCCTATTGCCGGGGGGCCCCAGGAGTTGTCAGTCCGCCCCTGGTAAAGGGGCACTCTAAAGGAGACATCTGATGTAAAGAGGCACTATGATGGGGACAGCTGATGTAAAGGGGCACTATGATGGCGGCAACTGATTTAAGGGAGCTGTGATGTTAACACCTGATGTAAGAGGGGCACTGTGATGGGTTCTATTTTTTTAATAGGCATGCAATGACTATATATATGAGTTGTAGCACAAACATAAGATTCAGTTCTCTACTGGAAGGAAATTCTATTGACTGGACTGGACTGGATTTGAATTAAATACCTCAGATATACAGTAGATCCACAAATCTACCTATATAACCTCCCCCCTGAATACCTTCTATATTATTTGAGAAGAATCTTTCCAGAATACGCCGATGATCAGTAGTAGGAGAACGGGCTTTTTTGGAAGAATTTCTCAGACTTACGTTGCATGGAAAATATGGGAGAATATATACAGTATATATGGTACCATGCAGTAGTAAAGCTATAACTATGAGAAACTGTAGGGAGTAAAAACATTCTGAAATGTACCAGATATCACTTATTTCAGGATACTGGGATCTCAGAGCATATGTCACATAGAGTACATTATCCTTTATCCGTATCAGGATCACCAGGGGAAACAACAGCTCACGTATCATCAGGATGCATGATAGATCTCAATAGCTCTGAATTAGGAGAGTTCGGTGAGCTCCAAAGAACACACACAATGCATAACACCCCAATGACTATTAGTGTAAAAGAGTGAGGCATCTGTCCGCAGCATAGAGGAAAATAGCAAGCAGATGTAAGAAAATGAGAAACAGATTAAACAAAAACCCAAGTCTATTTTATATGTTAAATTAGAAAATGGTATCTTGTTGGTATCTTTGTATGTTGGTTTGTCTTGGGGAAAGCGATTGAGTTTGTGTTCTTGTTTTAAAATCTAGAGATCTGAGAAAATTATCCAGTAACAGTTCTGTTACCTCTGATAACTGTTGTTTTAATCCTGTGATTAGGCTCGGATGGTGGTGTTCTCCCTATGTTCCATTTACATTGAAGGCAATCATAGGCATAAGACATCAACTGAAAATCCAACTGCTGTGCACTGGATGAGAGTTCAGGAATGTGGCCTGTGCAGACACTATGGTAGAGGTCTTGGGTCTGGGAAATAATAGCAATGAATTGTGAATATTCATACTGAGCAGTTTGATAATTTTTCACCCCTTCCCCTGATCACCTGGCCTGGGGTGTCTGCACAGGCCCAGGATGGCCCCTAGAAATAATTGTTTGCTGACCCAGCCTTTATGGTTGTACAGCACAGATCTGCAAAGCACGCCATTTGTTTGTAAAGTTAAAAAATGTTCAAAATGTGGCCTAGTGCCAATAATTGAATCTAACAAACACAGGCACAGCACATTTTTAGCAGCTTTTCTCAGGGAATATATGACACTGTACTGTTGATAATTTAATTTAACCCCTTGACTCCGACGGCACACAAATATGCGGCCTCACAGAACTGGGCTTGTTTCCGTGGGGCCGCATATTTGCGTACCTGTCTTTGTGCTGGGAGCGCGCCTCTTGGCGCGCTCCCAGCACAGAGACCACAGTGTCACTGAGACTCCCGATTCCGGGTCACATGATCGCTGTGATAGCTTCTGATTGGCTATCACAGTGATCAGTCACTGTGCAGCCCGGCCTACTTCTTTTTTCTCTCTCTATGAATGGAGAAGAGAGATACATTGTATCTCTCTAACTCCTGACATAGAGAGATAAAAAAAATGTTTGTAGAAAAAAAAAAAAGAAGATAAATAAATATTAAAAAAGAAAAGAAAAAATAAAGAAAAATACCTAGATCAAGGTTTGATCTAGTTCAGTACCAGGGTTAGTGTTTGGGTCAAGGTCAGGGTCAAAGGTCAAGGTCAAAGGGCAGGGTCAAAGGGAAGGATTTTTTTTAAAAAAATTGATATCAGTGTCAGTTAGCGTTGATGTCAATGTCAGTGTGTTTTCAGTGAAAAAAAAGAGACAAAAACAAAATGCGCACTATTGTTTCTGGGCTGTACTATGAGTACAAACAACAAATAACATACACATATATGGTATCGTTGCGATCATCAATAGCTGGAAAATTTATTTTGGGTTTTTCTATGGAGGTAGGTTATGGTTGTAACAAGAAACACACAGCTAAATAAAAAAAACCTATTTTTTTTTTACTATTGTGGGCCAGTTTTCCTTTGAGAATAAAAAAAAATTAGGAGCTATCCATTACCATTTACCAACAAATGAAAGCCCAATTTGTCCTGAAAAAAACACGGTATAATCCACCTGGATGTATAAAGTAGTTGTGATGATATGTATGGTTTTACTAACACATGTCAACGTTGCAGAATTGTGCTTAGGCATTTAGATTTGTTTCAGCCTTAGGCGTGAAGGGGATTTCTGATTTTTATTTTTCAAATTGGGGCTTAGTACAAATAATTTAATGATGAGAACCTAGGCACACCAATCTTTTGGTGGCTTTTTTCTTTACACAGGATTGTTGATTTCTAGATTTCAAAATGTCTGTTGGGGTTTCAGTTAAAATCTGGCCCACGTACAAATAAATCCATGCTGTGCACTTAGATACCATTATCTTTTGGGTGTTTTTATTAGATTAAATTACACTTTAATTACTAAAGCTGGAGAGTGCAAAATCAGGCTCACTTCTGCATAGAAACCAGACAGCTTCAATATTTTTTTTACCAAAGTTTCATTGAACAAGATGAAGTTAGATGCTGATTGGTTTCTATGCAGAAGTGAGCCTGATTTTGCATTCTCCGGCTTTAGTAAATAAAGCCCTACATGGCTGTTGGGGGTCCTGTTGAAATTGGGGCCTAATGCAAGAATTTAATACTTCAAACATGGGCACCTTTTTTGTAATTTTTAGCATCTTTTGACAGCTTTCTTTCTGAGATTAAATGGCACTGTAATGTTGATATACAGATTTAAAAATGGCTGTTGGGGGCCCTGTACAGAATAGGCCCCAGTACAAATATTTGTTTTTCTATGCCCATAGGTGCTTTTACAATCTTTTGGAATGTTTTTTTTTTAAATAAATTACACTCTGATGTTGATATATAGATTTTACAATGGCTGTTGGGGGCCCTGTTCAAATTGAGGTCTAATTCAAATAGTTGAATACTACAAATGTAGGAACAACAATCTTTTGGAGCTTTATCTGCACATAAATTACACTCTACATTTCATTTCTAGATGTAGAAATGGATGTTGGGGGCCCTGTATAAAACAGTCCCTAGTTCCAACAATCTTTTGGGGTGTTTTTCCTGAAACAAATGACACTTTAATCTTAATTTGCAAGGTTTTAAATGTACATTGGATGTGCTGTTCAAATGGGGGCCTAGCACAAATTAATACAGCGAATCTAGGCACAACATACTTTTGGAGACTTCCTTCTGAAAATTAATGGAACTCTAATGTTGACTTCTATATTTTACAATGGCTGTTTTGCAATGGCTGAATTGACTGCAAGGATCAAGAATTAGAGAAAAGGCAGAATGTACTGAAGTTACAAATTTAACCCAGTTGGTACAGGAGAAACCACCAGTTTTCCACTTTACTTTTCCAATCTTTACATTTTGCAAGCAATAGGCAGGGCAGAATGCTGAATACATATTATGACAAAGGGCCAGACCACTGAAATCATAAGCAGTGTTGTCATAACAGTGTTGTATTTTACTTATAAGTGGCACTTGAGCCAGCCCTGATTATTTACGTATCTTAATCACTTGCCCTCCGGAAGATTTACCCCCCTTAATGACCAGGCCTTTTTTTGCTATTTGGCACTGAGCTATTTCAACTGGTAATTGCGTGGTCATGAAATGTTGTACCCAAACAAAATTTATGTCCTTTTTTTACACAAATAGAGCTTTCTTTTGGTGGTATTTGATCACCAATGGGTTTTTTATTTTTTGAGATATAAACGAAAAAAGACAGAAAATGTAAACAAAAAGGATATTTTTTACTTTTGGTTATAAAAAAATATATAGAAAACTCATAGTCATAAATTTAGGCCAAAATGTATTCTGCTACGTGTCTTTCATAAAAAAAAATTCCCAATACATGTATATTAATTGGTTTGTGTGAAAGTTATAGCATCTACAAACTGTATATATATATATATATTGGAATTTACGCAGCTTTTGCTTTCTGAATCATATTTCATGAAGTGCTAAAATGCCAGGGCAGTACAAAAATCCTCCAAATTACCCTTTTTTGGAAAGTAGACACCCCAAGAAATTTGCTGAGAGGCATATTGAGTCCATGGAACATTTTATTTTTTGCCACAAATTGTTGAAAAATTAAAACATTTTTTTCTTACACAAAGTTGTCACTTAAATGACATAAAGCCTAGCCACAGACAATCCCCCAAATTCCAATGACCACCTCCAGCCTTTCAAAGAGCATATTTCCTCATATCACTTCCTCACTACCTATCACAGTTTCGGAGGCCATAAAATGCCAGGATAGTACAAACACCCCCCCAAATGACCCCTTTTTGGAAAGTAGACACACCAAGGAATTTGATAAGAGGCATGGTGAGTATTTTTCAGATATCATTTTAGTCACAGGGTTTTGAAAAAGAATAGAAATTTGGCAACAAATGATATCTGCAAAATCCTCACCATGCCTCTTAGCAAATACCTTGGAGTGTTTATACTATCCTGTCATTTCAGGGTCAACATTAGAAGCTTATGCTAGATATACTCCACTTCTAATAATTTGAAGACCAAGCCTTTTCTGACACTGTTTGTTTACTTGAAAAAACTGTTTTTTTGCTAGAAAAAATTACTTTGAACCCCCAAACATTATGTATTCTTTAAAGCAGAGGCCCTATAGATTAAAATGGTGGGTGTTGATATTTCTTATCTCAAACTGTATTTGCGCAATTTTTTTTAGAATTTTAATGCACATAAACACAATATATTGCCCAATTGTTTGCTAAAATATAAAATATGATGTCACACTGAGAAAATGAATACCAAACATGACATGCTTTAAAATGACATGTGCCTGTGCAAAGCCAACAAATTACGTACATTTTTAATATGCATAGGCGACTCTTTAAAATCCTTTACAGATCCCCACTTTAGATTTACACAGGAATTCTAGTGCAAGAATTACTGCCCTCAATCTGACGTTCGCGGTGATACCTCACATGCATGGTGCAATCTCTGTTTACATACCGCCACGGAACAGCCGCTTGAGCCTGCCTTTGCGCATGAGCATGGGGGTGGGGGTGAATTTTTTTTTAATTATTTATTTTGCTTATTTTAAAATTATTTTTACACTGCCCCTTTTATTTTTTTTGGTCAGATTTATTTTATGACAGGGAATGTAAATGTCCCCTGTGATAGCAATAGGCAGTGTCAGGTACTATTTTCTGAGAAATCTGGGGTCTATTAGACTCTAGATCTCTCCTCTGTCCTTAAAGCATCTGATCACACCAAGATCGGTGACATCAGATGCTTTCCCAATTTTAAAATAGAGCTGTTTATATCTGGCGGAATGGAAATGATGAAATGCTTGTAGCTTCCGATCTCTTAGACTATAGAGATGATTGGAGGCATTCCAGTCTCCAATCAGATCTATCGTCAGCCAGCGGAACTGCTGGTTGCATTCTTGTGTCCTCCTGTAGGACGGGAGAGCCCAAGAAAACCTTGGAAGGCAGTGGGAGGGGAGGGGGAGTCCCTGCCCACTGCTTTTCAAAGAGATACAGTGGCTAATTAGTGACTAGGATTATTTTTACATGAAAGCTAACCGCCAGCTGGAAAAAAAAAAAGCATACCAGGATGATGTCTGTAGCTGCAGGCATCATCCCAGTATAACCACTCAAAGTCCAGCGATGTATCAGTACATTACTGGTCCATGTTGGGCATATATGTAACAGAAGAGAACCTGGGCATATCATGAATCAGGTCTGTGGATCAATTTGAACGCAATTCATTCTTTTTGTAATGCCCATGTTGAGGGTTAGGCCCAAAAAAGTTTTAAATTCAGAAACCGTGGTAGGTTTTTATGTGAATTGTCTGGCAAGAGCTGAATTTTGGTGGGCTGCCATGTATTGTTGTGCGTATAAATTGTTTTGGTCCACAATCAATTCACACAAATCCTCCATGAAAAACAGCGGAGGTGCTAATCGCTAGCGCAGGCAGCGAATGGGGCTGATCCTGCTAACACTGTATTTTTGGGGACACTATACAAAGGAGGCACTAGTTTAGTTCTGTTCGTAATCAATATACAGCATTGATCCATACAAACACTATACTAGTGATGGCAGTGATTAGAGACCTATTATGTGAGTGTGATAGTGTGCGGGCAGTCTAACACTAGCTGACCCTGGCTAGGAGGGGAGTTAACTGACCCTGACGCTATCTGATGTCCCAGGTGGCAGTAAGTAATACTGTGATCAGTGAAAAATACTAACACTACTAATGCCACTGGCTGGGGGAGGGGGTGATCAAAGGGTTAATAGGGTCGATCAAAGAGTTAAATGTGTTACTGTAACCTGTGTGTAAAATGTAGTGCTTTTACTCAGTGCCGTGCTCCCTCTTCTCTCCCTGGACCAGCATAAGGGGCAGCAGGGGGCGCAGGCATGTGCACCACATCTGGAAATAGAAAGCGATGTAAGATTACGACCCCTTGCCCAGAGCAGCCACTCACCCATGTATTGTTGGCGGGCGGGCGCCAAGTAGCTAAAAAAATGTTTTTTTTTAATTCTTTCTAATTTTTTAAAACATTTAAAAAAAATTTTAAACATTCTTTTTCTTTTTTTACCTGTTTAAAAAAAATACTTTCATCAGAGTAGTGCAATGTTACCATAGTAACATTGTACAACTTTGGGGAGGTGATCAGGGATTTTTTTTTCCACTTTGTATTGCATGAGCAATGAAGACCATTGCTCTGCAATGCAAAGCTTGCTTTGAACTGTCATGAATGTGCTAAGTACATGACAGTTCAATATAATAGTGATCTGTAATTGACTCCAGCAGGTCACATGATACAGGGTGCTGTGATTGGCCCCATGTGACAACTGTAGACCAATCACAGCTCTCCAGGAACAGAAGCAAAGCTTTTATGAATCAGATTGATTTGTTGTCACCGTGATCACATGATCACCAGGTCCTGATTAACGGGATTCTCATTCTGCTGTGTCCAGTGTACACAGTGGACATGTGGGGTGAGGGTTGTGCCCCTTGTGTTGGCAAAAGACCAGTAATGTACAGGTACATCGCTGTTCTTGTAGCTGCCACCCATCAGCAGTACATTGTTGGTGGGTGGCCTGAAAGAGGTTAAACACCAAAACAATGAAATGTCTCTGTCATAAATTCTAACTCTATTCTTGTCCACATTGGAATTTTGTAAAAACTGGATTACCTGGATTACTTGCTTGATGAACTTGAACAATCTTTCAAAAAGGACAGATCCTCCCTTCTTAAACTTAAAGCAATACTAAACCCTTCTTTTGTTAACAGCCAAGAAAGCATTAGTCTCTTCTTGATCTGCAGTTGCCATGGTGATCAGCTACGACACCAGCCATTTGATAGTTTGACAGTTCGGTAGAGAGCACAAGCAACTGTGACAGGTTTCATTCACAACATGCATTGAATATAAGTGTTTTGGGAAACTGTTAATGCAGTGGGTCATCTAAGCGTATTCCTGTTGCACTTACCTATTCAAAACAGACTTCTCAAATTCAGCAGTTTCTCAGGAAACATTTAGGTGTACTAGCAAATGACCCCAAGCTTATGGATGTAATTAATGATCCATCTATGTTTGTACGCAAAAGATCACACTCTGTGAAAAATGTGATTATATTTACACAGAATTCCAAAGCAGTTATTACACAGTAATGCTACAAACTAGCTCTCTGTCCACTAATCAGCATAGAAGATGTACCCCTGTAGTCATTGTGCTGAGTGCAACTCTATAATTCAAGGGGGATCCTTCATACATCCTTGCACCAGCAAGAAATTTTCAATCTGTTCTTTTGTTAACTGTGGCAGCAAAAATGTGATTTATCTTATTAAGTGTCACTAATGATCACTGCTCCTAGCTTCACCTCCAGATTATCAAGGGAGTTAAGCATCACAAGTGGTCTAGGACATCTTTACCTTACAATGTGAATATATCAATACAACTCATTTAGAAACTTTTTTTGTAGCATTTTATATAAGATAGTAAAGAGGAAAGCTATCCAAGGCTTCATGAAAAAATAAACACAAGAAAGTGAGGGCCTTGAAGTCTAATGTACACTGCAGCTGCTAAACTCACTTTCAGGAGCTGTTCAGCAATTTTTTTTTCAACAGCCCCTGAACTCTCCCTAATGTTTTCCTATGTGTCCATGTACACATAGTTGCTTACAGTCGTTTACAGGCAGTTGAGTTTATAGTCGTTTTTTTTAATGCACCAAACTTGCGTTCAGGAGTAGATTTTACCGGCAATTCAAACGCTAAACGCTTGTAAACGATTGTAAATGCGGTTAACCACGTTTATACGCGTTTGAGTTTAGAAGCGTTTTTTTAAGTGTTCCATGTCCAGATGCTGTCCAGAGCCTTTTTTCATCATCTGAAATGCATGCAAAGCGTTTTCCATGTATTCAAATGGACCTAGCACACCAGCGCAGTCAGTTCCAGGTTTTGCATGAAGGAAAAAATGGTAGAACGTGCTGCATTATGCTCATGATGGGATCCATAGTGAATACCAGAAAAGACAGGTCATCTCAACACATACTGCTCTCTCTGCTTCTACTCTCTCTATTCCTCTCAAAATGTCTGAAATAATACATTTTTGACTATTTTTCAGTGCATTCTGGGCAATTGGTAAGGTCTCCTGAGGTTATCTTTTAAAAATGCTTCTAAACGCAAACGCACATAAATGCGCATAAACACAGTATGTAAATGCGGCTAAACTGATGTTTTTTAATCTCTGTTTTCCAGCAGTCAGTTTCCATCATTCAGAAGAGTTTTCCAAATGCCCCGTATACATGAGCCCTAATACTAGAAACACAAGTAGTACAGTATGTTCATTTGTATTAAATTGAATATTAACAAACAAGAGTAGTGTGTGGAACAATTACAACCCAGCATGCAAGTACTAGCATATATTCATGTTATTGCAGGAACAAAAACATGTTGAGAGTGGCATTTTTGTGGCAGTTTTTGTGCATTGTGATGGCGATTGTTAATATACAGATACAGTTGTATGATAATGATGGTTATTATTTTCTGGACTTGACAGGGTTATTACTGAGTAGGCACAGTTAAGAATTTTTTTTTGTTTGTTTTAATACGTTGAAAGGTATGGGATGTTATACTGCCTAATTTTTGATTAGGTTACTTTGATTCTTTTACAGTCAATTAAAGATCCTCAGAGGACTGACCCTGAATGTCTCCATACCCTCTTTTCCAGACTCATCATCAAAAGATGCCAATAGCTTGGTTTTACTTTACATATGGATATTTAGGAACAGCACAGCTGAAAGAAAATCATAAAAATTTTATCCAATGTATTTATAGAAAAAGAAAATGACAAAAACACAAGATTGCAACAAGTAGTGAGATTTTTGTTGTTGTTTTTGTGCAATAAAAACGATAGATTTGAGGTACAGTTGCTGACAATGTTACTAACATCTGTTACCTGACAGATCAAGATCTTCTGCATCAGATCAATGTACCTAGAATCTCAAACGTATAAATAATGTCCAAATGCATAGAGGTTGATTTACTAAAACTGGAGCATACCACAGCACTTGAAGCCTATGCTTGCATGGGTTTCTTCCAGGTATTCCGGTTTCCTCACAAACTCCAAAGACATGATGGTAGGTTAATTGGCTCCTATCTAAATTGGCCCTAGTATGTGTATGAATGTAAGTTAGGGACCTTAGATTGTAAGCTCCTTGAAGGCAGGGACTGATGTGATTGTACAATATACTGTATATGTAAAGTGCTGTGTAAACTGATGGTGCTATATCAGGGGCAGACTGACAACTCATGAGGCCCCCGGGCAATAGGGGATCATGGGGCCCCTGTGTCCTTGACCAAACTCAAAAAAGCCTATGAAAAAGGTACCAGGGGCATCTCATGGGGCCCCCTACTGACCCCGGGCCCTCAGGCAGTGCCCGAGTTTCCAAATGGTCAGTCCGCCCCTGTGCTATAGAAGCACCTGTAATAATCATGCAAAATCTGGTACAGCTCTGCATAGAAACCAATCAGCTTCAAGTTTATTTGACAAAGCTTAATTGAATGAGCTGAAGTTAGAAGCTGATGCGCTACCATTCAGAGCTGCAGCAGATTTTTCACTCTCCAGTTTTAGTAAATCAACCTCATAGAGGTTTTAGATGGAGATGGCCCCTAACCTCCATTCAACTCCGGTAACTTTACTGCTGTTGTCCAGATATAAAAGCCACTAAAATATAAAGTTACATTAGATGAGAGGGGAGAATTAAAGGAAGATCAAAGCACAAAACAGATCTACAAGCTAGAAGGTCCTATTCTGTGTAATAATATGATGAGACTCAATTATACGAGAGCGTCACGCTGAGACACTGGCTTTACCCCACTCTATGATGTCAGACTAGAGGCTTTCTTCCCTAATGATGTGTAGTCTTGCAATCAGTAAAGCCATTAATCTAACACTAAACTCTTTTTCTTCTCACAAATCAATGCATTGAGCAATAATGAGATTGGTGAAAGATGTTGCTGCACTGCTGCATGGAAGTTGGCTAAGAAATACGCTCTACCTATTACACATACAGCTTCACTTCCGAGAGTTTATGAAAAGGCTTAACAGAACTTTCCTGACTTAAAGCAGCAACTTATCACTCTATGAACTGAAAAGCAAACATTAAGCCCATCTTTGTGCTAAGTATGTTTTGTTGCCCACGCATGTCAAAGCATTCCTTATGGAATATGATCAAAGTATTTACACATGTAGAATTAAATGGAACAGAAATTGCAATTTACTAGCACATTTATTTCTCATGCTTTTAATTTTTATAGTGTGCATAGTTTTTAGAATATATTTAGGCAATATATTAATGATTTATGATTAGTTGTTGCATTAAATAAAAATGCTATCAAATCAGAGCAAACTTTTTACTACACAAAGCATGTAGTCAAAATGTGATAAAACTACACTACACAAGGTTTCTTCTTTTAAAAAAGGAAAATTAAATACACATTGGGGGCGTTTTACTAAAACTGATACACTCAGAATCTGGTGCAGTTGTGCATAGTGGCCAATCAGTTTTTAACTTCAGCTTGTTAATTAAGCTTTGACAAAAAAAACCTGGAAGCTGATTGCTTCTATGCAAATCTGCACCAGATGTTGCACGCTCCAATTTTAGTAAATCCCACCCATTTCATTTAAAGGAAACCTGCCACTTCAAAAAATATGTAGGCTACCATTGCTGACCTCCTTCTGAAAACGTTATTCAGTGCACAAAATGACTTTTGTTTGACATAACTGCAATATTCAGTCATATAGTGAAGGTGTATATATAGCAAATATATTAAAAAGGATTAGAACCCCCGTTAGGTTTTTTATTGTAGTCTGTGTCCTTGCTAAGTAGATTCACCCTTTCTAATTGTCCTGGTGGCCGCTGTTACTGACACAGAAAGTGATCAGTAGAGATGAGCGAATTATTCAAAAATTCGATTCGGCCGATTCGCCGAATTTGCGGGAGAAATTCGATTCGATGCGAATTTATTCGCCACAAATTTAACTTATTTAAAGGGTTTCTAGGCTTCAGAGAGCCTTTATATTGGTGCAGAACACTGTACCTTTAATTTAAATGCCCTTGGAGTCTGCTGGGGAAGAGAAATAATACTGTCAGTCAGTATGACATGCAGATGAGTGCCGTCGATCTTAGAATCACCGCACACTTCACTCATTTGGGCAGTCACGGGGCACGACGAAGAAGAAGAAGAAGAAGAATGAAAAAAAGAATGAAAAGAAGAAGAAGCAGAATGAAAAGAAGAAGAAGAAGAATGAAAAGAAGAAGAATGAAAAGAAGAATGAGAAGAAGAATGGAAAGAAGAATTAAAAGAAGAATGAAAAGAAGAATTAAAAGAAGAATGAGAAGAATGAAAAGAAGAATGAAAAGAAGAAGAAGAAGAATGAAAAGAAGAATGAAAAGAAGAAGAAGAATGAAAAGAAGAAGAAGAATGAAAAGAAGAATGAAAAGAAGAAGAAGAAGAATGAAAAGAAGAAGAAGAAGAATGAAAAAAAGAATGAAAAGAAGAAGAATGAAAAGAAGAAGAAGAAGAATGAAAAAAAGAATGAAAAGAAGAAGAAGAAGAATGAAAAGAAGAAGAAGAATGAAAAGAAGAAGAATGAAAAGAAGAATGAAAAGAAGAAGAATGAAAAGAAGAAGAAGAAGAATGAAAAGAAGAATGACAAGAAGAAGAAGAAGAATGACAAGAAGAAGAATGAAAAGAAGAAGAAGAAGAATGAAAAGAAGAATGAAAAGAAGAAGAAGAAGAATGAAAAGAAGAAGAAGAAGAATGAAAAGAAGAATGAAAAGAAGAAGAAGAAGAAGAAGAATGAAAAGAAGAATGAAAAGAAGAAGAAGAAGAATGAAAAGAAGAAGAAGAAGAATGGAAAGAAGAATGAAAAGAAGAAGAAGAAGAATGAAAAGAAGAAGAAGAATGAAAAGAAGAAGAAGAAGAATGAAAAGAAGAAGAAGAAGAATAAAAAGAAGAAGAAGAAGAATGAAAAGAAGAAGAAGAATGAAAAGAAGAAGAAGAAGAATGAAAAGAAGAATGAGAAGAAGAATGAAAAGAAGAATGAAAAGAAGAATGAAAAGAAGAAGAAGAATGAAAAGAAGAATGAGAAGAAGAATGAAAAGAAGAATGAGAAGAATGAAAAGAAGAATGAAAAGAAGAAGAAGAAGAATGAAAAGAAGAATGAAAAGAAGAAGCAGAAGAATGAAAAGAAGAAGAAGAAGAATGAAAAGAAGAATGAAAAGAAGAAGAAGAAGAATGAAAAGAAGAAGAAGAAGAATGAAAAGAAGAATGAAAAGAAGAAGAAGAAGAATGAAAAGAAGAAGAAGAGGAAGAATGAAAAGAAGAAGAATGAAAAGAAGAAGAAGAAGAATGAAAAGAAGAAGAAGAAGAAGAATGAAAAGAAGAATGAAAAGAAGAAGAAGAAGAATGAAAAGAAGAAGAAGAAGAATGAAAAGAAGAATGAAAAGAAGAAGAAGAGGAATGAAAAAGAAGAAGAATGAAAAGAAGAAGAAGAAGAATGAAAAGAAGAAGAAGAAGAATGAAAAGAAGAATGAGAAGAAGAATGAAAAGAAGAATGAAAAGAAGAATGAGAAGAATGAAAAGAAGAATGAAAAGAAGAAGAAGAATGAAAAGAAGAAGAAGAATGAAAAGAAGAATGAAAAGAAGAAGAAGAATGAAAAGAAGCAGAAGAAGAATGAAAAGAAGAATGAAAAGAAGAAGAAGAAGAATGAAAAGAAGAAGAAGAAGAATGAAAAGAAGAATGAAAAGAAGAAGAATGAAAAGAAGAAGAAGAGGAATGAAAAGAAGAATGAAAAGAAGAAGAAGAAGAATGAAAAGAAGAATGAAAAGAAGAAGAAGAAGAATGAAAAGAAGAAGAAGAATGAAAAGAAGAAGAAGAAGAATGAAAAGAAGAAGAAGAAGAAGAATGAACAGAAGAATGAAAAGAAGAAGAAGAAGAATGAAAAGAAGAAGAAGAAGAATGAAAAGAAGAATGAAAAGAAGAAGAAGAAGAATGAAAAGAAGAATGAAAAGAAGAAGAAGAAGAATGAAAAGAAGAAGAAGAATGAAAAGTAAGAAGTATTCCAGTACAGCAAAAAGTGTATCTGCAGAGAGCTCCGCTATTTCTGACAGTTCTCTGACAGTTCCTTCACATTTACAGCGGTTGAAACATTGTATCTATTTATTTCCGAATAAAAACATCTGTATCCTAAATGGAAACAAATAGATACAATGTTTCAACCGCTGTAAATGAACTGTCAGAACTGTCAGAAATAGCGGAGCTCTCTGCAGTGACACTTTTGCCGGCTGATCGGGAAAAATTCGATTCGTGCACCCGAAGTTTGCTAAAATTCGGATTCGATGCGAATCGAATTTTTCCTGAAATTCGAAACGAATTCCACTTCGCCAGGTTCGATTCGCTCATCTCTAGTGATCAGTATTCCAAAAAGTTGTAGAGTTGTGGTTGTCACCAGAAAAACAGGTGAGGGTAAATCTTCCAATCTGAATTTCATGACAGCTGTTTAAGAGTGGAATTCTTGCAGTATTTTAAAATTGTTCTCTTACTTCACGTTGCATCTTCAAGATAAGAAGTGGAGGAACGCCCTTCAAAGGGACACAAAAGGCAAATATTTAATATATTACAAATTCAAATACAGTATAGTAATCTATTTTAATGTGCAGATCATATAGTTCTCTTTATGCGGTTTATTCAGAGAACATAGAATACTGACAGAAGAAAAGAATTGAGTGGTACACAGAGTAAACCCCCATTTTTAATAAATTTTTTTATCGGAGTACATATCTACTGTACATTTATATTTAGTGCATTTGTGAATTCACTTACTGTTGACCGACTGCTAATTTCTGCTGGATGCTTTTTCTAGGCATTCACTATTTGTTCAGTAAATTCATACTTTCTAATGTTATTCTTGAACTTTTCACGTGCTAATTTGAGATCAGGCCCACATGTTCTTGATTGAGGTGAACCCTGCTTGTTTGCAGTTCATTGACCCACCAAAATAATGTGGAATTTCACTGCTATAGTAACCAAAATCCATTTTCTGGCTTTTGAACTTAGTTCAGCTGGCTTAGAAGGGTGAATAAGGAAGGTTTTGGATAAGCCAACACCTTTACTATACAATGGTGGGTTCTCAGCAGGTTTAACTGTGATAGGGAAGTATTAGTGTAGGGCTTGCAGGCAATGGCCAGCTCTTAGAGCAGATGCAAACTTTTACTGCATGAACTGTAGCCATCAAAATAGAGTGGGGGAAGGGAAAAGTTTTTCTTTTTTTTCATCCTTTTTACATCTAACCCCTTCCCATTGCCACCCCCCAGCTCTTTAAGAGAATCGAAAAGCTGGGAGCTGGAGGCTAGCATTCAGATCATGTGACTGCTGTGCTTGGCCATCACAGCAGTCACATGATTGGAAACTCACAATCGCAAGTATGCGTTGTAGCCATCACCTCTGCAAGGCAAGAGTCTGAGTAGGCAGCCTTATCTTGCAAGGGATAATTTTTTTTTATGAATAAGATGGTGCTGACTATCCAGTTTGCATTGCTGTGTTTTCTCGACCAGGGCAAAGACAGCACAATAAGAGAAACATTTAAATTAAACATATAAAAAAAAATAGATATTTTGGTAAATAATGAAAATTAAAAGAAACATGTAAATCCCTAAATATTGTTAAAAAATAAAAATGTATTGGCTTTTAGCACCGTTGATGTCAGTATTCTAACCTTCCTATCTTTTTTTTTTAAATGATAGCCTCTCACTCCTTGACTGGGACCCGGTCTGTGTCAGATCAGGAGCAAAGTATGTCTGGGGGCTGCAACCTAGTACACCCAATAGGAAAGTCCATCACTCGTTGTGGAGTGCTCTGGTGCAGATCTCGTGGATGTGCTTAGATTCTGCATCTTTAGTTTGATGGGGTGGTATTTTGACTTTTCCATTATTTTATGTTATTAGGACCTTATTTTAAGTTTAACCTTTTGTAAGGCTTTTCTTTAAAAAAGTATGCTTTTGTTTCAAGGGTGATATTTTGGAGTTTTCATTTCTTTTTTTTTTTTATTTTAATTTCTGTTAATAGGACCTTTTTAGGTGTGTGGCACCCAATATGCAGCATTTTCTTGCTACTGACCATCTGTTTTTAAAGCTGCCTTTTGTTTTCAGCCTACTGCTGCATGGTTTCCTGAGATTATCTGAGCTGGTGGCCTTACGCAAGGAATCATTTTTTATTTTGTATAGGGGCAAGGTAGTGCTGAAGTGCAGGACTTCTTTCTTGTGTAAGAAGTGCACCCAGTTTACATTACTGTCTTTGCCTGTGTTTGTTTGACCAAGGCAGGGCTGTAAATCTGAAAAAAAAAAAAATACACCTACTACTTTTACATGCAGAACCTTTGCCTCAGCCTCACTTTACGCCTGCCTGACTTTTTTTAAATGTAATTTTCTTAATGTAATGACATCTAGGTCAATAGGGGGATAAATATGTCGTGCTTTGTTGTGCAATATTTTACCGCGCAAGTGTGTGATGATGTGTGCAAACAAATGTCAGCTTTGCCTATGTGAGCAACATGTATATGCTGCTTTGGTCCTGAAATAAAAGTACAGCTCTAAAAAAATAAAATAAATAATACCTCCACAAATGACAGAAACCCTGATTTGTGTAAAGGCAAGAAACCTTTGGCTGTAGACTTGAACACTGAACTTTTGCTGCTGCCTGCCCATTTTCCTGGCTGTTAAATGTCCACAAAACCTATTCCTCATTGTCTGGACCCTAATACTCTTCCTTACCGCCAGAATCCTGCCCCCACCTCCACTTCATCATTACCAACACTCAGCCCTCCTCCTTATATTTCTTCTCTGCCTCCTGCTGCCTCTTTGTGTTCCTGCTGGTGGAGGGCAGGGATGGCCATCTGGGAAAAGTAATGGCAGCTGGTGGATGGCCTTCTGAAACAATAATGGCTTTGGGTACCTGCCACTGTGGTTCAGCATTAACCAAACTTTCACAGAAAAATTGTATTTTGATAAGCTGGTATTAAAATGCTAGGCATGGTGGTAATTTTTTTCAACCACTTCAGCAGCAGATACCTTTAATTCTGCCAGATCCTCCTAGTCAGTTTGCAGGGCTATGGCAGTATTTTCAGAATCGATCTTTGTCATTTCCTTCCATGCCCGCCTCCAGGACTTCTCCAGAACCTCTCCCATCCTCTGGAAATCCCTACTCCAGTATGTTCGGTCAGCCCCCCGCCTTTAGGATTATTCAGGGAATCCTACCCCACCTCCACCTAAGACCTGTACTTGAATCACCTCCACCAGATCATCCCCCGCAGCTATCACCTTTTGTATCACCTCCCCTTCCTTTAGATTGTAAGGTCCATGAGCAAGGCCCTCCTATTCCTTTCTTTATTGAACTGTATTGTAATTGTACTGTCCCCCTTTATATTGTAAAGTGCTGCGCAAACTGTTGGCGCTATATAAATCCTGTATAATAATAATGATAATAATAATAGCAGGCGGTGGAAGATAAAAGAAACACATTAGCAGCACTTGCAGGCAAGTAACTGCTCTGTGCCTGGAAGGGGCAGAGAAGGAGGAAAAGAGTGCATTAGTGGCTCATGCAGGCAAGTGGCTGCTCTGTGCCTGGGAGGAGAAAGAAGAAGAGACTTTTTCAGCCACTGCACCACCTCCTGCATGATGGGCCACTAGTAAAGGAAAAAAGTAGCTCCCAAGAGCCTCTTCAGATTGCCTCTCTAATATGTTTGAGCATTTTCTACAGAAAATTATTTTGACAGATATACAGATTGTTATAATTAATATTATGCTGAAAAAGCAGTGTATTTGCAAGTGCCTGGCTTTGCATCATTACAAAAAAAAAAAATCTAAGAGTAGATATATATATGTATATGAAAAAATAGCATACGTAAAAAAAAAAGAATTGATGCTGTGACTTTGCTTTTCTGAGGCAAACTAGTCCAGGAAATGTTTACTAAATTATATGAAAGGGGTTGTAGCACTAAGAACTTAGACAAAGTATAGCTCAAACCGCTGGATTTGGAAGTGGTTATGGTGTATTTTTTGCAACCACAGATGGTAGCTGATGCTCGATGCCCGCTAGAACTGTACTGACTAGCTACTGTATAATATTTGTGGCTATTGACTCTCAAATACTATAATTTCAATTTCAAGATAAAACCTACCTTGTCTCTCCCATTTACATCGCGGCCTAACTAAGCTGCTTATAAACTTTCCAGCCAATAAACAATTGTTGGGGCTATTGTCATAACGCAAGTAACTACATTACATTTTGGTTCATTGCTTTTAAAACATCTTAACCATTTTCCTGTTGTGTATGAAAGCTGGCATATTACCAGCAACTGCATCATGACGCAACTTATGTCTCCTGCTAATTCTGAAACCACAGGCTGAAATAAACTCCAGGAAAAATTAAGCATATATATTTCTCTTATATCTTACCTCCCTCACCCTCCTGTTTCTCCTACATTCTTGGGATATTTGCTGTAATCCTGACCTCTCACTGTCTAACTTTCATCCTCACACTTGGCACACTCCTTCCACTGGCAATAACTAGAATCCTCACACGTCTCTGAGTATCATCCCTCGCCTTCTTATGTGCCCTCTGGAATGCCCACTTTGTCTGTAACAAACTTACTTCCATCCATGCCCCAACTTTTTTAAACTATTTGCTGTTACTGAAACCTGGCTTTAGCAAATTTACTCTGCCTCTGCAGGTCCCCTCTCCCATGGTGATCTTCATTGCACTCATTCACCCAGACCCTATGGATGAAAGGGAGGTGGGGTTGGAATCCTTTTAACCTCACAAAGCACCTTTCAAGTTCTTCCTTCACATCCTTCTGTAGCCCTCTCCTCTTTTGAAGCTCAAAGTATTCATCACCTTTCTCCAGTTTCTCTGAGGAGTTTTGTGATTTATCAGCATCCAGGGGTGGTGTCTTGCTTCCTTGATTACTTTTCTGTCTGGCTACCCTACGTTTTGTCCTCTAAAATGCCCATTATAATTTTTGGTGACTTTAACATCCTTGGTAATTCTGACACCATGCCTACCTCTCAGCTCCTCAACCTAACCTCACCTTTTGTTCTAACACACCAGACACACACTTTCACTCTCACTGATAGCAACACCCTTGATTTTGCATTCTGCCTCCTCTGCACTCCTGGAAACCTCTTTATCAAACCCTAATACTTTCTTTGATCACAGCCTTATCAGTTTTACATACTCCATATCCTAAAATCCTCAAATAGTTACACTTAGAAATGTTTCTGCTCTGTCCTGCTCTGGCCACTTTTGTCTACAAAAGCTTGTTTTGATACTCCCTGGACACATTTCCTCACCTCATTACACACAGAATTAGGTCCCCACTCATACAACTCTGTCAAACAGATGACACCAGAAGTTTCAAAAGACATAACTGTGTTCTTGAGCAAGTGTGGAATGAAACGAAATCCCTGCAAGACTTTACCATGTGTAAAGATGCTCCCTAAAAAAAAATATTCCTTGCTCATTGCTACTAAACAGACCTTTTAAATAACTCAAAAAACCCTCTTATCTAGTCCTCCTCCACTTTTTTTTCTACCTTTAACTCTCTACTTCATTCCCCACTGCCCCTTTCCCTACTGACCAACTCATTCAATTCAATCATTTAAAAAAAAAAGACAGATTAATCTCGTGACACATTCTGCAAGATACATCCCCCACTTAAGATACCATGTCTACCATCACATTCAATACTTTCCTTTTTGGCCCTGCGACTACAGAGGAGCTTGCTAAATTGTTATTAATAACAAACTGCCCCCGAACCTTCTTTCCTCACATCTACTTATTTCACACTCTTCCAATCTATCTCTCTCTACAAACATCTTTCCCTCTCCTGTAAAATATGTTCTGGTCGCCTTCATACTTAAAAAGCCTGAACTGGGCCCCACCTGCTCAGAGCAGTTCGGCTACAACTGTGAGAGCTACTACCTCACTGATAAAGACCTTCTTGACTCCTCACAGTCCAATTGTGCCTGCTACAATCCAAATAAATTGTCCTTCTAAAACTCATTTAGACTTGCTGAGTTTTAAAACCAATAGACACCACTCCATATTCATACTTTTAGACTTTTCTGCTGCCTTTAATACACCTGACCACCTACTCTTCCTTAAAAAACTTCACTGCCTCGGCCTTCAAGACTCTGCTCTTAACTGGTTCTGTTCCCACCTATTTAAGTGCTTCCTCAGTGCCAACTATAACTCTATCTCCTACTTTTTCTGTAGGGTGCTAGGTGTAAACCTGGACTCTGCCGTCTACTTCCAGCTCCACTTAAAAATACTATCCAAATCTTGCAGGCTTCACTTCCATAATATTTCCAAAATATGCCTCTTCCTAATCAACAACACTATCAAGCTACCAATTCACTCCCTTGTTATATCTTGTCCTCTACACAGACTATCCGCCTTCATGAATGCTGCTGTTCATACAGCATATCAACCTTTCAGTGTCCGCCACCCATCTCTGACAGTCTCTTCACTGACTTCCATTCACCCAACATATAAAAAAAAAAAACTGACAACATACAAAGCCACCCACAATGTTGCCCCATGTTAAATGCCCAGCCTGGTTTCATGCTGTTTGATGTTGACATGGGAGAAAAGTTGGGTTCTAGTGATCACCAATGGTTTGATGTGAAAAGAAGAACAGAAAAACATCATATACAAAAACAAAAGTTTTAGATTTCAAAATTTTGCTGAAACGGGGGGATTTCTAAAAATCACCTAAAAGTTTGGAGTAAAACGACATGAGTCAGTAATTAGTGCGCACTGTTAAAACCTACTGTCCTGGAGGCAACTAGATTATATGTTAGACAAATTTGTAAAAGTAAATGGAAGAAAACAACAATATGGTTTACTAAAGAGGCAAGTAGGATAGTAAAGGATAAAAAAATAAACATACAGAAGATTTATGGAAACAGGAGGTATAGCTGTATAAATAGACAAAAGGGGACCAAACACATTATCACATAAAGTGTAGGAAATTTCCAAATCAATTAAGAAAAGTGATAAAACCTTTTTTTATATAAATACAACATAAGCAATCGAAGGGAAAAATACAGTGGGATTATTAAAATAAAAACTTGGCATAACACTTATGGTGAAGGAGACCTAGATGTATCAAACCATTTAAACTGTTACTTCTATTTAGTCCTCTCAGAAGTAAATTGTACTAACAATAAGAAGTTGGGGGACCATATTGGATCTAGTAATGATGGTTTATTTTCAGGATTTCTGGATACAGAGGTAACAGAGGAACTTGATTAAAGAGTAATAAAGCAAAAGTCCCCAATGTTACTCATCCCAGAGTTCTAAGAGAAGGTATAGTTTTTGGACCATTAACTTTTTAATTAATCTCTTCTAACAGGAGAGGTTCCTCATGACTGGTGGACAGCTAATATTGTACCTAGCCACAGGAAGGGTAGCAAGGTAAAAGCTGGTAAATACAGGCCAGTGAGTTTAGCATCTGGAATAACTCCTAAAAAAAGATCGTTTATCAATTGAAAAAAAAACGTTCTGCACTTAAAGCAGCAGGGCTTTACTGAAGGCAGATCATATCAGACTAAGCTGATTGCATTGTTTGACTATATCACCAATGTTTTGGACCAGAGTGGTGCTGCACACATCGCCTATTTTGAATTCAGCAAAGCATTTGATACAGTTCCACATAATAATCGTATAAAAAAAAATAGTACAAAAAGCTGACTAAAAGAGAGATACCAGAGTATGGTTGTAAATGTGGCTCATTCGGAAAAGATTACTAGTGGTGTACCACAGGGCTCTGTACTAGGTCCTGTTCTATTTAATCTATATGTAAGTGATATCACTAAAGGGTTGGTGGGCAAAGTATGTCTTTCTGCTGATGACACAAAGGTGTGAAATAGGGTTGATGTCACTGGAGGTGTCTGTAACATGGAACATGCTTTGACATTGCTGTAAAATTGGTCAAAACAGTGGAAACTGCAGTTCAATGTTTCTAAATGTTAAATAATGCATCTGGAAAAAATATTCCCTTGACAGAGTACAATATTGGGGGCAGGGGCGGACTGGCTATTTGGAAACTCGGGCACTGCCCGAGGACCCGGGGTCAGTAGGGGGCCCCATGAGATGCCCCTGATACCTTTTTCATAGGCTTTTTTGAGTTTGGGCAAGGACACAGGGGCCCCATGATCCCTTATTGCCCGGGGACCTCATGAGTTGTCAGTCTGCCCCTGATTGGGGGTACAATGTTGGCCAGCACTACAGAGTTAAATGATTTGGGAATACTTATATCAGATGATTGCAAAAGCAGTGTGGCCAGGCAATGGGAAAATCAAATAGAATTCTAGGATGCATCACTAGAAGGGTCACTAGCAGCAGAAAGGAGGTCCTGATTCCCCTATATAGATCTGTAGATCTCATTTAGAATACTATGTTCAGTGCTGGAGGCCTTGCTTACAAAAAGATATTGATAAGATAGAATGAGTCCAGAGACAGGCAACAAAAATTGTAAAAAGTCTGAGGGATAAAAGATATGAGAAACTTAATGTGTACAGTCTGAAGGTAAGAAGGGAAAGGGGAGAGATGATTGACACCTTTAAATACATAAAGATGGTGAATAAGGTTCAGGAGACAGTATTTTCAATGTGAAGCCAAGTTCAAGAACACAGGGACATGACCTCAAACTAGCAGGAGGAAAGTTCAAAACTAATCTTAGAAAGTATTATTTTACTGAAAGGGTAGTTGATGCTTGGGATAGACTTCCAGCAGAAGTAGTGAGTCAGTCAACAATATCTGGATACAAACATGCATGGGACAATCATTGATCTATATTCAGAAAAGTTAGCAAAAAAACTTCCAAAGATCAAAAACAATTATAAATTAACCTCCCTAGCGGTATGATTATTTCAGATTTTTGGTGCTAAAAGCGGTACCATTATTTTGCATGGAAATATGTAGTTTTTTTTATTGTAGGCTGTAATTAGAGATGAGCGAATTATTCAAAAATTCGGTTCGGCTGATTCGCCGAATTCGCCGATTAAATTCACTTCGTGCCGAATATTTTCGCTGCGAATTTAACTTATAAAAAGGGTGTTTCTAGGCTTCAGAGAGCCTTTATATTAGTGCAGAACACTGTACCTTTAATTTAAATGCCCTTGGAGTCTGCTGGGGAAGAGAAATAATACTGTCAGTCAGTATGACATGCAGATGAGTGCCGTCGATCTTAGAATCACCGCACACTTCACTCATTTGGGCAGTCACGGGGCCAAATCAGAGTGTGGAGCCACAGTGTGGCGGTGGAGGCAGCAGCAATGGGAGGCCATACAGCACCCTATGACAAAATGGAACCCACCAGCAGTGTGAGGAGACCTGAAAGTGGCACATGGCAGAGTGTGGCGATGGAGACAGCAGCAATGAGAGGCCGTACAGGGACCCATGACACACTCTGGACCTGGCAGCAGCATGAGGAGGCAGTACAGGGGCCCATGACAGATTACGGGCCTGGCAGCAGCATGAGGAGTCGGTACGGGGGCCCATGGCAGATTACGGGCCTGGCAGCAGCATGAGGAGGCGGTACAGGGGCCCATGGCAGAGTGGCGGAGCGTAAGCAGCTAAAATTGAAGGCCATACAGAGGCCTATGTTAAAAAGTCCCCCCAGCAGCAGCGTGGGGAGACGACTATCAAGAGTCCAATGGCAGAGTGGCGGAGCAGAAGCAGCTTCAATTGAAGGCCATACACAGGCCTAGGTTAAAAAGCGGAAGCCGTCAGCAGCGTGAGCAGACGACAGAGACACATGGCGCAGGGTGGCGGTGGATGCAGCAGTATTCGGAAGCCAAACACAGGCCTCGGTTAAAAAGCGGAAGCCGTCAGCAGCGTGAGCAGATGACAGAGGCACATGGCGCAGGGTGGCGGTGGAGGCAGCAGCAATGGAAGGCCATACAGCACCCTATCACAAAATGGAACCCACCAAAAGTGTAAGGAGACCTGAAAGTGGCACATGGCGCAGGGTGGCGGTGGAGGCAGCAGTATTCGGAAGACATACACAGGACTAGTTTAAAAAGCGGAAGCCGTCAGCAGCGTGAGCAGACGACAGAGGCACATGGCGCAGGGTGGCGGTGGAGGCAGCAGTATTCGGAAGCCATACACAGGCCTAGGTTAAAAAGCGGAAGCCGTCAGCAGCGTGAGCAGACGACAGAGACACATGGCGCAGGGTGGCGGTGGATGCAGCAGTATTCGGAAGCCAAACACAGGCCTCGGTTAAAAAGCGGAAGCCGTCAGCAGCGTGAGCAGACGACAGAGGCACATGGCGCAGGGTGGCGGTGGAGGCAGCAGCAATGGAAGGCCATACAGCACCCTATCACAAAATGGAACCCACCAACAGTGTAAGGAGACCTGAAAGTGGCACATGGCGCAGGGTGGCGGTGGAGGCAGCAGTATTCGGAAGACATACACAGGACTAGTTTAAAAAGCGGAAGCCGTCAGCAGCGTGAGCAGACGACAGAGGCACATGGCGCAGGGTGGCGGTGGATGCAGCAGTATTCGGAAGCCATACACAGGCCTAGGTTAAAAAGCGGAAGCTGTCAGCAGCGTGAGCAGACGACAGAGACACATGGCGCAGGGTGGCGGTGGATGCAGCAGTATTCGGAAGCCAAACACAGGCCTCGGTTAAAAAGCGGAAGCCGTCAGCAGCGTGAGCAGACGACAGAGGAACATGGCGCAGGGTGGCGGTGGAGGCAGCAGCAATGGAAGGCCATACAGCACCCTATCACAAAATGGAACCCACCAACAGTGTAAGGAGACCTGAAAGTGGCACATGGCGCAGGGTGGCGGTGGAGGCAGCAGTATTCGGAAGACATACACAGGACTAGTTTAAAAAGCGGAAGCCGTCAGCAGCGTGAGCAGACGACAGAGGCACATGGCGCAGGGTGGCGGTGGAGGCAGCAGTATTCGGAAGCCATACACAGGCCTAGGTTAAAAAGCGGAAGCCGTCAGCAGCGTGAGCAGACGACAGAGACACATGGCGCAGGGTGGCGGTGGATGCAGCAGTATTCGGAAGCCAAACACAGGCCTCGGTTAAAAAGCGGAAGCCGTTAGTAGCGTGAGCAGACGACAGAGACACATGGCGCAGGGTGGCGGTGGATGCAGCAGTATTCGGAAGCCAAACACAGGCCTCGGTTAAAAAGCGGAAGCCGTCAGCAGCGTGAGCAGACGACAGAGACACATGGCGCAGGGTGGCGGTGGATGCAGCAGTATTCGGAAGCCAAACACAGGCCTCGGTTAAAAAGCGGAAGCCGTCAGCAGCGTGAGCAGACGACAGAGGCACATGGCGCAGGGTGGCGGTGGAGGCAGCAGTATTCGGAAGCCATACACAGGCCTAGGTTAAAAAGCGGAAGCCGTCAGCAGTGTGAGCAGACGACAGAGACACATGGCGCAGGGTGGCGGTGGATACAGCAGTATTCGGAAGCCAAACACAGGCCTCGGTTAAAAAGCAGAAGCCGTCAGCAGCGTGAGCAGACGACAGAGGCACATGGCGCAGGGTGGCGGTGGAGGCAGCAACAATGGAAGGCCATACAGCACCCTATCACAAAATGGAACCCACCAACAGTGTAAGGAGACCGGAAAGTGGCACATGGCGCAGGGTGACGGTGGAGGCAGCAGTATTCGGAAGATATACACAGGACTAGTTTAAAAAGCGGAAGCCGTCAGCAGCGTGAGCAGACGACAGAGGCACATGGCGCAGGGTGGCGGTGGAGGCAGCAGTATTCGGAAGCCATACACAGGCCTAGGTTAAAAAGCGGAAGCCGTCAGCAGCGTGAGCAGACGACAGAGACACATGGCGCAGGGTGGCGGTGGATGCAGCAGTATTCGGAAGCCAAACACAGGCCTCGGTTAAAAAGCGGAAGCCGTCAGCAGCGTGAGCAGACGACAGAGGCACATGGCGCAGGGTGGCGGTGGTGGCAGCAGCAATGGAAGGCCATACAGCACCCTATCACAAAATGGAACCCACCAACAGTGTAAGGAGACCTGAAAGTGGCACATGGCGCAGGGTGGCGGTGGAGGCAGCAGTATTCGGAAGCCATACACAGGCCTAGGTTAAAAAGCGGAAGCCGTCAGCAGCGTGAGCAGACGACAGAGACACATGGCGCAGGGTGGCGGTGGATGCAGCAGTATTCGGAAGCCAAACACAGGCCTCGGTTAAAAAGCGGAAGCCGTCAGCAGCGTGAGCAGACGACAGAGGCACATGGCGCAGGGTGGCGGTGGAGGCAGCAGCAATGGAAGGCCATACAGCACCCTATCACAAAATGGAACCCACCAACAGTGTAAGGAGACCTGAAAGTGGCACATGGCGCAGGGTGGCGGTGGAGGCAGCAGTATTCGGAAGCCAAACACAGGCCTCGGCTAAAAAGCGGAAGCCGTCAGCAGCGTGAGCAGACGACAGAGACACATGGCGCAGGGTGGCGGTGGATGCAGCAGTATTCGGAAGCCAAACACAGGCCTCGGTTAAAAAGCGGAAGCCGTCAGCAGCGTGAGCAGACAACAGAGGCACATGGCGCAGGGTGGCGGTGGAGGCAGCAGTATTCGGAAGCCATACACAGGCCTAGGTTAAAAAGCGGAAGCCGTCAGCAGCGTGAGCAGACGACAGAGGCACATGGCGCAGGGTGGTGGTGGAGGCAGCAGTATTCGGAAGCCATACACAGGCCTAGGTTTAAAACTGGAACCCAGCTGCGTGAGCAGACGACAAAGACGCACATGGCAGGGGATGGATCTGGCAGCAGTATGAGAAGGCGGTACAGGGGCCCGTGGCACAGTGTGGTGATGGGGGCTACAGCAACTGGATGCCAGAAAGTGGCCGATAGGGCTATATACTGCATGGAATTATAAAGTTGTAAAGACAGCGGCCTATAAGGCTATACACACTATAACAATCATGACTTGATTGACCATTGGCCTATAAGGCTATACACAGCATGAATATCATGACTTATTCTGAGAGTGGTTTGGAAGGCTATATACAAAAAGTAATTCATGAGCTGTCCGGACAGCGGACAATAAGTACATATATACAAATCAATTCATTAGCTGTCCAGCCAGCGGCCTCAAAGGCGACGCATATAGAAAGCAATTCATGAGCTGTTCAGACAGCGGCCTCTAAGGCGACAGATATACAAAGCAATTCCCGAGGTGTTCAGGGAGCGGCCTGAACGGCTAGGTTATTAGGTCAGTTGTGTCAGGAACTGGTGGTTTGAAATCCAGACTAATCCACGCCTGATTCATTTTCACAAACGTGAGTCTCTCCACACTTTGGGTGGACAGTCGTGTCCTCCGCGAAGTTACAATACCTCCTGCCGCACTAAACACGCGCTCCGATGCCACGCTACTGGCCGGGCATGACAGCCTTTCAAGGGCAAATTCAGCTAGTTGGGGCCAAAGGTCAAGTTTCGTTGCCCAGTAGTCAAGGGGATTGTCTACCTCGGTTGGCAGGGTGCTGTCCAAGTAGGCCCAAGCCTGTTGTTTGAGGTCCTGCTCCAGGTCCACCTGATGCTGCTGCTGCTGCGGCTGGTTAGTAGTTTCCTCACTGCGCTGGTGAAGAAAGCTACTCATCATCGACTGCAGACTGAGGCAGCCGCTGCTGGTGGAGCTGCCACTGCTCCTACCACCCCACCCCTCCCCTGCTGCCATGGCAGCGGAACGCGAGCGCACAGGGCCCACAGTGTCTGAGGATGGGCGTTGGCGCAGAAAGGCAGAGACCAACTGACTACATAGGTGGTTTTTATAGTACTTTATTTTGGCCTCCCTCTCAGCAGGTGTGAAAAAGGCCACCATTTTTGAACGGTAGCGAGGGTCCAACAAGGTGGACAGCCAAAAGTCATCCCTCTGTCTGATGGTTATTATTCGGCTGTCGCTACGCAAGCAACCGAGCATGCTATGGGCCATTTGTGCCAAGGAATGCGAGGGACTCCCTGCCTCCATCTCCACAGCATACTGCCACGGTGCGTCTGGGTCCTCTGTCTCCTCCTCCTCCTCTACCAGATGCTCCTGCTCCTCCACTCCTGTCCGCTGAGTGGAAAAACCACCCATTTCACTCAATAATTCCTGAGCACCAATGTCCTCCTCTACCTCCTCCTCTTCTTCCTGTCCTGCCCCCACAGGGGTCATGTGGCGTTGAGATCTGTGCGCCACGTCTACCGCACCCTGACCAGCCATTGTTAACAGCATTTGTTCCAGGACGTGCAACAGTGGAATGACGTCGTTCATCCCATAGTCCTGCCGACTCACGAATAGCGTGGCCTCCTCAAAGGGCCTGAGCAAGCGGCAGGTGTCACGCATGAGCTGCCAATGGCTGACATCTAAGTTACACAGAGGAGTACCTTTATCCGCTTGTAACATCAGGAAATCGGTGATGGCCTTTCGCTGTTCGTAAAGGCGGTGTAACATATGTAGGGTTGAATTCCACCTTGTTGCAACGTCGCAGATCAGGCGATGCTGTGGAATTCCGTTCTGCCGCTGCAGCTCAAGGAGGGTGTGCTTTGCGGTGTAGGAATGGCTGAAATGCATGCAAAGTTTACGTGACATTTTAAGGATGTCTTGCAGTGGGATGGTGGATTTTAGGAACCGCTTGACAACCAGATTGAACACGTGAGCCATGCATGGCGCATGGCATAACCTTCCTTGACACAGAGCAGACACCATGTTCTTTCCGTTGTCGGTCAACATGGTTCCGATTTTCAGTTTGCGCGGAGACAGCCATCTGTCGATTTCTCTGTTCATTACACTCAGAAGTTCCTCCCCTGTGTGACTACGTTCGCCAAGGCATACCAGGTGCAGCACAGCGTGACACCGTTGCGTGATATGCCGGTCGGGTAATGGGACTTGGCACGGGGGTGGCGGCTGAGGACACGGCGGAAGAAGAGGTGGTAGAGGCGGACATCTTTGCTGGACCAAGGACGTGCAAACGTGGAGGCAAAAGCGGCGTGACCTGTCCAAGTTGCTGGTGCGGCTGTGCCGGCACCACGTTCACCCAGTGGGCCGTAAATGACATGTACTGTCCCTGACCGTAGTTACAGCTCCACACGTCGGCGCTGCCGTGCACTTTGGCAGAGACCGACATGCTCAAAGACTGGCCCACCATCTCTTCTACATGTGAATGCAGGGCTGGCACTGCCTTTTTGGCGAAGAAATGCCGGCTTGGCACTCTCCACCGCGGCTCGGCACAATCCATCATTTCTCGGAAAGGTGCTGAGTCCACCACTTGGAAAGGGAGGGACTGCAGCACCAGCAACTTGGACGGGAGGACGTTCAGCTTCTGCACCGTCGGGTGCGTGCTCGCAAACTGTTGTCTCTTGGAAACGGATTCCAAGAAAGACTGCTGACGGAATCCGTGAAGAGGAGTAGCAGGAGAAGGAGCATCTGAACGAGCGGAAGATGCCAACGAGCGACAACTCCCCTCAGCAGAGGTGTTGGAGCCTTGACTGGCTGATAGAGGGCGATTGACGTCGGGTGACGGAGCAAGCAGGCAGAACCGCCGTATCTTTATCACGGTTTTCCCAGGCCACCGAATGGCGACGCTGCATATGCTGACGCAACGCTGTAGTCCCAACATTGGCCCCCTGGCCACGCTTGACTTTCTGGCCACATAGTCGACATACGGCTACGTTTACTTCCTCGGGCGGCTTGACGAAAAATTGCCACACCGCCGAGTAGGAAACTTTGCCCCCGCTACTCCTCACTGGCTGACTGCTACTTCCTCCGTGCACACCGGCACCACTACTGGCCGTGGTGGTAGGCTGCAGTGGAGCTGGTGCTCTACTCCGTGGCCGTTTGGCTCCACTGACACTGCTGCGACCCTGCTGCCTCCTGGGCAACCCACCGACTGTTTTGCTCGCTGGCAAGCTGGCACCCTCTTCTCCTGATGATGCGGAAGCAATAGCCTAATGACGACGAGGCTGCCAAGTGCGATCAGCCTCATCATCATCAATTAGGGTCTCCGCGTCACTACTAGCCCCCTCGGCTGCGTGTGGGTCAGGAGACAGACCAGTCTCTAGACCGGCTACCGAGCCACTCTCCTCGCCAGTACTTCTTCGCCTGGCTGCTGAAGAGGCGGATGTCTCCCCCCGTTCCTGACCGCCCTCTGTTAGCTCTTCCTCACTGTACAGTGGGCCTGAGCCCACAGCATGCGATACTTCACTTGGTGAGGGAACACCAAAGGTCAGGGGCAGGTCGAGGACACGTGATTTCAGTGGGCTTGCTCCCGGGCCATGCCAACTAACGGTTGTGTCTGACGTACCCACCGACCGTTGGCTGTAGGTGTCAGAGGTGACCTGGGAAGAGGAAGACGACCGAGTCAACCAATCGATGACGGCAGGGTTGTCGGTGGAGACACGACCGCTGGATGACACCGGGAGCACTGGCCTCTGGCTGCGACTAGTGCTGCCTCGACCCCTTCCTCTGCTGCCACGTCTGCTTGCTCCTGAAACATTGCCTCCTCTGCCACTCCTCTGCGTGTTGTCTGACATACTCTTTAATTCAATAAGCACCCCAAAAATAAAACCGGATTTAACTCTTTGAACGTACAATAGTGGTTGTGAAGCAGAAAGTCAGTTTATTTAGCACAATCGGTCAATTGCAGCTTGCCGTTGGCTGTAAACTGTACGTTTATGTCACTGGAATGCACTAATCACCCAAAAAATATTACCGCCACCCGGCGTGTATATGGATTTAACTCTTTGAACGTACAATAGTGGTTGTGAAGCAGAAAGTCAGTTTATTTAGCACAATCGGTCAATTGCAGCTTGCCGTTGGCTGGAAACTGTACGTTTATGTCACTGGAATGCACTAATCCCCCCAAAAATATTACCGCCACCCGGCGTGTAAATGGATCTAACTCTTTGAACGTACAATAGTGGTTGTGAAGCAGAAAGTCAGTTTATTTAGCACAATCGGTCAATTGCAGCTTGCCGTTGGCTGGAAACTGTACGTTTATGTCACTGGAATGCACTAATCACCCAAAAAATATTACCGCCACCCGGCGTGTAAATGGATCTAACTCTTTGAACGTACAATAGTGGTTGTGAAGCAGAAAGTCAGTTTATTTAGCACAAGCGGTCAATTGCAGCTTGCCATTGGCTGTAAGCTGTACGTTTATGTCACTGGAATGCACTAATCCCCCCAAAAATATTACCGCCACCCGGCGTGTATATGGATTTAACTCTTTGAACGTACAATAGTGGTTGTGAAGCAGAAAGTCAGTTTATTTAGCACAATCGGTCAATTGCAGCTTGCCGTTGGCTGGAAACTGTACGTTTAGGTCACTGGAATGCACTAATCACTCAAAAAATATTACCGCCAGCCGGCGTGTAAATGGATTTAACTCTTTGAACGTACAATAGTGGTTGTGAAGCAGAAAGTCAGTTTATTTAGCACAATCGGTCAATTGCAGCTTGCCGTTGGCTGGAAACTGTACGTTTATGTCACTGGAATGCACTAATCACCCAAAAAATATTACCGCCACCCGGCGTGTATATGGATTTAACTCTTTGAACGTACAATAGTGGTTGTGAAGCAGAAAGTCAGTTTATTTAGCACAATCGGTCAATTGCAGCTTGCCGTTGGCTGGAAACTGTACGTTTATGTCACTGGAATGCACTAATCACCCAAAAAATATTACCGCCACCCGGCGTGTAAATGGATCTAACTCTTTGAACGTACAATAGTGGTTGTGAAGCAGAAAGTCAGTTTATTTAGCACAAGCGGTCAATTGCAGCTTGCCGTTGGCTGTAAACTGTACGTTTATGTCACTGGAATGCACTAATCACCCCAAAAATATTACCGCCACCCGGCGTGTAAATGGATCTAACTCTTTGAACGTACAATAGTGGTTGTGAAGCAGAAAGTCAGTTTATTTAGCACAATCGGTCAATTGCAGCTTGCCGTTGGCTGGAAACTGTACGTTTATGTCACTGGAATGCACTAATCCCCCCAAAAATATTACCGCCACCCGGCGTGTAAATGGATCTAACTCTTTGAACGTACAATAGTGGTTGTGAAGCAGAAAGTCAGTTTATTTAGCACAATCGGTCAATTGCAGCTTGCCGTTGGCTGGAAACTGTACGTTTAGGTCACTGGAATGCACTAATCACTCAAAAAATATTACCGCCAGCCGGCGTGTAAATGGATTTAACTCTTTGAACGTACAATAGTGGTTGTGAAGCAGAAAGTCAGTTTATTTAGCACAATCGGTCAATTGCAGCTTGCCGTTGGCTGGAAACTGTACGTTTATGTCACTGGAATGCACTAATCACCCAAAAAATATTACCGCCACCCGGCGTGTATATGGATTTAACTCTTTGAACGTACAATAGTGGTTGTGAAGCAGAAAGTCAGTTTATTTAGCACAATCGGTCAATTGCAGCTTGCCGTTGGCTGGAAACTGTACGTTTATGTCACTGGAATGCACTAATCACCCAAAAAATATTACCGCCACCCGGCGTGTAAATGGATCTAACTCTTTGAACGTACAATAGTGGTTGTGAAGCAGAAAGTCAGTTTAGTTAGCACAAGCGGTCAATTGCAGCTTGCCGTTGGCTGGAAACTGTACGTTTATGTCACTGGAATGCACTAATCACCCCAAAAATATTACCGCCACCCGGCGTGTAAATGGATCTAACTCTTTGAACGTACAATAGTGGTTGTGAAGCAGAAAGTCAGTTTATTTAGCACAATCGGTCAATTGCAGCTTGCCGTTGGCTGGAAACTGTACGTTTATGTCACTGGAATGCACTAATCCCCCCAAAAATATTACCGCCACCCGGCGTGTAAATGGATCTAACTCTTTGAATGTACAATAGTGGTTGTGAAGCAGAAAGTCAGTTTATTTAGCACAATCGGTCAATTGCAGCTTGCCGTTGGCTGGAAACTGTACGTTTATGTCACTGGAATGCACTAATCACCCAAAAAATATTACCGCCACCCGGCGTGTATATGGATTTAACTCTTTGAACGTACAATAGTGGTTGTGAAGCAGAAAGTCAGTTTATTTAGCACAATCGGTCAATTGCAGCTTGCCGGTGGCTGGAAACTGTACGTTTATGTCACTGGAATGCACTAATCACCCAAAAAATATTACCGCCACCCGGCGTGTATATGGATTTAACTCTTTGAACGTACAATAGTGGTTGTGAAGCAGAAAGTCAGTTTATTTAGCACAATCGGTCAATTGCAGCTTGCCGTTGGCTGGAAACTGTACGTTTATGTCACTGGAATGCACTAATCACCCAAAAAATATTACCGCCACCCGGCGTGTAAATGGATCTAACTCTTTGAACGTACAATAGTGGTTGTGAAGCAGAAAGTCAGTTTAGTTAGCACAAGCGGTCAATTGCAGCTTGCCGTTGGCTGGAAACTGTACGTTTATGTCACTGGAATGCACTAATCACCCCAAAAATATTACCGCCACCCGGCGTGTAAATGGATCTAACTCTTTGAACGTACAATAGTGGTTGTGAAGCAGAAAGTCAGTTTATTTAGCACAATCGGTCAATTGCAGCTTGCCGTTGGCTGGAAACTGTACGTTTATGTCACTGGAATGCACTAATCCCCCCAAAAATATTACCGCCACCCGGCGTGTAAATGGATCTAACTCTTTGAATGTACAATAGTGGTTGTGAAGCAGAAAGTCAGTTTATTTAGCACAATCGGTCAATTGCAGCTTGCCGTTGGCTGGAAACTGTACGTTTATGTCACTGGAATGCACTAATCACCCAAAAAATATTACCGCCACCCGGCGTGTATATGGATTTAACTCTTTGAACGTACAATAGTGGTTGTGAAGCAGAAAGTCAGTTTATTTAGCACAATCGGTCAATTGCAGCTTGCCGTTGGCTGGAAACTGTACGTTTATGTCACTGGAATGCACTAATCCCCCCAAAAATATTACCGCCACCCGGCGTGTAAATGGATCTAACTCTTTGCACGTACAATAGTGGTTGTGAAGCAGAAAGTCAGTTTATTTAGCACAATCGGTCAATTGCAGCTTGCCGTTGGCTGGAAACTGTACGTTTAGGTCACTGGAATGCACTAATCACCCAAAAAATATTACCGCCACCCGGCGTGTATATGGATTTAACTCTTTGAACGTACAATAGTGGTTGTGAAGCAGAAAGTCAGTTTATTTAGCACAATCGGTCAATTGCAGCTTGCCGTTGGCTGGAAACTGTACGTTTATGTCACTGGAATGCACTAATCACCCAAAAAATATTACCGCCACCCGGCGTGTATATGGATTTAACTCTTTGAACGTACAATAGTGGTTGTGAAGCAGAAAGTCAGTTTATTTAGCACAATCGGTCAATTGCAGCTTGCCGTTGGCTGGAAACTGTACGTTTATGTCACTGGAATGCACTAATCACCCAAAAAATATTACCGCCACCCGGCGTGTAAATGGATCTAACTCTTTGAACGTACAATAGTGGTTGTGAAGCAGAAAGTCAGTTTATTTAGCACAAGCGGTCAATTGCAGCTTGCCGTTGGCTGTAAACTGTACGTTTATGTCACTGGAATGCACTAATCCCCCCAAAAATATTACCGCCACCCGGCGTGTAAATGGATCTAACTCTTTGAACGTACAATAGTGGTTGTGAAGCAGAAAGTCAGTTTATTTAGCACAATCGGTCAATTGCAGCTTGCCGTTGGCTGGAAACTGTACGTTTATGTCACTGGAATGCACTAATCCCCCCAAAAATATTACCGCCACCCGGCGTGTAAATGGATCTAACTCTTTGAACGTACAATAGTGGTTGTGAAGCAGAAAGTCAGTTTATTGTACACAATCGGTCAATTGCAGCTTGCCGTTGGCTGGAAACTGTACGTTTATGTCACTGGAATGCACTAATCACCCAAAAAATATTACCGCCACCCGGCGTGTAAATGGATCTAACTCTTTGAACGTACAATAGTGGTTGTGAAGCAGAAAGTCAGTTTATTTAGCACAAGCGGTCAATTGCAGCTTGCCGTTGGCTGTAAACTGTACGTTTATGTCACTGGAATGCACTAATCACCCCAAAAATATTACCGCCACCCGGCGTGTAAATGGATCTAACTCTTTGAACGTACAATAGTGGTTGTGAAGCAGAAAGTCAGTTTATTTAGCACAATCGGTCAATTGCAGCTTGCCGTTGGCTGGAAACTGTACGTTTATGTCACTGGAATGCACTAATCCCCCCAAAAATATTACCGCCACCCGGCGTGTAAATGGATCTAACTCTTTGAACGTACAATAGTGGTTGTGAAGCAGAAAGTCAGTTTATTTAGCACAATCGGTCAATTGCAGCTTGCCGTTGGCTGGAAACTGTACGTTTATGTCACTGGAATGCACTAATCACCCAAAAAATATTACCGCCACCCGGCGTGTATATGGATTTAACTCTTTGAACGTACAATAGTGGTTGTGAAGCAGAAAGTCAGTTTATTTAGCACAATCGGTCAATTGCAGCTTGCCGTTGGCTGGAAACTGTACGTTTAGGTCACTGGAATGCACTAATCACTCAAAAAATATTACCGCCAGCCGGCGTGTAAATGGATTTAACTCTTTGAACGTACAATAGTGGTTGTGAAGCAGAAAGTCAGTTTATTTAGCACAATCGGTCAATTGCAGCTTGCCGTTGGCTGGAAACTGTACGTTTATGTCACTGGAATGCACTAATCACCCAAAAAATATTACCGCCACCCGGCGTGTATATGGATTTAACTCTTTGAACGTACAATAGTGGTTGTGAAGCAGAAAGTCAGTTTATTTAGCACAATCGGTCAATTGCAGCTTGCCGTTGGCTGGAAACTGTACGTTTATGTCACTGGAATGCACTAATCACCCAAAAAATATTACCGCCACCCGGCGTGTAAATGGATCTAACTCTTTGAACGTACAATAGTGGTTGTGAAGCAGAAAGTCAGTTTATTTAGCACAAGCGGTCAATTGCAGCTTGCCGTTGGCTGTAAACTGTACGTTTATGTCACTGGAATGCACTAATCACCCCAAAAATATTACCGCCACCCGGCGTGTAAATGGATCTAACTCTTTGAACGTACAATAGTGGTTGTGAAGCAGAAAGTCAGTTTATTTAGCACAATCGGTCAATTGCAGCTTGCCGTTGGCTGTAAACTGTACGTTTATGTCACTGGAATGCACTAATCCCCCCAAAAATATTACCGCCACCCGGCGTGTAAATGGATCTAACTCTTTGAACGTACAATAGTGGTTGTGAAGCAGAAAGTCAGTTTATTTAGCACAATCGGTCAATTGCAGCTTGCCGTTGGCTGGAAACTGTACGTTTATGTCACTGGAATGCACTAATCACCCAAAAAATATTACCGCCACCCGGCGTGTATATGGATTTAACTCTTTGAACGTACAATAGTGGTTGTGAAGCAGAAAGTCAGTTTATTTAGCACAAGCGGTCAATTGCAGCTTGCCGTTGGCTGTAAACTGTACGTTTATGTCACTGGAATGCACTAATCACCCCAAAAATATTACCGCCACCCGGCGTGTAAATGGATCTAACTCTTTGAACGTACAATAGTGGTTGTGAAGCAGAAAGTCAGTTTATTTAGCACAATCGGTCAATTGCAGCTTGCCGTTGGCTGGAAACTGTACGTTTATGTCACTGGAATGCACTAATCCCCCCAAAAATATTACCGCCACCCGGCGTGTAAATGGATCTAACTCTTTGAACGTACAATAGTGGTTGTGAAGCAGAAAGTCAGTTTATTTAGCACAATCGGTCAATTGCAGCTTGCCGTTGGCTGGAAACTGTACGTTTATGTCACTGGAATGCACTAATCCCCCCAAAAATATTACCGCCACCCGGCGTGTAAATGGATCTAACTCTTTGAACGTACAATAGTGGTTGTGAAGCAGAAAGTCAGTTTATTTAGCACAATCGGTCAATTGCAGCTTGCCGTTGGCTGGAAACTGTACGTTTAGGTCACTGGAATGCACTAATCACCCAAAAAATATTACCGCCACCCGGCGTGTATATGGATTTAACTCTTTGAACGTACAATAGTGGTTGTGAAGCAGAAAGTCAGTTTATTTAGCACAATCGGTCAATTGCAGCTTGCCGTTGGCTGGAAACTGTACGTTTATGTCACTGGAATGCACTAATCACCCAAAAAATATTACCGCCACCCGGCGTGTATATGGATTTAACTCTTTGAACGTACAATAGTGGTTGTGAAGCAGAAAGTCAGTTTATTTAGCACAATCGGTCAATTGCAGCTTGCCGTTGGCTGGAAACTGTACGTTTATGTCACTGGAATGCACTAATCACCCAAAAAATATTACCGCCACCCGGCGTGTAAATGGATCTAACTCTTTGAACGTACAATAGTGGTTGTGAAGCAGAAAGTCAGTTTATTTAGCACAAGCGGTCAATTGCAGCTTTCCGTTGGCTGTAAACTGTACGTTTATGTCACTGGAATGCACTAATCCCCCCAAAAATATTACCGCCACCCGGCGTGTAAATGGATCTAACTCTTTGAACGTACAATAGTGGTTGTGAAGCAGAAAGTCAGTTTATTTAGCACAATCGGTCAATTGCAGCTTGCCGTTGGCTGGAAACTGTACGTTTAGGTCACTGGAATGCACTAATCACCCAAAAAATATTACCGCCACCCGGCGTGTATATGGATTTAACTCTTTGAACGTACAATAGTGGTTGTGAAGCAGAAAGTCAGTTTATTTAGCACAATCGGTCAATTGCAGCTTGCCGTTGGCTGGAAACTGTACGTTTATGTCACTGGAATGCACTAATCACCCAAAAAATATTACCGCCACCCGGCGTGTATATGGATTTAACTCTTTGAACGTACAATAGTGGTTGTGAAGCAGAAAGTCAGTTTATTTAGCACAATCGGTCAATTGCAGCTTGCCGTTGGCTGGAAACTGTATGTTTAGGTCACTGGAATGCACTAATCACTCAAAAAATATTACCGCCAGCCGGCGTGTATATGGATTTAACTCTTTGAACGTACAATAGTGGTTGTGAAGCAGAAAGTCAGTTTATTTAGCACAATCGGTCAATTGCAGCTTGCCGTTGGCTGGAAACTGTACGTTTATGTCACTGGAATGCACTAATCACCCAAAAAATATTACCGCCACCCGGCGTGTATATGGATTTAACTCTTTGAACGTACAATAGTGGTTGTGAAGCAGAAAGTCAGTTTATTTAGCACAATCGGTCAATTGCAGCTTGCCGTTGGCTGGAAACTGTACGTTTATGTCACTGGAATGCACTAATCTCCCCAAAAATATTACCGCCACCCGGCGTGTAAATGGATCTAACTCTTTGAACGTACAATAGTGGTTGTGAAGCAGAAAGTCAGTTTATTTAGCACAATCGGTCAATTGCAGCTTGCCGTTGGCTGGAAACTGTACGTTTATGTCACTGGAATGCACTAATCCCCCCAAAAATATTACCGCCACCCGGCGTGTAAATGGATCTAACTCTTTGAACGTACAATAGTGGTTGTGAAGCAGAAAGTCAGTTTTTTTACCACAATCGGTCAATTGCAGCTTGCCGTTGGCTGGAAACTGTACGTTTAGGTCACTGGAATGCACTAATCACCCAAAAAATATTACCGCCACCCGGCGTGTATATGGATTTAACTCTTTGAACGTACAATAGTGGTTGTGAAGCAGAAAGTCAGTTTATTTAGCACAATCGGTCAATTGCAGCTTGCCGTTGGCTGTAAACTGTACGTTTAGGTCACTGGAATGCACTAATCACCCAACAAATATTACCGCCACCCGGCGTGTATATGGATTTAACTCTTTGAACGTACAATAGTGGTTGTGAAGCAGAAAGTCAGTTTATTTAGCACAATCGGTCAATTGCAGCTTGCCGTTGGCTGGAAATTGTACGTTTAGGTCACTGGAATGCACTAATCACTCAAAAAATATTACCGCCAGCAGGCGTGTAAATGGATTTAACTCTTTGAACGTACAATAGTGGTTGGGAAGCAGAAAGTCATTTTATTGTACACAATCGGTCAATTGCAGCTTGCCGTTGGCTGGAAACTGTACGTTTATGTCACTGGAATGCACTAATCACCCAAAAAATATTACCGCCACCCGGCGTGTAAATGGATCTAACTCTTTGAACGTACAATAGTGGTTGTGAAGCAGAAAGTCAGTTTATTTAGCACAATCGGTCAATTGCAGCTTGCCGTTGGCTGGAAACTGTACGTTTATGTCACTGGAATGCACTAATCCCCCCAAAAATATTACCGCCACCCGGCGTGTAAATGGATCTAACTCTTTGAACGTACAATAGTGGTTGTGAAGCAGAAAGTCTGTGGCCCTAAAGTCTCTGTGGCCCTAACTCTGTCCCTTAATACAGACAGGTCTGTCTCTCTTGAATGACCGGAGGCTAATGGAGAATTCTAAGATGGCCGCGATTTATAGCTCCACCATTACACAGTGCTGGTTGGCTGCTGATTGGCTAATGCGATCACATGTCATGATTCATGACTCATGAATGCATTATGGGTCAGCGCGCCTTGTCTGCGCGCCTTCCCAGAGATCCCCGCCCCATCTTCTCTGTCCATTTTCTCCTGTCGCCACACATGTCGCCGCCATTTTTGGGAAAATTCGATTTGTGCATCCGAAGTTTGCTAATCTTCGGATTCGTCGCGAATAGAATTTTTCCAAATCTTCGGAACGAATTCCACTTCGTCATGTTCGATTCGCTCATCTCTAGCTGTAATATTTAGGAATAACTCACTGAAATCTGTCTGAACAAGAGTCTATTAAACATCCCGGGTACGATAAAATTTGAAACACAAAATCATAAATTATAATTTAATAAATAATCATAAAAAATAATAATATAATAATAATACATTTAATTCAATAATATAATCAAACCAAAAACACTGAAATTTGAAATATAGCGCCAAGTTTGCACATCGCTGAGCAAAGTCGCAAAATTGTTTTCAGTGTCTGATGACGAATTTCCCCACGAATCATTATCACTCAATTCTGCAAGTGGTTCTGATTTACTATCGCTGTTTTCTAGTGATCTAAACCCGCTTTTGACATAAAGGGACACTTTTTGGACACCATGGACTTTTCTAAGTTCCCAGGCAGAAAGAACAATCAAAATGCAGACAGGGGACAGGACAAAGCAGTAGGGACAAAATGTATGTGAAATGGGTTGAAACAGCAATGTTTTACTATGTAAAATCGTTTTGAAAAAAATTACATTTTTTTTTAATTTTCAAATTTCCCGCCGCCGCCCGTACGTCCCGACATCACAGGGATCGGAAAACACAAGAGCCGGATGCCGGCATCAGCCGGAGGAGATGGCCGGGGACGCTGCAGGGGACACATCGCGGGAGCGAAGGACAAGGTAAGTGCTGCAGGGACTCCCTATGCAGCGCTGCATGGTAAGCCCGAGTGTAGCTCGGGGTTACCGCTTTTGGTACAGACATTTTACCCCAAGCTACACTCGGGAATACCATTAGGGAGGTTAAAAAAATATCACTCAACCCATCTTTTTATAATATTTGTTTCTCAGATAATGCATTCTAATTTTTATTGCAAGATAAAACCTGCCTTGTCTTTTTCTATTTGCTGCCTATTCTAGTGCTTGCATACTGTGATGCTAGCCAGTTTCTACCAAACATAATGTATATCTGAAGTCTATTTTTTTTAAATAATTGGGGATATGAGATGGGAGGTGGCTTGGGGAATGTGGAATTGGTTTTGAAGTGTTTTTTTTTCTTTTAAACTTTGAAAAGATAAGTTCACCTTTTATAACATGTTACACCCAATTTCAGGTTGAATAAAGACACCAGTCTATGCAGTTAAATCTGTGTGGGTGTGTGTGCTCATGTTAAAAATCCAATATCCCTGTATACTCTGTTTGCTAAGAAGCCCATCCAAGAGTTTCTTGAATCAAGGTTCATCCTCTATAGACTTCATAATATTCCTATGCTAAATTTGGGGTCCACGGATTTAAGCAGGATTCTGTGAATCCCTCACAATCTGAAGCTCAGCAGATTTGCCCATCCCTACTGTATCTCAGCTTCATGTTGAAAATATTTTCCTCTTGAACCTTACTCACACTGTGAATATATTTAATGGTTTCAATCATGTCTCCCTTTTTCCCCCTCAATGATTGAAAAAGCACTCCCCCAATCTACATATAAAAACTACACATATGGGAAAGAATTAGTAACTATGAACAAGAAACACTGGTGCCACTCAAGCGCATCTGACCTGGTTTTTTTAAAGCGGAGCTTTACCCAAAAGGGGAAGTTCAACTTTAATGCATTGTCCCCCGTTCCCCGTTAAGTATTGGCACCTTTGGGGTACCTTCTCCTACTTCCGCTGTGATTACCTGAGGCGATTGGAAGTGAAAGTTGTCCTCCCTCCCTCCTCAGTCTTCTGGGACACATGACAGGTCCCAGAAGACTACGGGACCATTCACAATGTGCAGCGCTACTCACACATGCGCAGTGGGCACCCGGCTGTGAAGCCACAAGCTGTCACAGCCAGGTACCCACACTAAAGATGCCGGAGCTGGGGAGAGAAGACTGCTGGTGAAACCAGCCATAGTGAGGTCACTACTGGATTGTGGGACAGGTAAGTGTCTGTATTTTAAAAGTCAGCAGCTACAGTTTTTGTAGATGCTTATTTTTTTTTTTAAAATCAACTGGAAGTCTGCTTTAAGCATGTAAATTTACAAGTGATTTTGATCCCTATGCCTATTTTTTGTCATTGCAACATTGAAGATACTCATGCTTCTTCATTTACAGATCACACTATTCAGCTCATGCCAAGTTATACAGCACCAAATGAGTTAATTTTTATTTATGCAGTACAATTTTTACTTCCTTTATGTAACAAAATAATTTATAAGTAGAGACCTCAGCAGAAGATCTCCAGTCCCTCACAAGGAAGCAAGCTTGTACATTTTATTTATCTACATACACACAGACTGCCTCAGAGACTGCTGGATGGGATAATTTATGCTTCGAACACTCCTGTTTAGCACCAACAGCAGAGGCAGGAGAGCAGCCTACGCTCTGCGCTACATTTCTCAGCTGATACAACATTTCCTGCTCAGCATGAAGAGAAAATCACTAGGCTAATAGTATTCCTGTCTTGCTGCATTATGAAAAAGCTGCATTTCGATCTTTCATCTGGAATAGCAGAACATAAATGCTCAAGATGTACATGAAAAAGTCTCAAATAGATAGAAAATTGTAATCCCAGTTTACAGCTTTTCCAAACACGGAGTTCTTTCTTCAACTTCACTTATCATCAGGCTTGCTATAATGAATTAATTCTACATTGCTCTATTCACAATGCCACAGTCTTTTTAATAGCAGTAACATCTTGTGTTCTATTGTGGTACAGTGAAGAAAGTGAAGTACCAAAGCAGTGACCTGATTTATAATGCTGTAGTGAAGTAGAGTATTTGCAGAATCTCTTGACTCTTCAGTTTTGAATTTGAATTGTTGGAGGTGTGTGGTGATGGTGATGGTGTTGGTGATGGTAGTGGTATTGGGGGAAGAAAGGATGGCTAGGATACTGTATACCTTTTAGCTATATCCAAACCTTTTAATGGTATCTATGCAAACCAGCTCTCAAGAATGTGTTAGTGCCAGGTGCAGTAGAAAAGTACTAATAATGCTCAAGCATTTAAATTGTTTATTTTTAATCCAATGTAGTCTCAGATTACAATTTAAAAATGCTTCTCGAGGCTCCTCTCACCTCTCCTTCTCTGCCCTCGGGAAAGCTAGAAAGCTCTTCATGACCATTATTTAACTGATACCTGTAGAACTCTGAAGACTACACATATTTTTCCTCCATTCATGTCTCTTATTCTTATATTGATTATATATTAATTCACTAAGATGAACTCCTCCTTTTGTCTACAACGATTGTCTCTTTCTCCTTATCAGACCATATCCCTACCCACTGTCCCCTTGCCCTCAGTGAGTAACTCAAAGGACCTGGCACTGGAATTAAAGGAATCTCTGATCCAAGATCCTGCTTATAAACCGCACATATACAAGACCTAGTCCTGTTCTTTGCAAAAAACTCACTTTGATTATACAAGGCATCTAGAGAAATAAAGGTCTCATGGCTCAAATGTATTTATATTCAACAGCCAGCTCCTAAAAATGTCAATTATCTTTAAAAGTTCATCAAAATGTTCTCACCATAGTATTCACCAAATAAAACGAGAGGCTCTTCATTCATGAATCAAAATAAATACATACATGAAAAAAAGATGCATCCTGTCTCTGTTTCTCCTTTCTTCCACAAGTGCAATACAATTCTGCAGATTAATATTCTTCCTTTTATGAAGCTATTTCAAATGTGTGATTGCGTGCCATGCATCAACAAAACGTGTCTCCTTCTGTGACAACTCAGTCCTTAAATACCTACCCTTATCCTCTGGATCATCAATCTTGCATGATATAAATAACAATGAATAGTGGAGTATGTTTAAAAAACAAATAGCCCTTAGAGTACCTAAACGTGCTCACATTTCCATTAAGTGCTTGGTGCCTTACTAAACCAATGACATACATTCCAAAAAAAAGGTGCATCCTCATGCAACTAATGAAACACCCTTAGTATCTACCCTTACTCTTGAAATTAGTAATCGTGCGTTATTAGTTATCCCTACTGATACTTTCAAGACATATATAGCAGGAATTCCTATAGTGAGAAAAATGACCACCCACCTTCTAAATATGGGATTGAAAATCTTCAACAGGATACTTGTTACCCAATTCTACCTCACAGCCCATATTTTGTCCATCCTGATCAATCCATCTTTTCTCCAGAAACTGAGGCTAGAGGCAATACACAAGTACTTCATGCAATTACTTTTGCTCACAAAAGAACACTTGCCTCATCCTCCAATCTATGGATGCTTAAAAAGCCTTTAATAGGGTTACTTGGGATTTCATACATGGTATGCTGGCCCACATCAGCCTAGAAGCTAACATTCAAAAATGAATTTGCACCTTCTACTCCCATCTTTCTGTGTCAGTTATTATAAATGAGTCCATTTCAGCACCCTTCATTAACCTCCTTGGCGGTATGATTATTTCCGATTTTTTTGTGCTGAAAGCGGTACCATTTTTTTGCATGGAAATATGTAGTTTTTTATTGTAGGCTGTAATTTTTAGGAATAACTCACTGAAATCTGTCCGAACAAGAGTCTAGTAAACATTCCGGATATGATAAAACTTGAAACACGAAATCATAAATTATAATTTAATAAATAATCATAAAAAATAATAATATAATAATAATATATTTAATTCAATAATCTAATCAAACCAAAAACACTGAAATTTGAAATACAGAGGCAAATTCGCACATCACTGAGCAAAGTCGCAAAATCGTTTTCAGTGTCTGATGATGAATTTCCCCACAAATCATTATCACTCAGTTCTGCAAGTGGTTCTGATTTACTATCGCTGTTCTCTAGCTGGTCTACAACCGCTTTTGACATAAAGGGACGCTTTTTGGACACCATGGACTTTTCTAAGTTTCCAGGCAGAAAGAACAGACAAAATGCAGGCAGGGCACAGGACAAAGCAGTAGGGACAAAATATATGTGAAATGCATTGAAACAGCAATGTTTTACTATATAATAATCATTTTTAAAATAAATGACATTTTTAAAAATTTCAAATTTGCCGCTGTCCCGACGTCACAGGGACCGGAACACGGAAGCCAGATGCTGGCATCGGCCGGAGGGGATGGCCGGGGACGCTGCAGGGGACACATCGCGGGAGCGAAGGACAAGGTAAGCGCTGCAGGGACTCCCTGAGCAACGCCGCATGGTAAGCCCGAGTGTAGCTCGGGGTTACCGCTCTTGGTACTGAAATTTTACCCCGAGCTACAATCGGGAATACCGCCAAGGAGGTTAACTGAAATGACACCTTTCAGGGATGTCCACTATCCCTCTGATTTTTATAATCACCTTGGAACCAGTCCTTTGCACAAAATGAGTCCACAGGGATATCTCAGGACTCACAATGAACTTGGGATCTCATAAGGTTATGGCATACTGTATGCTGACAAACTCATGTTTTAATTACCTCCCTGATTGCTTCCATTCCAGTGCCGCTCTTAGAACTGGAGCAGTATGTTTCCATAACAAACTTTTAGATTCATTTTTACAAATTGGAGGCAATGAACATAGCTAGATCTGTTCCTTTGCATGAACAAATCATATAAGTACCAACATACATATGAGTTTTACACAAACCTTTGAAATTAACTGTAGACCTTTGGCCAAGATTACCAAAATGGATCTCAAGAGGTGGAACAGGAAGGCATTCACTTGATTGCAACAGCATCTTAAAGATAGATATTCTCCCATGTCTGCGGTATTTATTACAAATGTTCCTGATCAAATTCCTCCCAGTATTCTTAAAAGACCTATGGTCCCACTTCTTAACCCAGGTATGGGAGGGGGGAAAAGGCTAGGCTAAACAATGATCCTGACCCTACCAAAACCTAGAGGCAGCATAGGGTTTCCAGACCTTCTCAGATATCAGTATGCCATTCATGTGAACAGACTGAGCCTGATCTATGCCCCTATAATAGACCCAGTTGCTCAATAAAGTGATGTTCAATGCTATTCAGACCCGGGCCAAGGCCCATGCTCTACATCAGGCCCTCTGTTCTTTAAGCTGCCATTTGTTTGCAGCGCACATTGTTTAAAAGGAAAGTGCAAGAACAGTGTGAACTTAAAGTGTTACTAAACCCATGACCCTGCATTCACTATATCCTGTATCCCACAGTACACAGAACATGGAAATGCAATAATTTTAGTAAATTTAAACTGCTAAATAACTTTTCTCATCAGCAGTATATAACAGTCTTCTTTCAGTGTCTGGCTGAGCACTGGCTAATCTTGTAGGAGGAGTTTTCATTCTCCTCTTACTCTCTGACTATCCTATAAGGCTGCATGACCCCTGGCCCTCTGTCTGGATAGTGCTGATTGGCCCTGTGCTGATCACATGTACCCTCCCAAAGAAAAAAAAAACTCTCTAGGAATACACACTAAACTGAGCATGTGCAGAGTGACTCCTAGAGCTCTGTACTATCAGTAAATTGATTAGGGACAGTAAAAGAAGGGGAGGATCAGAGAAGACAGAATCAAACAACCTTTTTACAAAATGTGGAGGATTAACCCCTCAGGTTCCACAGTGAGTATAACAAGCATGTTTTACTGCATATACAGACTGATCTTGCAGGTGTGAGTATCACTTTAAACTACCTCACATTATATCACTTAAATTCCTCACACCCCCTATCCTCATGCATTCAAAAAAAAGTTAGGCATACACCAGTTGGGTCTACTATCCCTGAATAAAAGTGTCTTGTTATCACTTTATTCTTGTAGCAAGACACCTGCCTGGACTTTTTCGTCTTAGTACTTCTTCAGTCACTCTCCCTCATTATAGGTGTCCTGCTACATAATTTTACACTGTTGAATTATGTCTGTTCTCTAAATTCTCAAAAGATTGAAGAAATTTGTGGCAGCACAGTGAACTACTGGCCATTTTCTATCTGACAGTCAAAGCAGATGTCACTGCTATTGTTACCTGAAAAAAAGCTTTTTTTTTTCAAACTGAAATAAATCAGATTGTGGTGTTGCTGCAGTATGTAACCCAAGCTAATTGTAAAAGAAAAAAGAGCAGGAGCATTATGTAATAAAGCCTGCAGTGGACCAAGCCAGATAGTTCCCTCCTATAGCTCTATTCTCTGCACAAGCTGTGTACATCACAATAATGATGTCACTGCTACCATTACATAGTAATATCTGAGCTTGTAAAGGCATAATTAGAAGTATTTCCTTTGTGGCGATTGAGGAATATATTTAAATAAAAGTGCTTAAAGCATTTTGTGTATGGTATTGAAAAAAACCCTTTTTTGTTTACATTCCTACATGTTCTCCATGGCAGTACCCAGATTCCAATAACCCAAATTTAACAAGGCGTGTTCCCTGTAGACTTCAACAAGATTGAGCTCTAATTTTGGGTTCATTGAATTTTGAGGAGGATTCACCAAACCCTTGAGGAATTGAGCTTTAGCAGATGCGCCTATTATTAATTGTGGTTTTCCAGAAAGTCTTTAATGCACAAGCTTTTTAAGAGAGAAATTCTAGGTTTATTTTTACATGTATTATTGAGCAGTATTCCCTTACTCCTGGGTTATTAATGAAACATTGAAGACTGTTTTAATAATTGTACTCACTTGAAGAATTTGAGTTGTGGTCAAGCTCAGATATTTCCAGGCTTCCAGTTCTTGTCTTGTGGGCCATACAGTTGGCACCTAAAATAAAAAATAAGGTCATATTAGAATTTATGGGCAGCATAGTAACAGATTGAGATAATTTATGGGCAGCACAGTGGTTACATGGCTAGCATTTCCACCTGGCAGTACTATGGTCGCAGGTTCAAATCCCAACCATGGCACCACCTGCCTGGAGCTTGCATGGTCTCCCTGTGCTTGAGTGGGTTTCCTCCCACACTCCAAAGACATGCTGGTAGGTTAATTGGCTCCTGTCTAAATTGTCCCTAGTATGTGTATATATGAATGTAAGTTAGGGACCCTACATTGTACGCCACTTGAGGGTTAGGGACTGATGTGAATGTACAATATATATATTTAAAGCACTGTGTAAATTGACAGTGCTATATAAGTACCTGAAATAAATAAGTAAATAATTGCCAGGACCTTAATACAATATCTCAATTCGATCTGTTCAAGTGTATGTACAGCTAAAACATTCATTAGTTTTGGATACAGTAGAGAAGGGTTAAAGGTTTCCCTTTACTTTCTGTCCTAGGGGCACAACAGGTAATGAACGCTCTCCAAAGTGAAGGAATTCCCATCTTAGATGAAAATATTGTATGGGACTGCACTCTAGACCACTCAACTGCTTTCAAGGCAGCTGCTATTCTTTATAGTATAACCATAACACTTCTATTAATCCTCAAAAATAGAATGGCGCTGCTTACACTTCCCAACTACCGCTAATCTGTGTCTCATTCTAAAACAAAGTGCAGTGTGCTAACAACAGTGCAAATGCAATATCACAATATATACCCATCCCTTTCAGAAAAAAGTGCAATGTGCTAAAAACAGTGCAAACATATTACTGTATATAACCAACTCTCTCATAAAGTGCGAACCAGGTGTATGTATGAATTCGTCCTTACTGTATATTACCTCTATTCCCATACACACATATATATTCTTCAAAAAAAGTGATCAGTGTAAACAAACAAAAATAAATCATTGTGCTGACACCAATTTGTTAACTCAAAACACTCTCTATTATCCTGCAAAGTCCAACATATATTCTCGTGTCCATGAAAAAAAAAATATGAAACCATCCACAAAAAAAGTTTTTTTCTTTCCCCTTCCTGACCAGGCCATTTTTTTCCGTTATGGTGCTGCATTAATTTAACTGATAATTGCGTGGTCATGCAATGCTGCACCTATATGAAATTTGCGTCCTTTTTTCCCATGAATTGAGCTTTCTTTTGGTGGTATTTGATCATCTGTGCAGTTTTTATTTTCTGTGCTATAGAAAAAAGACCGACAATTTTGAGAAAAAAACAATATGTTTGACTTTTTGCTATTAAACATGTCCTTTAAATTTTTTTTAAAAAAAATCACATTTTGTCATAAATTTAGGCCAAAATGTATTTTGCTACATATCTGCTAAAAATAAATCCCAATACATGTAAATGAAATGGTTTACGTGAAAGTTTTAGCGTTTACAAATGGCGGTATATGTACTGGGATTCAACGACTTATAGCGGGACTGCGGCGAGCATTCTGGCACTGGGGAGAACTGACTTGGTGTCACTGACATCTCCAGTGACACTAATACAGTGATCAGTGCTAATAAAAAGCACTGACATTGTACTAATGGCACTGGGCAGAAAGGGGTTAACATGTGGGGTGATCAAAGAGTTAACTGTGTGCTGTTTATAACTGTATGCTGTGTCTGTGCTTCACTGTAAGCACACTGCTTTGCATGGCTGTGCTGTGCACAGCCATGCAAAGCAGTGTGCACGAGCTGACATGGAGAACTGTTTTGTTTACGAACAGTTCTCCCCCCTGTCAGAGATGCTCGGCAATCACTAGGAGCCAGTGAGTAATTACCGGCCGGGACCCTGTGATTGACAGCCACGGCCGCGAATGGCAGCGTGGGTAGGGTGCATGTGTGCCTCACGTGCGCCCCCTATCTGGTTATGCAAAATCATGTAGATATATAAGTGATTTTGCGCTCCCGTGCCGCCCTGTAGCAGTATATCTGCTATAGGGTGGACAGGAAGCAGTTAAGCCAGTGTGATAACACCACCAATAAAGTGCTCTTCCACCACTGAATAGATTAAATAAACTCACCAGAGCGAACTGCTAGTGCAGTTTGCGATTATGTCTCCAGAGGTTTCTTAGAACAGCACACTCATATCTCATAATCACTCATAGAAGGAAAAAGAAGAGGGGAGCTTCCATAGTGTAAAACGCATTTCTGGAGACAAACTCCCTTCATCAGAGCCCTCTGATGAAGGAAGTTTGTCTCCAGAAACGCATTAGCTTACCTTACTAAGGGTCTACCGTCACTTTGGACTGTTATTATGGTCTCTTCTTGTCTGTTTTTATCCCCCTTTGGTTGTGAGAATGCATTTTTTTGCTTTATAATAAATTCTTGGTTTACTACGTTAATGCACGAAGAGAGTGCACCCTGTTTTGCTTTTGTTCACCAATATTTATTTGTATATAACAATAGAAAGCCACTCACATTAAATTGTATCTCCATTGACACAAGTAGACTGGAATATAATTATAAAATGGGGTTGTCTTTGGCCACAATCCAAACATCGAGACTCAACCTGCTATGCGTGGTGACATCAGTACCTGGCCCCGCCATATGTGTTTTGTCACTTGATGTCTTCTGTATTTTTAGCACATTGCACTTTTCCTGAGAGGGATGGGTATATAATGTGATATTGTAATTGCACTGTTGTTAGCACATTGCACTTTGGTTTAGAATGAGACACAGATTTGAGGTAAAATCAAAAATATATATCCCAGCACCAAAAAGAAAATACTAAGTGATTATGCAGCTGTGCAACAGTGAAAAAAACCAATAATAAAGAACAAAAAAAAAGCACAAAATCTACAAACAAAATTACACAAGTGAACAAAAATAAAAATAACAATAAGTGTCCATGTGAAAATAAGTCCTTATTCACATGAAGACCAATAGTAAATTATTCAAAATGTGCTTCCACCTGTCCATCACGTGAAAAATAATAATGACCGCACTCACCAGATAAAGGTGAGTAATGAGCCTTATAGGAAATAAGGGATCCTATAACCCCTCCAAGAGAGATCAAATCTTCTTTTTCACCCTGATTGGGAATATTAATTGCCTCCACTTTATTCCTCCATGGAATCCTCAATGGTGTATAGAGAAAGAAACTACATAGTGTAATACTGCCACTTAATATAGAATATAAAGATAGAATAAGGCCACTCACATGTTTAAATATAGTTAAAAGCCTTGTTTAATAGAATAGATGGCTTCAAGATAACCACTTTCCACAACTGCAAATATAGGGATCTCACGCTTCTGTAGTATCTGCAGAGGATGAACAGCCTTCCACCACTAAGATGGTCACTCGGCGTGCGTTCCAAACACCGGAAGTGACATAAGCCAGAATGACGGCAGACCGGAAGTGCGTCAATGCGTTTCGCCCCACCCCCTGTGGGTGGGGCGAAACGCGTTGACGCACTTCCGGTCCACCGTCATTCTGATACCATTGATGTGGCACTATTCCTCCCACTTACACCAATGATGGGGCACTATTCCTCCTATTGACACCAATGATGAAGCACTATTCCTCCCACTGACACTAATGATCAGGCACTATTCCTCCCACTGATACTAATGATGGGGAACTCTTCATACCACTGACACCAATGATGGGATACTATTTCTCCCACTGATACCAATAATGGGAATTTATTCCCCCTAATACCATGTTCTGCTCCTGCTGGTCACAGTCCGGCCCTCCTAAAGTTTGAAGGACAGTGAACTGGCCCTTTGTGTAGAAAGTTTGGAGACCCCTGATCTAAGTAATTAAGCAAATTTATAAAATGTAAATGTAAAATTTAAATGTAAATTTTAAATTATTTAAAATAAACAAAGCAAAATAAACAGAACATGGACAGCACCTGTGCCAAGTATTTTGAGACTTCCACATCAATCTCTGAATAATATCTATGCATAAAGTTCCAGTCAGGCAGAACTATCAGGTACAAGTTGGTGACTTTGTCCTGCCTACCACATGCTTGAACTTGTGATGGCCAGGAGAATACTGACTGTGAGCCAATGCTTGGTTTTGGTAACCAGTCTCATAATACAGCATTTAGCAGAGGTCATGTGACCAAAGGGGTCAGAGTAGTATGACATTTCCTCAATACTGTATATCAATCAAATTTTTATTTTACATTTCCTGTATGTTATTTGGTTTTGTTTAATGTAAAGTTCCCTTTTAGGTGACAGAGATATTTCAGGATAAGTAAATACATGAGTATTTTAGCAAGGTTCACATGCACCAAATTATTATTTTTGTTAGTCAAACCTATATACATATAAATTCCATGTCTGTAATATTTCTACAATGTATATACACCTTATATGAATTTTTGGTGAAATACAAAATTGCCTGCCTGCCGTCCTCATTAAGCCCATATATAACCTCATTATAAATTCTTTCCCATTCTGTTCCTTAAACACGCAGTATTCTGGCAAAAACATGATTAACTATATTAAACTGTGGTTTTAAACATAAAGTATATTTATTTTTTGCATAAGATTAAATAAATATACTAGCTGTTCTTAACAAGACACGGCCCTGAAAATATTAGGATTGTGAACGACAGAAGTAGCTCAGTCATTAGCTTTTAAACTGACCTGTGCTTATATGAACCCCACAGGGCTTTGACTGCGGTGGTGTAAAGTGTTCAGTGTCTTTGTGGTAAAATGGTTGGTTTTGTCTACACTAAAACTGAACCTCCCATCTGAGAGTCCCCAAAGTGATTTATGAACTCTAAACATTTTAGTAACATTGGTAGCAAATGGGATGTTGGATCATTTCTACAGTGCACAGACATGGGAGCTGACAATACGCTGCTGGCATTTATCACTTACATACACTTATGGTTTTTCAAAGCAAGAAATAAATACTATTTTAAACAAGAGCCAGAAACCTATCTATGTGACACTGATGACAAGAAATGCCCTCTTTTCAAATGTTTGATTAGCAGATTTATTCAGAGTACAGACAATAGCAATTAAACTTAAAGCTGAAGTTTAGGTATGGCAATTTTTACAGAGATACATTGGTCCAACTTGGATCAACGTAAGTATGTATGTGTTAGATTTGTGAGATCCCTCTGGAAGCTGAAAATCACTGTAGTAAGCAATGCTACTACAATGATCCCCACTAGCTTTCAGGTCCCCATACCAAATAGCTGCCTTGTTGAATTGTGAACACAGCAGGTCATTTGCTTCAAACCATTCAGGGAACACTTTGCATTTTCTCAATGTATGCAAAGTGTTCTCTGATTGGACTAGATGGAGATTGCGAGATTACTGCCCCATCTTTCCACCTCATTCAATCAGAGGATACTGTGCATTCAGTGACAAAATCCAAAGTGTTCTCTGAATGGCATCTTTGCCAAGTGAGTAACCTGCTGTGTTCACAATGCAGTAGAGAAGATACTTGGCATAGGACCCAAGTATCTACTCTACATGTTAATAGAGATCACTGCAGTAGAGGCACATACTACAGTGATTTCCAGCCTATGGAGGATTCCACAGGTATGGCACATGCATACTTACATTGGTCCAAACTGGACCAATGTAACTATGTAAAAATTGGCATAACTAAACTTCAGTTTTAAATATATAATTTTGTAGTTATACCCATTGTCCTTAAAAGTACTCTGTGTATACTGTTGGTGTGGCCTGTACCTCCTTTCAGTGCTACAAGGCTAAACTGCTTGCATCAATGCAATGGAGTTGATTTACTAAAGGAAAATCAGTGAATATTCACCACATTCACTAAGCAAAGGGAAAATTCTCTTCCTATGTGAACAGCCTATTTGCCATTTGTAAGTCACCTCCAAGTCTAATATCACTATCTCCACTGTATCAAAAAAGCTCCCAGTAAACTAAAAACAGTATCTGCAGCGATTTGCAAAGACAGCAGATGTGTGTGCAATGTCCCATGAAAATTTAAGTGATATTAAAGCCTCTTTTTTTTTAATACCTAACATGTCATACTTACCTGCTCTGTGCAATGGTTTTGCAGAGCGCAACCCCGATCTTCTTCTTCTTGGGTCCCCCACCAGATGCTCCTCCCCCTTGTTCACCGCCCCCAATAACTAGCCGCTTGCTATGGGGGCACTGGTGCATGCTCGCTGCCAAGCCCCACTCTATGCATCCATAAGACAAATAGAGAAGTTGTGCAACCCCCACTCTCTCCTCATTGGTTCACTGGCTGTGACACCTGTGTCTCAGCCAATGAGGAGAGAGACCTGGGACAACCAAAGCTCCCGTGCACATTGCTGGATCCAGAGGGGGCTCAGGTGAGTATTAAAGGGCTGTGGAGAAAGCAGGACAGCAAAGGTTTTTTACCTTCATGCCAGGGGCGGACTGACCATTTGGAAACTCGAGCACTGTCCGAGGGCACAGGGTCAGTAGGGGGCCCCATGAGATGCCCCTGGTACCTTTTTCATAGGTTTTTTTGAGTTTGGGCAAGGACACAGGGGCCCCATGATCCCCTATTGCCCGGGGGCCCCATGAATTGTCAGTCTGCCCCTGCTTCAAGCATAAAATGCATATTTTTTGTAGTGGTTAGGAGTGTGTGCAGGCCACTGATCTGCAGTTTATTTTAAAAAAATAAAATAAAAAAGTGTGTGTGTATACTGTAGATATTTGACATCAAGTCCAAGTTTTCCTTCATATTGAAGCAAAGTGCAAAGAAAGCAACTGCAGTGAATGTTTTTATCTGCTTATAATGCAACTGCTTCTTGTCTTGAAAAATGGTAGTGAGATTTGTGAAATGTTTACATTGACCAGTGACCTCAGTTAATCAGTTTTATGAAGTACAATGATCATGTACTGCTCCAGAGTGCTGGAATGTTCTATAGAGGCCCAGGGATAGTAAGAGTTCCAACACTTCCAAAATGTTGTAATATTTAATTCAATTCAGTGGACCTTTCAATAAATTTAGAATATCATAATACTTCTAAAACAGATGAACCACTCAACAAATTTAACCGCTTTATGACCAAACATTATTGAAGCCTAGGCACCTAGACCATACTAAGGCAGGCCATACATTATGCAACTTTCTTCCCTTAAATCCCAGGATGAAGGAAAGAAAATTACTTGATTCCTCCATCAACACAATCATTATCGATTCGGGGATCCCTCCCATAGCTCTGTTGTGTTCTGCCAGTGGGGATTGCAGGGAGTATTCCCCACTGGCAGAATAAAATGATCACTGCTGCTGGTTCTAGCCTCCTGCAGTGATTGGTACAACCAGCCTATTGGCTTTTTTTTCCTAAAGTCGATTGATGGATCGACTTCAGTACAACCAACCTGCCCATAGATGGGTTGAAATTTGAACAGTTCCTGTTATTCAATCTGTCTATGGCCAGCTTAAGCAACGTCAGTAATTATTTTACCCACATAAATAGTTTTATGTTTTCTAGGAATATACAATATTTTTATTTGGTACACTTTTTAAATAAATATTTCACTTTTTTTTACTACAAACTGAAAATGGACAAAAATTTATTTTACACATAACGATTTTTATTAGAAAACATATTACACACTGTAATGCAATCATTTCAGACAATGTTCTCCCTGTGCACACAGAGAGGCACAGAGCCATCTGCAGGCAGGGAAAACAAACTCCCAGTCTGCATGAGATCACCATGATTAGCTGTTGGTCACTTGATTTGGAACCACTAATGCAGGCCATAGACGGGTCAAACATCAGCCGATTTTTCGAACGATAAACGTAAAATCGGTCGTTCGTTCAGCCAACGTTACCACCAACGATTTAAAAAATCGGCTGATCAAATCATAAAGTTCACCCCATAACTTCTGTCCCTTGCAGGTCACGGCTCATGCGCAGATTTTTTATCGTTAAAACGATCGGCCAATTTGGCCATCATTGCCGGGAAAATCGGCCAATCGTCCAAATCAGTCGCAAATTTTCCAACATGATCGAAAATCTCAAAGTGCAAAAAACCTGAAAAACGGCCGACCAATTAACCCACTAACAGTACGATTTTCAAACCGTCTATGGCCGGCATTAGTGTGGTTCCTGACTGCTAGTCTGAAAGCTGCGGCTGCCAGATCTTGCGAGCACATATGCATACTGCTTGTTAACAGATAAAGCATAGGTTAACATTCTCTGAGCATGAGGTACTGTGTTTGAAAACATGAGGCTGACTTACTAAAGTAGTTAAGACTCTTCACACAGTGGGGTTGCTTTCCTAATAAGGCTGGCCATACATGATACAATTTTCTTGAGATTTTTGGTTTAGATTTACCAAAAACCATATAATAGGAGGTCACACCTAACAACACTTTCAATTGTATCCAGATAGGCAGGCTCTTGCACTACATAGTTGAAGGTAAATCTAAAGGAAAGTGGGCAGAATTTGGACAGAAAACTGTATAGTGTATGGCCAAACTAAAACTGGAGAGTGCAAAATCTGGTGCAGCTGTACATGGTAGCCAATCAGCTCCTGGTACTTGTCTGTTAATTCACCAGATTTATATATATATATATATATATATATATATATATATAAATAAATATATATATATATATATATATATATTTGTATGTTTTATTTAAATATATTATATATATATATATATATTTTTTATATATATATATATATATATATATATATATATATATATATAAATCCGGTGAATTAACAGACAAGTACCCAGCTTCTAACTTCAGCTTGTTCAATTAACCTTTAACAAAAAAACTGGAAGCTGATTGGTTACTATGCAGAGCTGCACCAGATTTTGCACCATCCAGTTTAAGTAAATAAATCCCAATAAGTTGCGTGAATATTCACTTCAGTAATTAAATTTGCTTTTCAAGAGTTGAGAACATTGAAGTGACTATTCACACATTTACTATATGAAGATTCCTAACTTCTTTAGTAAATCAGCCTCATGTTCTCAACCACAGTTCCTCGTGCAAATGGCAAATATATTAACTTAAGTCCATATTCACACAATCTATTCTATGTAGATTCTCAGCTCCTTTAGTAAATCAGCCCACAGGGGCGGACAGCAGCACAGGCTCCCTATCATGTGGCCACTGTGCCAGCCCATCACCGTGAAATTCTGAAGGACCCTTTCCAGCAGACTTTGCAATAAAGAATAGGGATATTTTGTTCACACATATTGCAATACATGTTTAAGCTGGCCAACTGCATCAAAGCAATCCCTCTATGGTCAGTCCTACTCTGCTCTGCCTACACAAATGCTACAGTGGACACAATGCCAATATAGGGGAAAAGACAAAGTGGGGGAGCGCTACCAGGTTTAGGTCTGGCTATTGACCCACAATCCAACAAACAAGATATACCTGTGCTCAAATCCCAAAAGCTAGTACATGCATTTATCTATCAGGTGCTAAAGGGGTGTAACCACATATTAACACACTTTAACTGACGGACCTTTACTGTGGTCACACTATTGGGCAGTCCTTCATGCATCCGGCCACAAAACCCTGCTAAAGGGACCCCTGGATTTGAAGAGAAGGGGTTAAAGGAAATCTGTCACATCAGAGACATTAGGAAGTAGAATAGCACATGAAAATAACGAAGGAACTGATTCAGACCTGCAAGTTAACTTGTGTTACACATTGCGGGCTCCTGATCACTACTAAAGACCAGGAGCTGTTTATGACAGCTTGGTCACTTGGCTGGAAGGACACAGTGAGCACACGCTTAGTACAGAAACCCTGGCCACCCGTGGACTCCTACGTGTTAAAGTGGTAGTAAACTCATTAAGAAAAAAAAATGTTTCCTGCTGTAAGGTAATATCCTAATGTACTAGTATGCATTGCACACTAGCATATTATGAAAGACGTATCTTAGAACGAAGCCCTCCAGTAGTGCGCTGTCACCACTGCAGAGGCTTTCATTTTTACCCAGTCTTCCTTCCGGGTTCACAGGCTGCGGCTGCTTAAATCGCCAAGTTGCCAATGATGTCACTTTCAGCCACAGCACACAGCTCTGAAAGAACGGCACGGGTATGCTGTTCCTGAAGAGCGCATGCTCTTGGATGGTGAACATTTAGGAGATATTTATTACGTGGGTAACAATTTAACTCAAGGTAAATGAAGGTCATTCGTGCACCATATTAGTAATTAAAATCCTCTTATATACAACTATTAACTAGTATATCTCTAACTGTTATAATACAAACTGCTTGAAGTACAGGTTTTTTTTCTAGAGCTGATCTGTCCATTACAACATCATAGACAAAATCCAGCCATACGTGAATCAAAATTCAAGCGGTTCAGCAGGGACTGGCCGAGATCCAATCCATGTGTGGGCAGGCTGATTGTACCCAAGTCAATCCATAGATTGACTTGGGTACAACCATCCTGTTGGATTATTTTAAATACCTGTTAGCAGTAACCATTGTTTTGTGCCCACCAGGAAGGCGCTATTTGCCCCCCTCAATGGCAAAACATATTAGCGCTGTGGAAGGCATTCCCCCATCAACACTGACTGTGTTGATGGGTGAATCAAGCATATTTATTTCCTTCCACCCATGGTGGAGTAATCTATGGGCTGCTAAACTCCCAAGAATGTTAATGCACCATGGTATTTATCTTTCATATGTAAATATTGTATTTTTTTTCCCTATTTTTGTATTACTTTGAATATATTGTATTATTTGCACAGGATATAACTTACGTTTTATTGGTATGTAATGTTTGTATGTACTGTATATGTACTGTATACTTTAGATAAGTATACATTTATTGCTGTTGTCAGAGAGCTATCATGTAACATTTATTATATCGAATAAAATTATTATAAAGAACATAATCTAATTTAATTACCTTAAAGACAAACACACACAATTGGTTTATATTGACCATTTGCCATTGTGACTCTGTATAACTATATATATTAGATAATGTTAATAAGATGTTAAACGTAAATGTAGCTTTCCAGTTCAAAGTGACATTCATGGATTTAAAGTTATCTAGGTTTATTAGCTCACTGTAAGGGCATGACTGTTTGTATTCATTGATCCCTAAGTAAAGCTAGTCCCAAAGCTTCAGTTGTAAAACACATGTAGATTGTGATGATGAGCAAAAGACAAAGTTGAGCTCCTAGGCTTGAGCTCAATGTGAGGCCTCAGTTTTCAATCTTTGAAGTGACCCTCAGGGGACTGACCACCTGGGCTCCATTCACACAACATGTGCAGTGTTGATTTGGTATACACTAAAACAAGTCACTTGATAGCCCTGTACAACAGAAGACATTTTACCAAGCTTTCTTAACCCTCTAATACCAATTGACCTGGGAATACAGTGTTTGTATACTTTATTACTGCTGTGTTGCTATATAATTAGTCACATGTAATTTTTTTTTGTGTTTATTCTTCAGCTTTACATACTGTTACACTTGTAATTTATCCAATATGTAACAGTTTTAAAAATGTATCCAGTTCCAAATATATATGTGGGTCATTCAAGAATGAGTTTATATCCCTTCATTTAAATAAAATGTGGTAATAACTGATTCAACATCAGAGATCTCAAGAGCTGGTACCCTCTCTTACATAAACCTCCTCTGCCACTGTAGATGATTTAGGAATTTTTGAATAAGGTGAAGCTGTGCTTACTTTGATGGTTGAGGGAAATTTAAAAAAACAGTTTTTTTAAATAAATGGTCAAGGAGAGGAAGAGCCTTAAGTCTGTGAGGAACCTGCTTCCATCTTGTTTAGCACATCGTAATATCCTGTGTTTCAATCCTAGCCATCTAGCCATACGCACCACACTGAGCATGTGCAGAGTGACTCCAAACCTCTGTTGTATCAGCAGATGGAGTGTGGATAGTAGAAGAAAGGGAGGTTTAGAGAAGACGGGATCAAACATTCTGTTTACATAATTTGGAGAATTAACCCCTTAGGTTCCACAGTGAGTATAACAAGCATGCTTTACTGCATATACAGACTGATTTTTACTGTTGTGGGTTTAGTAACACTTTAAAAGGGGGCTTCCTAAAATGACAGGCAGTATGTACCTTCCATAGGTTTTAAGAAACTACCAGACTATTAAATGTGAGCCACTATATTATATGTCTGAGAACTTAGCAAATATGTTTTAAATAAGTGGTTTGTGTAACGGCGCTGCATTACTTTAACTGACAATTGCGCGATCATGCAACACTGCATCAAAATTAAATTTATGTCCTTTTTTTCCCCACGAATATTTGATCACCTGTGCGGTTTTTATTTTTTGCGCTATAAAAAAAAGTCTGAAAAGTTTGAGAAAAAAAAACAATATTTTGGACTTTTTGCTATAAAACATGTCCAGTAAAAAAATGGAAAAATCAAATGTCGTCATAAATTTTGGCCAAAATGTATTCTGTGACATGTCTTTACTAAAAAAAATCCCAATACGTGTAAATTAATTGGTTTACGTGAAAGTTATAGCATTTAGAAATGACAGTATAGATACTGGATTTTTTTAATACTAATAATATCGACTAATGGCGGCAATCAGCGACTTATGGCGGGGATCAGCGACTTATAGCGGGACTGCGGTGGACATTCTGACACTGGGGGGAAATGACTTGGGGTCACTGACATCCCTAGTGACACCAATACAGTGATCAGTGCAAAAAAACCCTCACTGACACTGTACTAATGGCACTGGGGAGGAATGGGTTAACATTTGGAGGCAATCAAAGGGTTAACTGTGTGAGGGGAGTGTTTCACTAGAGGGCGGGGGGTGTGTGCTTCATTGTAAGCACACTGATCCTAAAAGCTGAGCTCAGCGATCCAGATCAGTGTGCCCAAACTGACAGGGAAGAGAGCTGCATTGTAAACAGTGCAGCAGTTCTCCCTGTGAGTGTTTACCGGCAATCACTGGGCTCCGGCGGGTAATCACCATCTGGGACCCGGTGATTGATACCCGTGGCACCAATCGTCAGCCTCCTGAGTGCCCCCTACCCCGAAACGCAGGATGACGTTTATAAACATGATCCTGTGCACAGGGGCTGCCTTGCTGCAGTATATGTACTGTGGGTGGCCCCCTAGTGCTTAACCTCTTGGCGTCAGCCACACGCAAATGTGTGGCCCTCCGGCGTCTGGGTCTTGACCCCAAGCGGCTACACATTTGTGTGCAATTTAGAAAAACATATGTGCTGAGAGCGCTTGCCCTGTGTGCTCCCAGCACACATGTCCGATACTCACGGAAAGGTCCCGATCTCTTTTGATCGGGACCTTTCCCGATCATGTGACCGCCGTGACACTCCGTCACGGCGGTCACATGATCCTAAACCCCGCCCCGCCTCCCGGCTTCTGAAATCCCTAAAGGGCCAGGAGGCGCCGGCGCCAAGGGGTTAAAGTCGTTCAGAGTTTAATAAATTTGATGCACTTATTTTTAAAGGAATAGTCATGTATTTTATTGCAAAACACATATATGGTTGATTTTAACTTAAAGATTAGGATAACATTCAAAAAGCATTTTCTGAAGGTTTCTTCCCTCCCACTGTGCTGATCCAACCCATCTTTTCTATCCTGAGATGTTCTGCTGTATTGTTTGCCTGCGGACATTGTGTCTGCTAATTCCTGCTGCCTGCCCATGTGCATTTAACCATATTTGCCTATGACATGCGTATGCTGTGTTGTCCTTAATGACAATAACATGAATATGCTCGTGCCGCACTAAGCACTACATGAGTGTTCTTTGCTGTTCCTCTTACACTTCTGCAAGTCTGTAAGTTAGCTCTGACCCCTTCAGGGGTGGACTGACCATTTGGAAACTTGGGCACTGCACGAGGGCCCAGGGTCAGTGGGGGACCCCATGAGATGCCCCTGGTACCTTTTTCATAGGCTTTTTTGAGTTTGGGCAAGGACACAGGGGCCCCATGATCCCCTATTGCCCAGGGGCCTCATGAGTTGTCAGTCCGCCCCTGGACCCCTTATGATCCAAGGAGGTTGAAGGAATAGAGAATTTTTACTTTGCAGACCAAATGTTAAAAGGGTCATCCAGTCACATGTATTCTCTTTCCATTTCCCTTGCATATGATTGAGCAATAAATTCAATATATATTTAATATATTCATTTGGCTACGTGAACATTCACTACTTTTTTTATAATCACGCCTATTTATTGTAGTAACTCAAAAACAGCACATCCAAACTGTAACAACACCCAAAACATGTTTTCATTTGAAAATTCCCTTTTTTTGCTATTAAATGATAAAAATTAATTCATAAAGTGCAACTCTTACTGTAAACCAGTTGCTATTACCAAGATATTCTTCCATACATATGAAATAAACACACTAATATACCTAACCAATGGGCAAAAGATGGATTGGTAGTCTAAAAAAGTGTCTATTCAAACATTTGCATTACACTTATAAATGGATTTTCCGGCTTTCTGTCTATTGTAGAAAGGAATGGTTAAATGCTGCAGACAATACAAAGGGTGCCAGGAAGTTGTGTCTCTACCATTATAATCTTTGCTGATGAAACTCTAGTATTTTATCCCTGAAACCTTTATCTTGAAAGTGAGTTGGCTGTGTCCATATCAGAAAACCCCCCAAGGACATGATAAGAGGGAGACAGGATGATACCTCGGCTTTATGAATCAAACTTCATGGAATTAATAATATGATGTTTGCGCAGGGTATAACTGCTAAATGGAAATGTGAGGGGACAAATAAGACTGATGACCGAATCAGTCACCCTTTACCTATGTTCTCAAGAAATACAGGCTTCCATATGCAAAGATAATGTAGTGAGCTAACATTTGCCATTTCTAAAATGCATATCCATATTTATGGCTGGTAATGTACTTTTCAGTCTCTAAGCCTAGATTGCAAATGATATAATGCTGAGGATAAAATAATGCTATCAGAGTCTAGATCTCTGTGTTTTCATACCCTTTCTGGATCTGGCACATACATATAGTAGTACATGTTTCTTAAAAAATGTTGAGAAACACTGCAATAAACCATAGCAACCAGTCATACTTCATTGAGTGAATTCTGATTGTTAAGTCAAGGCACCCTTTCAAATTATGGAAAGTCTTGAGGCACCCTTTTAAATTATGGAAAGTCCCAAGGCACCCTTTCATATTATGGACAGTCTTGAGGCACCCCATTCTAAAATGGGACGACTCTAGACTGTCCATAATTTTAAAAGGGCACCTCATTCCAAAATGGGAAAAACTATTCTATTAGTTTTATATAACGCAACAACATCCACACATGTAGGACACCCAACATTAGAGGTGACTTATTCTTTCAGAGCAAATACACTTTTGCACGCTGGTACTGACTAGTATTCCAGGGTTTCTCTTCTCCCTCAGTTTTTCTCCATCACTGAGCTAATGTGACCCCAGCACTGATGGAGAGGAGCAGGGGAAGGTCAAACTAGGATACTGTGCAGGCAACCAACATCCTTCTTATTAAATTATGACATCATTGGTTGTCAGGATGCTGGCGGCTAGAAGGTCGTAATGGTGCACAATGAAAACCTTTGGCTTTGTGTATCTAAAAGGCAGCTTCATCCACCCGCTGGCTTGCATACAAGCTTTGGGCAATTTTTTCGACATTTTGCCAAGGCACCCCTGAGGAAACCTTAAGGCACTCCAAGGTGCCTGGGCACCCTGGTTGAGAAAGGCTGGGTTATTGCACATAAGAGCACACTTTACTAAGTAAGAAATGTAAAGTGTTACTAAACCCAGGACCCTGCATTCACTATATCTGATCTCCCACAGTACACAGAACATGGAAAGGCAATTATTTTAGTAAATATAAACTGCTAAATACCTTTTCTCATCAGCAGTTAGAGCAGTCTTGTGAATTCTATCTGTGTCCAGCCCATCACTAGCTAAAGCTTGTAGGAGGAGTTTTCTTTCTGCTCTAGGAGGATGGAAATCCCCTGACCTTTGTCTGGACAGTGCTGATTGACCCTGTGCTGATCACATGCACTCTCCCAAGAAAAAAAAAACTCTCTAGCAATACACACCAAACTGAGCATGTGCATGCCTACAGTTCAGTCTGGAGATAAGAGATGATCACTTGAAAAAGGGGAGGAACAGAGAAGAAAGGATCAAACAGCCTTTTTACACATTGCAGAGGATTAACCCCTTAGATCCCACAGTGAGTATAACAAGCATGCTTTACTGCATATACAGACTGATTTTACTGTTGTGGGTAACACTTTACGGCCATCAAACTAAAATGTGAAAATATATAACATGCTGGAAAATGTTTATAAAGTCAAATATGAAAAAAACATGTTAAGGTCAATGCACAGGTTTTATAGCAAACATAGGTGGAAAAATCCAAACCCTTTTTTTTTTTTTTTTTTTTTACAAATAGGCTAAACAATTGGCTGCATTAAAAAAATATAAGATCAGTACAAAGTGTGATGTGTTTGAGGCCTGCTTTACAGTTGGATGCATTGCTGAAAAAAAAAATTTGTAGCGGTATTTTATTAGCAGAAACATGTCTGATGATCTTGTGAACTGATGTTTACATGCTGTATGTCAGAAATTAATAATATAATCAACATCAAGTAATGTCAGCTGATCTGTGCAATAAAACCTGTAGTAAACTGAAACATCAGCACAAATTAGCGACTAATGGGAAAAATATACTGCATATGTTATACTTTATTAAATTGATCATAATGCCATGCTTAGATGCTTTGTATCATTGTCATGTCTTCATATCATTTATCACTGAAGGAGCTGCAAAAATCCTGAAATCTTCTTTGAAGCAACAAACTGAGCGATAATACTGAATAAAATGCTTTAGACTGACATAAGTCAATTGTAAATCTAAAAGGAAGATATGAGTCAAGAGACGTCTATCTTTTATAGCATGTACAGAAAAGCAGACAACTTGTTCTTACAGCAGAGAAGTCATGTTTAGTACATTTTAAATCATAAGTGAGATAACACTCTGTGAAGTATCTGTAAAGATATATCCATGCGTGAAGGTGGACATTGCTGCAGAGTCTGCTCAAATGTTTTATGTCTGTGTATCCAAGTGAACAGGAAAAGCAAAACTTATTTTCTAATTTTGTTCTACAGGCATTCAGCAGGCTTTATTTAGACATGATGCTGTCTTAGGTACACCTACATGAAATAAGGGTCAATGTAGTAAATATAGGGGGCCTCAACTGTGCCCCCGACATGTCCAGAGGGCCACACGATAACTTTGGATTAAAAATGTTGGGTTACATTACAGTAAAAGTTTACCGTATGTTACCACACAGTAGCACAGTAATTTTTATTCTAAATGTCACCCCAACTGTTACAGAACTAAACAATGCATCCACATTGCTGTACAAAACAGTGCTCAAGCTGAGTGCTGTGGTGTGTTTCATTAAAAACAACATCATTTGCGATCATTAGTGTGATTAGGTGCACTACCAACTTTTTTAAAATGAATGGACTAGCTTGTATTACACATTGACGTGCATGCGGTAACACATTGTAATGATGTAAAGGAGCCCAGCACAGAGCAGTTTTGAATTTACTAACATAAATATACATTAGTGGTTCATATAGTGAACTCGGTGTAGAGTTATTCACCTTGAGGTCATCACAGAGGACAAGGAGGCACTCTTTACGTCTGGAGGAAATTCTGAGGAAGTCACGAGTCACAGTGAAGTAACGCGTAGATACGCCGTAACGCAGCTTCCGATCCAGTTCGCGGTGACGCACATCCGGTGTGGCCGCCATCTTTCTACACCTAGACAAGCCAGAACCCCTGCAGTATATCCAGGCATGCGGTTTCATTCCATTGATGTGAAGAACCATCTAATGTGAGTGAGCATTATTTATTTGAATAAATTACTCAACTTTTACAAGAATTACTACACTATGGAAGATTTTTTTCTCACTCATCATGGCTTATGATGAGTGACCTACCTAGTTGAAAGCAGTACCCAGAGTGTCCTGAATACTTACCCACTACTGAGGGGTCCACAGAAGTTCCGCTGAGGATACCTATCCTGGGAGAAAGATCCCTTAGTAATCTTAAAGGCGTGAGGGCCCATTGGGTCGCAGAATTAAGGTGAGGGGGCAATCTAGCCACAGGAGGAGTGTGTTGACACCATCAATGGATTTCACATGCATTATTGCCACTTGCATGTATTCATGTCTAGTGGAGCATGATTGTTTATGTATGAACTGTTCAATAAGGAATTTAGTGCTTCACTTTGGTCACTATTGACATTCACCAATCAAGCCTGCTGAGTGTGATGTGAAGGGACTAGTATTAGCTATAACGCATGCATAGTGATTACGTTATTATTAGTTCAGAAGTTGTTACAGGACTATAAACCACCCACCCATTTGCATGTTAATAAGAGCACGTGTGGCATTTGCTTCTGATTACGTATCTTTGTATCAGATATGAGTTATTATTATTGCATTTTTATAGCGCTGCACTATATGATTTATTCATATATATCACAAGATATCACAGCTGAGGTGATATTGCAATGTTATGTCTTAGGGACTCTCAGAATATATCTAAGGCCAAAACAGTTTTTTTTTTACTTTGTGAATAGAGTAGGAAATGGTTAAAATCCCATATTTGTCATCTATGTCCCATTGGAGAAATTTACCTTCATTCCCTGTCCTTTGGACACAACAGGAAATGAGAGGAAATCTCTCCAAAGTGAGGGAAGTCCCATCTTAGTTGTAATCAGAACATGACTACCTATTGGAAGATCTCTTCTCTATTCCTGTTCTGGTGAACTCAAATTTCTGGATTTTTTTCCACTTTCATCCCACTGACAATGGTCTTCAGCAAAAATATGGAGAACACATGTATCTAACAGGGACAGTTGATCATATGGGTAAAGTTGTAAAAAGTCAAGACTGCAGAATTTCATATGTTTTCTCGACATACACATACATGTGTAATATACACATACCCTCATCTGTGCATTTCAGAAGAGCTCTCTAATGGCAGTAAGCTGCAGTGGTTTCTTATTTACACTGTGTCAAATGGGAAATTTGATGAACATTTCTATACCACTATATGTTTGTTTGTTCTTTTTTTAGTGTAAACCATTCAGTGAGTTTCAGAACGGTCACTATACAAGAGTGGATGAACAAATCAAAATAATTGCTAATTCATCAAATGTAGATTTACCTGATCTGCAAACAATCACAGAGTTTAGGAAAAAAGGCTAATGGAATTGATGCATTGAATGAAGTTTTAAAAATTGGCTATATATTCATATTTTAAGGTATACAAAAAAAATTGTGATTGGTCAATTGACTTGGGTGACAAAACAATTTATTCTGCAAAATCAGTGTATAGGTTGTCACCCCATAACAATCAGGGCCTCTCCAGTATTTTTTTTAAAGAAAGTGGCATATTTAAAATTAAATAAACAACTTTTTTAAAGTACATTAGCATTTTAAAACTTACAGTTGCAAGAAAGTATGTGAACCCCCTGGGATTACGTGGAGTTTTGCATGAATTGGGCATAAAATGTGCTCTGAACGTCATCTAAGTCACAACAATAGAAGAACACAGTCTGCTGAACATAATACTACACAAACATTAGATGTTGCCATGGTTTAATTACACATAATATGTAAACATTCACAGTGCAAGGAGGACAAAGTATGTGAGGCCCTAGCTTAATGACTTCTCCCAGAGCTAATTGGAGCCAGGAGTGAGCCAACCTTGACTCCAATCAGTGTGATGATATTGGATGTGTTGCTGACAGCTGTCCTGCCCTTAAAAAACACACACCTGTTTTGGGTTTACTGGTTTCAAGAAGCACTGTCTGATGTGAACTATGCCTCGCAGAAAAGAGCTCTCAGAAGACCTACGATCAAGAATTGTTGACTTGCATGAAGCTGGAAAGGGTTACAAAAGTATCTCAAAAGCCTTGATGTTCATGTATCCATGGTAAGACAGACTGTCTACAAATGGAGAAAGTTTAGCACTGTTGCTACTCTCCCTAGGCACGGTCGTCCTGTAAAAATGACTGCAAGAGCACAGCGCAGAATGCTGCATGAGGTAAAGAAAAATCCAAGAGTGTCAGCTAAAGACCTACAGAAATCTCTGGCACATGCTAACATTTTTGTTGACACATCTACAATAAGGAAAACATTAAACAAGAATGGAGTACATGGGAGGACACCACGGAGGAAGCCATTGCTGTCCAAAAAGAATATTGCAGCACGTTTGAAGTTTGCAAAAGAGCACCTGGATGTTCCACAGCACTACTGGCAAAATATACTGTGGACAGATGAAACCAAGATTGAGTTGTTTGGGAAGAACACACAACACTATGTGTGGGGAAAAAAAGGCACAGCACACCAACATCAAAACCTCATCTCCACTGTAAAACATGGCGGAGGGAGCATCATGGTTTGGGGCTGCTTTGCTGCCTCAGGGCCTGGACGGATTGTTGTCATTGATGGGAAAATGAATTCCAGAGTTTATCAAGACATTTTTCAGGAAACCGTACGACCATCTGTCCGCCAACTGAAGCTCCGCAGAAGATGGGTGATGCAACAGGACAATGACGCAAAGCATACAAGTAATTCAACAAAACAATGGCTGCAACAGCACAGAATACGCCTTCTTGAGTGGCCCAGTCAGAGTCCTGACCTCAACCCGATTGAAATGCTGTGGCATGACCTTAAGAGAGCAATTCACACCAGACATCCCAAGAATATTGCTACACTGAAACAGTTTTGTGAAGAGGAGTGGTCCAAAATTACTCCAGATCATTGTGCAGGTCTGATCTGCAACTACAGGAAATGTTTGGTTGAGGTTATTGCTGCCAAAGGAGGGTCAACCAGTTATTAAGTCCAAAGGTTCACATACTTTTTCCTCCCTGCACTGTGAATATTTATATGTTATGTGCAATTAAACCATGGCAACATCTAATGTTTGTGTAGTATTATGTTCAGCAGACTGTGTTCTTCTATTGTTGTGACTTAGATGACGTCCAGAGCACATTTTATGCCCAATTCATGCAAAACACGTAATCCCAGGGGGTTCACATACTTTTTCTTGCAACTGTATGTGAGATTTATTGATTGGGTTTAGATCTACTTTAATCATTAGGACATATATGTATATGTATAAAATGTATTTGGAGCCATATGAAGAAAAAGATAAAGCAATGTTCTGAAGAGACATTGAGAAATTAAAATACACCGGACTTACCAAGAGTATTATAAATACTGAATTATTTATAAAACTACCCAAGAGTGCAATGCCTGGTAGACAATATGAGAGGTCTATCATCGCCCAGTGAGCTGCGGCCAGTGATACTGGCCGATATTCAGCCCGTATGTACCAGGGTAAGGGGTGTATTTGCAGAGAGGCAAACAAGACATCTGCCTTGGGCAGCATTTTTCAGGGGGGCAGTATCGCCCCCAGGCAGAAGGGACCAGTGCTGTCGCTGAAAAGGGCTGTGCTTGGGCGGCGGTGGCGTGCCTCTGTGTGCTAGTGCGGGAGGGCATGTTTGGGCTGTGGAGTGGGCTCGTGTGTGCTCGGGCGGCCAGGACGGGAGAGGAGACAGAGAACCTGTCAGCCATGGGACACCTGGATAGGAAAGGCGGCCAAGTGGCACATAGAGGACCGTGCATTTCTTGGTTCCTCTTTGTGCCGCCTGGCCACCTCTCCTATCCATCTCCTGCATGTGGTCGGCTCCTGTATGCTCCCCCCTCGGCCATCCCTTCCCCCCTCAACTCCAGCGCTGTCGGTCCCCCCCACACACACACAGATGGGAGAGGAGAGAGAAAGCTGCCCCTCCTCCTCCCACCCTCTCCTCCTGTGTCTGCCCCACCCACACTCCCCACCAGCCTTGTGTCTTCTCTCCCCCCTTCTCTCTCTGTCTCCTATTTCTTTCTTTTCTCTTTCTTTCTTTCTTTCTTTCTTTCTTTCTTTCTTTCTTTCTTTCTTTTCTCTTTCTTTCTTTCTTTCTTTCTTTCTTTTCTCTTTCTTTCTTTCTTTTCTCTTTCTTTCTTTCCTCTTTCTTTCTTTCTTTCTTTTTTTCTTTCTTTCTTTCTTTCTTTCTTTCTTTCTTTCTTTCTTTCTTTCTTTCTTTCTTTCCTTCCTTCCTTCTTTCTTTCTTTCTTTCTTTCTTTCTTTCTTTCTTTCTTTCTTTCTTTCTTTCTTTCCTTCTTTCTTTCCTTCTTTCTTTCTTTCTTTCTTTCTTTCTTTTTTTCTTTCTTTCTTTCCTTCCTTCTTTCTTTCTTTCCCTCCTTTTTTCTTTCTTTCCCTCCTTCAAAATAATTTAAATAAAAAATAAATCTAAAAATGTAAATAAATAAAAACCTATTGACACTAGTGGCGGAACTACCAGGGTCGCAAAGGTTGCTCTTGCGACCTTGCCCTGGCATTCCGCCACCACGCTCCGAGGAAAGGGTCCCCGGGCTTTGGACTGCTCAGTCCAAAGTGCCCCGGCCTATTTTTTGTCCTAGTCTGGGCCTGGCCATGCCCAATAAAGGGTATGACATCTATGAAGATCTACAGATTCTACTCGTTTTACTAGGAGGTGCAGTATGTGAGTCTTCTCTGAGGTGCTGGATTTTTAAATATATTGGTGAAAGCTTGATGTAGACTAGAACATTTTGGCAAGTGGGAAATTACTTAATTGTATTTTATATTGTGAATTAGTGGACACGGTGCCAGCACTAGGATGAGTCCTGTTAACTCTTTGAGTGGCTTCAAGGTCTAATGGGTTGTGCAGCACCCATCTAATATGTGTAGGCAAACCAGTCATTATTAGTGTTTGATATAGACCAGGCCTCTCCAGCTGGTTCACAATCTCTGACTGTCTCCTGTATCCCGTCTGCAGTCTCTGACTGTCTCCTGTATCCCATCTGCAGTCTCTGACTGTCTCCTGTACTATGTCTGCAGTCTCTGACCGTCTCCTGTATCCTGTCGCAGTCTCTGACCTTCTCTTTTATCCTGTCCACAGTCTTTGACCACATCCTGTAGTATGTCAGCAGACCCAGATCAACTCCTGTATCCTGCCCTCAGTCTCTGACAATCTCCTGTATCCTGTCCACAATCTCTGACCGTCTCCTGTAACCTGTCCGCAGTCTCCAGTATCCTGTCCGCAGTCTCTGACTGTCTCCTGTATCCTATCTGTAGTCTCTGACTGTCTCCTGTACTATGTCCGCAGTCTCTGTCCATCTCCTGTATTCTGTTGCAGTCTCTGACCTTCTCTTTTATCCTGTCCACAGTCTTTGACCACATCCTGTAGTATGTCAGCAGACCCAGATCATCTCCTGTATCCTGCCCTCAGTCTCTGACCATCTCCTGTATCCTGTCCACAATCTCTGACTGTCTCCTGTATCCTGTCCGCAGTCTCTGACCGTCTCCTGTATCCTGCCTGCAGTCTCTGACAAACTCCTGGAGGTGGCGCTCTAATAGGAAGAGGTGGAGCCTAAAGCAGAAGGGGTGGAGTTTACAGATGAAGAGGTGGATCTTAAACAGGAAGGGGTGGGGCAATTTTAGATTGGGGGGTGCAATTTTAGTCTTGCCTAGGGCAGCACAAAATCAAAATACACCAATGACCAGGGTTAAGGGTTCATGCACACTGGGGTAAAAAAATAATATAGAGCATTTTATACTCTTTTAGTAGAGTTTAGGTGCATTCAGCATTTTTTCTGCCAGAAAACTGCTCTCAAAATGCAACCAGAAGGTTTTTTTTCCCTGCCTCTAAACGCTGAGCTTACAATGTACCACTAAACATCCTAATACACATGGAAACATAGGATAACATTGAGCTGCTTCTACAGGCAATGCACAAAACTACTGCTTTTATTAAGCCAGTGTGCATGGACCCTTAATCTGGGATACGTATTGCACTCTCAAGAAGAAATAAATGAAGGCAAATTCATGACCTTGAAAAAATATTTGGCAGCAAGCTTCTAGTAAGCTAAATACATAGCTAGACCCTCTTTGTGTAATCTTACAATTAAAAGTGACATACATTTCTGCAAATAATTTCTCATCTGTATATAACCTGCAGTCACATCACGATAATTCCTACAAAACAAACTGACATGTAGCTTCAGAGAAATAATGATTTATGTATTGGTGATCTATCAATTTTTTATGTCTCGTTATCAAATGTTGTGACAGATGTTGATAGGAAAGAATTTTAATATGTATTCTGACCGTTGGCAAGAAAAAAAAAGCAGTTTCCTTTTTGGTTATAAAGGGACGAAGTGTAAACAGCCTTTGGCATCACTAATTAAAACGGCAGTTCACAAAAGGGATTCTCAGAATGGCTCTTCATGCAGTTACAGAATAATGAATGATTCCATTCTCATTTGTGCTCTCTGATATATAAGGAGAGAAAGTGCCTGTCAGGGGGAAGTCAGACTGGTATGAGGTTTAACAAGTACTCCGCCTGCAGCTGGCAGTTTTAAAAGTTGCCGTCGCAAACTTTGCTTTATAAGAAAAATATGACTGTGTAATACTGTAACTACATACAGCCAGGTATAAGGACAACGTGCCCATTGTATGGTACTACACAGGCTCCACAAAAATCATATCTCATGCAGGTTTACTGAAGCTTAATGGATCAGGAACTCCATGCACTATAGATGTTGCTACACCATCACACAGAGGGCAGGTGACCCCAGTCTTCTACGCTGTACATCCATTGATACCTCTGCTAGTAACTGTTTTTTCCCCCTCACATTTTTAACTATTTGTCTACCAGACCAATTCTGACACTTCTCACATACAGTGGGGCAAATAAGTATTTAGTCAGCCACCAATTGTGCAAGTTCTCCCACTTAAAAAAATGAGAGAGGCCTGTAATTGGCACCATAGGTAGACCTCAACTATGAGAGACAAAATGAGAAAAAAAATCCAGACAATCACATTGGCTGATTTGGAAAGAATTTATTTGCAAATTATGGTGGAAAATAAGTATTTGGTCACCTACAAACAAGCAAGATTTCTGGCTCTCACAGACCTGTACCTTCTTCTTTAAGAGGCTCCTCTGTCCTGCACTCATTACCTGTATCAATGGCACCTGTTTGAACTTGTTATCAGTATAAAAGACAACTGTCCACAACCTCAAACAGTCACACTCCAAACTCCACTATGGCGAAGACCAAAGAGCTGTCGAAGGACACCAGAAACAACATTGTAGACCTGCACCAGGCTGGGAAGACTGAATCTGCAATAGGCAAGCAGCTTGGTGTGAACAAATCAACTGTGGGAGCAATAATTAGAAAATGGAAGACATACAAGACCACTGATAATCTACCTCGATCTGGGGCTCCACGCATGATCTCACCCCGTGGGGTCAAAATGATCACAAGAACGCTGAGCAAAAATCCCAGGACCACACGGGGGGACCTAGTGAATGACCTGCAGAGAGCTGGGATGAACGTAACAAAGGCTACCATCAGTAACACACTACGCCGCCAGGGACTCAGATCCTGCAGTGCCAGACGTGTCCCCCTGCTTAAACCAAGCCGGCAAGCCGGGTCGACAACAACGGGACAAAACGGTACAGAACAGTAGACAGAGAATCACAGGTCACGGGCCGGGTTCAGCAACGGAAGGTCAGATCGAAGGAAAACACAGAGAATGGTCTTAGTCACAAGCCGAGTCAGATACCAGAAGAGCCACGAGCGTATACACAGAGCTGTAGCAAGACAAAGACACAAGTGCAAAGAGCATGTGCGGATCACAGGCTTATATGTACTCAGCCACACCCCTCTGGGGGATGGACCTCAGAGACCTGAAGGCATAAAAGATTCCCACCATGCTCAGCAGAAATCCAAGATGGATGCCAGCACATAGAGTAACATAACCTCTGGGAAAAGGTAGGACCTTGACACCATGCTGCTGCATCCCATTGCTCTAGCATACTATTATGAGATGTACTGTTTGTGTATTGGTGTGGGGGTTGTTCATTGTTCACTGCCAGGTGGTGCATCCCATTGTTCTATTGTGTGTCTTGCTTGGGAGATGTAATGTTTCCAGCAGCCCTTCCCCTTGATGGGACGGCCTGCTGATGTGTTTCCTGTCTGGGTGTGTATTTCCCCACCCTGTGTATATATCTTGTATCTATGTTAAAATAAAGCAGTCTATTTCCTGTCTTTTCATACAAGTCTGGTGCTGTCTCGTCCTGTTTGGTCAGCGGTGGTGTCTGTGGATTTGTGTTCAGACAGGGAAGCTGGAGTCTAACGGAAATACCCAAGTGCAGTCTGGGTCCGGTTCCATTACACATACCTACCATGTCATGCTTTAAAATCAAAACGGTATCATAGGTGATGCTTTATAAGCCTTTACAGTTTGTCAGTTTAGAGTTACACAGGAGGTCTGCTACCATTTTTGCTCTCACTCTGATGTTCACCACGATAGCTCACATGTGTGGTGCAATCACCATTTACATAAGCACGCAGGACTTATGTATGTGTTCGCATTTGCACATGAGCATGGGTTGAGGATGTGCTTTAAATTTTTTTAATTGTATTTGAAACTTTTTTTAACACTGTTGTTCATCCTTTCTGATAAAATTAAAATTGATAAAAAAATGATTGGGACATAGAGGGGTGTTGTTGTTCTGCAGTTCACAGAAAATGTTTGAATAAAGCTGCAAAAATAGTTTGAGACATACGTTTAGCCCACAGAAAATGAACACGATTTCTAACAGGGCCAACAGGTAATTTTAGAAAATGTATTTAGTCTCAAAAAAAAGCCACCACACCTAAGGATGGCTAAGGTGCAATATATTACATGTTATATGTTCTTGGACTTAGATTCTGTAAATCTGAAGAATAATGCTGGGGAGACCATCTGATGAATTAGAGAATGTGGAATGGTTAACCACTTGCCCTTCAGAGGATTTACCCCTCTTTCTGACCAGGCCATTTTTTGCAATACTTCGCTGCGGTACTTTAACTGACAACTGCGTGGTCATGCAATGCTCTACATAAATTAAATTTATGTAATTTTTTTCATATAAACAGAGCTTTTTTTAGGTGGTATTTGATAATCTCTGCATTTTTTATTTTTTGTACTATAAAAAAAAACATATCCAATAAAAATATTAAAATAATAAAATTTCTTCATAAATTTAGGTATTCTGTTACATTTCTTTGCTAAAAAAAAATCCCAACACGTGTACATCAATTGGTTTACGTGAAAGTTATAGCGTTTACAAATGGTGATATATATACTGGAGTTTTTATTTCTTTTTTTTATACTAGTAATGGCGGCAATAAGCAACTTATAGGGGGACTGCGGGACTGCGACGGGCATTCTGACACTGGGTGGGAACTGACTAACGACCACTGACATTTCCAGTGACACTAATACAGTGATCAGTGCTAATATAAAGCACTGACGCTAATTACACTGGAAAGGAAGGGGTTAACATCTGGGACGATCAAAGGGTTCACTGTGTTGTGTTGTGCTTACATTGTGTGCTGTGTGCTGTTTTACTAGGGAGACATGCTACTTTCTCTCACTCTGCTGTGCAGAGGAAGAGAAAGCAGCATGTCCATGCTGACAGGAGAGAGATCTGGGTTGTTTACACACAGACCTCTCCCCTCTCAGCTTTAACAGCGATCACCGAGTGCCAGCATAAAATCAGCCAGGACCTGCAACCAATGGCAGCATGGGTAGGGTGGCACGCGCCCCCTACCCGGAACTACAAAATCATGTATATATAGCAGTATATCTGCTATAGGGCGGTAGACAAGTGGTTCATTAATAACTGGATTTCTACATTTACCTGTATTTAAAAATGCATATTACTTTTTCAGTTGATAGAATAATATCCATTGATGAACAATTAGATTATATATTTTGTCTGCAATTTCTTTTGGAAAATTATGTTGTTCTTCTTTAGAAATAATTAAATACTGTATTTATTTGTAAGCATTTGTGATCCATTTGATTTTTTATTTAAATTATATCAACATTTTAAAGTGACTGTAAATGTTTTTTTTTCTCTAAAATAAATAAAACAGGTTTACACTTACCTGCTCTGTGCAATGGAATGCACAACGTGGCCCCAATTCTCTTCTTCTGGGCCTCCCCCCCTGCTGGAGACTCTGGCTCATTTATTCCGCTGAGTGCCCCCATAGAAAGCAGACAGAGGAACTCAACCATGCCCCTTGCACCCCTTTATCACTGGCTTTGATTGACAGCAACAGGAGCCAATGGCCAAAACCAGTGAGACCAGGAAATGAGGGGAGAGACGTGCACAGCACTGGATCAAATGGGGGCTCAGGGAAGTAAAAGAGGGGTGGGGGAGAGGGGTGCCTAAACATTTTTTATCTTAATGCAAGGAATGCAAGGTAAAATATTTAGCCTTTCCAACCATTTTAATATATAGATCCAAATTGGATTTTTTCCATAACAGCCAGGAGCATTCTCAAGTACCAGCTTATGTGTATGTGGTTCAATTGGGGGAACACTGTGGTGCAAGCAATACTGTTGCAAGGTACATTTGGGTGTCCTTTTGAATGCCCTGTTTCTCTGGCCTTGGACTGCAATCTCGGTGCCCAGGGGTGCCCTGGTCTTTTTGTGCAAGGGTAGATGGGACAGAGATATTAAAATATTTTTATGCATTTTTCAAGCCCAGCATAACACTGAAGCCTTCTACCTTCAAAGGACCATAAATCAAACAAAAACAAAGTAACCTGATATATGTACAGTAGTTCAATGTAGTGAGGAATGCAAAGACCTGTAACCTGGGTAAACAAAACAACTACTCAACAAACACATGTCCTAACATAGAAGGGCAATTTCTGCAGGTTGGGATCCATTAGTGTCCTTACACCTTAACCCCTTCCTGCCACCGCCTCCCTGCCCTTTAAGACCTTTTAAATGTCCGAAGGCGGAGGCAGGCATTTGGGTCATGTGGCCACTATGATTGGCTATCACAGTGGTCACATTATTGGAAAGCTCCCAAACGCTAGTATGCTTTGGGATCTTTCCACTCTCCGCTGGTATTTGTGCTAGGAGTGCACAGGACGTGCACTGGTGGTACAGAGAATTGTTTATTTTGGAATGCATATATGCAGCCTCTCGGCGTTAAAGCCCACTCACCAAGAGGCTGCATATATGCACCACATTGGCAGAAAGAGTTTAAAGATAACCCTGCTATATTAAACATTGCAAATCAAGTTATACATGTACCAGAAGGCAGTATATATAGTATTTACTTCTTTTCTTTGTAAATCAGACATACACTACTATACATTGGCATGCACATGCATTATAGCATGCTGTTGTGTATTGGGGTACCATTTGAATTAATGGCACCACAAATAAATCTGTAAATAAATACGTAAATATAAATACTGCGCATTAACATGCTAGAGTGAACAAGGCCTTTCATTTCATAGGGATAGCAAGTCAGATGGACTACATAGAGATCCCTTATAGTGGCCCTGGATAAAGTAGAGATGAGCAGAAGTACCAGTAAAAGCTGCAGAGGACCCAGCAGATCGATGCTCCTGGAAATGTAATTTTCCCAGGGGACAATATCTCCAGGATTGGAGGAATGTTAAGCAGGATTGGTAACAACCATCCCTAAACAGATGGGAGTCCTTTAATACAACCTGCCACCAATATATAATGCTGCAACGTCTCTTCCCCCATGAATTTCATAACTAGTCACACAATCAGACATGTAATTAGAACAAGCTGGATTTACAAATTTCACACTTCCAATCATATTTTTGGGTATTCAACATCTGCTCTGGAACAATCCACATTGATTGGACTAAGGTGACTGTGGTACCTGTGTGTCTATAAATGCTGGGGTATGTTCCTGGCACTCATCAAAACTGAAAAGCTACTTGGATGAGTATATAAACTGTTTACAACTTTACAGGACAAGTACGACTGAATGTGATTACTACTAGCTATTAAAATAATCACATGACTCAAGTGGCAGAGCTTGTAGAAAGGTTTGTGAGCCTGAAGTAGAACTTAATGGCACCACAAATAAATCTGTAAATAAATACGTAAATATAAATACTGCGCATTAACATGCTAGAGTGAACAAGGCCTTTCATTTCATAGGGATAGCAAGTCAGATGGACTACATAGAGATCCCTTATTGTGGCCCTGGATAAAGTAGAGATGAGCAGAAGTACCAGTAAAAGCTGCAGAGGACCCAGCAGATCGATGCTCCTGGAAATGTAATTTTCCCAGGGGACAATATCTCCAGGATTGGAGGAATGTTAAGCAGGATTGGTAACAACCATCCCTAAACAGATGGGAGTCCTTTAATACAACCTGCCACCAATATATAATGCTGCAACGTCTCTTCCCCCATGAATAAATAAAACAGGTTTACACTTACCTGCTCTGTGCAATGGAATGCACAACGTGGCCCCAATTCTCTTCTTCTGGGCCTCCCCCCCTGCTGGAGACTCTGGCTCATTTATTCCGCTGAGTGCCCCCATAGAAAGCAGACAGAGGAACTCAACCATGCCCCTTGCACCCCTTTATCACTGGCTTTGATTGACAGCAACAGGAGCCAATGGCCAAAACCAGTGAGACCAGGAAATGAGGGGAGAGACGTGCACAGCACTGGATCAAATGAGGGCTCAGGGAAGTAAAAGAGGGGTGGGGGAGAGGGGTGCCTAAACATTTTTTATCTTAATGCAAGGAATGCAAGGTAAAATATTTAGCCTTTCCAACCATTTTAATATATAGATCCAAACATTCAACATCTGCTCTGGAACAATCCACATTGATTGGACTAAGGTGACTGTGGTACCTGTGTGTCTATAAATGCTGGGGTATGTTCCTGGCACTCATCAAAACTGAAAAGCTACTTGGATGAGTAGATAAACTGTTTACAAGTTTACAGGACAAGTACGACTGAATGTGATTACTACTAGCTATTAAAATAATCACATGACTCAAGTGGCAGAGCTTGTAGAAAGGTTTGTGAGCCTGAAGTAGAACTAAAAATGGCCCTGTATGTCGCACATACTCCTGCTGCTGTTTGAGACCCAAGATTTCATATGTTAATGACCCTTCCAGAAAAGTCACACCTTGTGGCACATGAAACCTAAAGAGGGAATATTTATTTGTACAACACACCCAGCAACTCAACAAAACTGAAACAACGTTGAACAACAAGTTTGGTGGAGGGGGGATTATGGTGTGAAGTGAACTCATAAGGCATCAGCATACCAAGACATTTTTGACAATTTCATGCTCCCAACTTTGTGGGAACAGTTTGGTGATAGCCCCTTCCTGTTCCAACATGACTGCGCACCACTCACAAAGCAAGGTCCAAAAAGACATGAATGAGCAAGTTTGGGGAGGAGGAACTTGACCGGCCTGCACAGAGTCCTGACCTCAACCTGATAGAACACCTTTGGGATGAAATAGAGCAGAGACTGTGAGCCAGGCCTTCTTGTCCGACAGCAGTGCCTGATCTCACTAATGCTCTTCTGGAAGAATGGTCAAACATTTCCATAGATACATTTCTAAACCTTGTGGACAGTCTTCCCAGAAGAGTTGAAGCTGTTATAGCTGCAAAGGGTGGGCCCACTCAATATTGAACCATATGGACTAAGACTGGGATGCCATTAAAGTTGTGTAAAGGCAGGCTTGGTAATATAGTGTATAATATATATTCACATAAGTCCTTGCCCTCAATCTGAAATCCCTAACTCACAATCATGCATACACATACTAGAACCAATTTATATAAGAACCAATTAACCTACCAGCATGTATTTGGGGTGTAGGAGGAAACTGGAGTACTCAGAGGAAAGCCCTGCAGGCATTTTCCATAGTTCCTGGCAGTTCCCCACAATCTTCTCTCCTTCCAAGCTGCAAAGCAGCCAATTAGTGCCCTATGATGTCCCAAGGAGGTAGACAGGTTCTGCTCTTGATCATTTTCACTGCAGACTCCTGGCAGCTGAGGAGAGGGAGAATAGTGCTATGTGTGTTTGCCAGTGGGCTGGGGGGCTGCAGACCTGGGTTACATGAACAAATAAAGTATAGCTAAAAGAAAACCTTTTTTTTTTTAGTTTCAGAGTGGAGATGGATTAGAACACTTGTCAGGTTTTTAGTGCTATCTGTGTCCCCGTTAGGGAGATTAACCCTCTCTATTTTTCCTGTTTACCATTATTATTGAAAGTGAAAGTTAAAGAAAATCCCAAATTTTGGGTTGTCCCCAGAAAAGTAAGAGTTGCAAAATCTTCCAATGGGGATGCCAATTCTGGTGGCCTGGGAGGCCTCAAGGGAGTCTCTTTATTTTCAGGGATTTCCCCAATGCCATGGGTTATAACCCTCTCTTACTCAATCCAAAATGAAAAAAAAAAAACATTTGTTTATAGTTCTGCTTTAAGAAAAGCAAAAACAGGGCGCACTCTGTTCGTGCATTATCGTGGTGAATTCGGAGTTTATTAAAATGCATAACAATTGCATACTCACAAACCAAAGGAGATCAAAACAGAGACAAAGAGTCAGTGGTGGCGGTCTTAAATGATGGGAGACCCTTGATGAAGTAGGCTGACGCATTTCAGGAGATATATTCCCTTCTTCAGAGCTAAGATATAGGCCTGCTACTCCTGAATTTATGAGCTCATATGCACCTCATAAATGCAGGAGTAGCAGGCCTATATTTTCGCTCTGAAGAAGGGAGTGCGTCTCCCAAAACGCGTCAGCCTACTTCAACAAGAGTCTCCCATCATTTGGGACAATCACCACTGACTCTTTGTCTCTGTTTTGATCTCCTTTGGTTTGTGAGTATGCGCTTTTATGCATTTTAATAAACTTGTGATTCACCATGGTAATGCTCGAAGAGAGTACGTCCTGTTTTTGCTTTTCTTCACCAGTACCAACTTTTCCTGAACTTTCAAAGGCCACACCTCAGTGAATGACAGTCACAGTACCCCTAGTCAGCATGAAGATTTGAGCATGAAGATGCAAATCCCACTGGAAGGGAGACTCTCTGTATAAGCCTAATGCGTTTCTAAGGGAGATCCCTTCTTCCTCAGAGCCAACGTGATAGAGATTGCCCACTTCTATATATATATGACATTTGTGTAAACACTCACTCCCATATGGGCTGGATATGTTTTGACATATCCAGCTCATAAGAGAGTGCTTACACAAATGTTATATATATATATATATATATATGTGTGTAAGAGGGCAATCTCTATCATGTTGGCTCTGAGGAAGAAGGGATCTCCCTTCGAAATGCATCAGTCTTATACAGAGAATCTCCCTTCCAGTAGGATTCGCATGCTACTTGAACTCTTGTGATCTACTCTTGGACATTACATACTTTTTATATTGCCACATTTGAGTATACATCTTATTTTAATAAAATCAATTTTATCGCTGAGGTAACACGCAAAGTTGGTGAGCTTTCTTTTGTTCTTATTTGCATGCTGTGCAGTGTGTTTGCATTATACGTATGATTGTTATTGTTAGCTGTCATATGGGTGGCATGAAACAAAAGATAGTACATTTGTTTGCCCAAATTTAAAAAAACTGTGAAATGTTACTCCAATAAATGGAGTAACATGCCTGACAATGGGGTCCTGCGTGGCTCTGAAACATTCCACTTGTTCCTTTGTGATGTGATCTTTCTGCAATAAAAGCCTTTTGGATGACATTTGGAGATCCTTGATGTGCTGGCGAATATGTGCATTTAATCCAATAAATGAAACAGTTTTAGCAGCATATCTCAACATCAGTACAGAGGCTGCCACAGAAGGAGTAAACATCTTACATTATTCTACATACTGAGCTAGGGGACATCATGGAGAAATATGAGCTTCTGCTCAATTATTAGCTTCCTAAAGGCTAGTGAAAAAATCTATTGAGCTGGATTCTCAACCTTGTGGGGAACATCACTGCATATTTTAGACCTAAATTTATTTTATTTAATTTTTTCATTGATTGGGCTTGTGCTTTTTTAGTTGTTTAAAAAATCAAAATGTGTCTGTATTCCTCTTTTTCCCTGGCCTTTCTTAGAATAATAACCCTGAGGTTTAACAGTAGAACATAGGTGGAGCACCAGGGGGTGATGGTCTATTTCAGGAGTTTCCATACTTTCTAAACAAATGGCCACTTTACTATCATTCAGACTTTAGGGGGGTGGACTGTGGCCAGCAGAAATAGAACATTTTTCTGGTATCAGCGGGAGTAAACAGTGTCCCATCTTTGGTATTAGGGAGAGGAAGAGTGTCCAATTGTTGATGTCAGTGGGAGGAATTATGCCCCATTGTTGGTGTCAGTAGGCAGAATAGTGTCTCATATCAGTGGGATGAATATTACCCCAAGGGCCAGATAAAGGCAAGCAAAGGTCTGAATCTGGCCCTGGACCACAGTTTGAAGACCTCTGGTCTAGTTAGTACTCAATAGGTCTGGCCATCTACAAAGTAAGCTGAATAAACTCCTGCTTCTGAGTAGACAGCTAATTTCAACTCTGGCAAGTGTTCAGAAAAAAGAAAAAGAATTGGTTCTTTTGTTATTCTAAATGTGATTTCAAAAGAATTTAGTACTATATGAATTATGTGAAAACCCGTCAAAGTCTGGTTTCAGCTTGCTTAAAGGATATCTAAACTCAAGAACAAAATTTTTTAAAATTGCAGCTTACCAGTCCTTACATGTGGTTCCTGCACTCCATAGTTCCATAGTTAATCTGGCTTAAAAAAGACAAAAGTCCATCCAGTTCAACCATTAAAAAAAAAAAGTTATAATTGTGACGGAACATGGCGCCCGGCCCCTGCCCTTCTCACCAATTCGTGACCAAAGGACCAGCGGATCTCACACCACGCTGTCACTTGTGTAACAATGCCACTCTCAGCTGCACCCTGCACAAAGATTTTCCAGTTCGCAGGACCACAATCTATGTGCTAGCAGCCTGAGAGCGATTGTTAATGGGTTAGGTTAATTACACACTTAACCCTTCACACTGCCACCACCACCACCTTTTTACAGAGAAGGAGGAAACTCACAAATCCTAGCAATAACACTATGATATTAGCATAAGGGTCTGCAACACACACTGTCACCACAGACAGGTATATTCAGAGGGTTATTACATACAGTAGCACTCTTCAAGAGACAGGGATTCTTTAGTTTGCATTAAAAGCTTTAGAGACAGTTTCAACACTTTTCAAACTAGGATTTATTACTAAAAAGGTCAAAATGGTGCAATTAAAATATTTACAGAAAAATATGTTACAAAGACATAAACAGAACAATAAAGCAACAGAGAAATAAAATAAAGGAATTAAGAAGGCAAAATACTTGCAAAGTCTTGGTTTAGCAGAGTCCAATTGTCCGAGCAAAAATGTTGCCTTGGCGCTCAAGTCCGTTAAGGTGTTTCTTGATTGATGTTAAACGAGTGCTCTCCATCACCAGGCCTGTCAGTCCTTTTCTATGATAATAAAGGGGTGTTACCTGAGAACAACTGACCAATCACCCGATTTAGGGGATGGGTTCTAGGAGGTCACCATGTTTATGACCAAGTCCCAACTACAATTTCATACTAATACTAATAACTTTCAGTATGTGCAGGTGGTATTCTAGCAACTGGCAGATTAATATTCAGAATTATATTTCAAACCCAGGGATACCAAACACAGTGTACCTTTGTCACCCAGGATGGAAGAGACTGCATTCTTCCCTTTCCTATGTGCTAACATAGTCATGTAGGACCTTGTTTGGCTCAGCATGAAATGATCTATCCAAACATATACCTAATATTAATGTGCTCAGTTCCTGTTGAATGTTATGAATTGTTGAATAGACATTTATGGCATGCTCTGCATTCCTAGCTCTAATGGCCTAACAAGTCATGTGTGACAGCTGACTGGGTTATTGTTTTACGATAGGGCAGACGAAAGTGTCTTTGCAAAATAGACATCATGCCAAGATTAATTATCAGTTTACAGCTCTGGAGCTGGCATCTATTTGTGTTTTATTTAAGATAAGAGGCTCTTCTGAAGTCCGTTACAACTTACAGCTTACAACTTACAAATTCCATTTCAAGAGGAGGGAGGAGGGGTGAAAGATGATTGTTCATGAAACACAAAATGGCTGAGACCTTAACAAGATGGCTGTCATGTACAGTTTCCATGTCTCTATTGCGCATAATCGTTACAATAATCCTATACCCACAGTTGATCCAGAGGAAGGCAAATAACCTAAGAAAGCATGATTCAATTTGCTTCTGCAGGGAAAAAATTCCTTCCTGATCCCCTGAGAGGCAATCGGATATTCCCTGGATCAACTTTACCTATAAATGTTAGTATCCAGTTATATTATGTGTATCTAAGAAAGAATCCAGGCCTTTTTTTAAAGCAATCCACTGAGCTGGCCAGAACCAACTCTTGAGGGAGACTATTCCACATTTTCACAGCTCTCACTCGTTAATTTTCTTATTTCAGGCTAAGTATCTTTTCTGGAAAAGTACATGTTGATCTTGACTGAAACTTTCTCTGCACTGAACTGATACCTCAGACAATGTTATCAGCATTCGCAGCTATGAACAAAAGACCACTTATGTAAAAGAAATGAGAAGATAGAGAACTTTTTATAGCTGTTGTCTAAATCAGGAGATCAGGCAATGATGACAATTAGAGATGAGCGAAGAAATGAAAAATTCGATTCGACTGATTCGGCGAATTCGTGGACAATATTCGATTCGAGTCGAATAAATTCGCTGTGAATTTAACTTAAAAAAGGGTGTTTCTAGGCTTCAGAGAGACTTAATATTAGTGCAGAACACTGTACCTTTAATTTAAATGCCCTTGGAGTCTGCTGGGGAAGAGAAATAATACTGTCTGTCAGTATGACATGCAGATGAGTGCCGTCGATCTTAGAATCACTGCACACTTCACTCCTTTGGCCAGTCACGGGGCCAAAACCAGTGTTTGGAGCCACAGTGTGGCGGTGGAGGCAGCAGCAATGGGAGGCCATACAGCAACCTATGACAAAATGTAAACCAGCAGGAGCGTGAGGAGACCTGAAAGTGGCACATGGCAGAGTGGGAGCAATGGGAGGCGGTACAGGGACCCAGGTCACACTGTGGGCCCAGCAGCAGCGTGACCAGGCGGTACGGGGGCCCATGGCCGATATGGGGCTTGGTGGCACCTATGGAAGGCCTGTAATCTGCCAGCAACCTATGACAAAATGGACAACCGCAGGAGTGTGAGGAGATTTCAAAGTGGCACATGGCAGAGTGGAAGCAATGGGAGGCCGTACAGGGACCCAGGTCACACTGTGGGACCAGCATCAGCGTGAACAGGCGGTACGGGGGCCCATGGCCGATTTGACCTCATTCATCCCATAGTCCTGCCGACTCACGAATAGCGTGGCCTCCTCAAAGGGCCTGAGCAAGCGCAGGTGTCACACATGAGCTGACAATGGCTGACATCTAAGTTACACAGGGAGTACCTTTATCCGCTTTTAACATCAGGAAATCTGTGATGGCCTTTAGCTGTTCGTAAAGGCGGTCTAACATATGTAGGGTTGAATTACACCTTGTTGCAACGTCACAGCATGAGGAGTCGGTACGGGGGCCCATGGCAGATTACATGTCTGGCAGCAGCAATGGGAGGCCCGTAATCTGCCAGCACCCTATGTCAAAAAATTTAACACACCAGCAGTGTGAAGAGACCTGAAAGTGGCACATGGCAGCAGAGTGTGGCGATGGAGACAGCAGCAATGGGAGGCCGTACAGGGACCCATGACAGACTCTAGACTTGGCAGCAGCATGAGGAGGCGGTATATAGGGGCCCATGGCAGATTAGGGGCCTGGCAGCAGCTATGTGAGGCCCGTAATCTGCCTGCACCCTATGTCAAAAAATTTAACACACCAGCAGTGTGAAGAGACCTGAAAGTGGCACATGGCAGCAGAGTGTGGCGATGGAGACAGCAGCAATGGGAGGCCGTACAGGGACCCATGAGAGACTCTGGACTTGGCAGCAGCATGAGGAGGCGGTATATAGGGGCCCATGGCAGATTAGGGGCCTGGCAGCAGCTATGTGAGGCCCGTAATCTGCCTGCACCCTATGTCAAAAAATTAAACACACCAGCAGTGTGAAGAGACCTGAAAGTGGCACATGGCAGCAGAGTGTGGCGATGGAGACAGCAGCAATGGGAGGCCGTACAGGGACCCATGAGAGACTCTAGACTTGGCAGCAGCATGAGGAGGCGGTATATAGGGGCCCATGGCAGATTAGGGGCCTGGCAGCAGCTATGTGAGGCCCGTAATCTGCCTGCACCCTATGTCAAAAAATTAAACACACCAGCAGTGTGAAGAGACCTGAAAGTGGCACATGGCAGAGTGTGGCGATGGAGACAGCAGCAATGGGAGGCCGTACAGGGACCCATGACAGACTCTAGACTTGGCAGCAGCATGAGGAGGCGGTATATAGGGGCCCATGGCAGATTAGGGGCCTGGCAGCAGCTATGTGAGGCCCGTAATCTGCCTGCACCCTATGTCAAAAAATTAAACACACCAGCAGTGTGAAGAGACCTGAAAGTGGCACATGGCAGCAGAGTGTGGCGATGGAGACAGCAGCAATGGGAGGCCGTACAGGGACCCATGAGAGACTCTAGACTTGGCAGCAGCATGAGGAGGCGGTATATAGGGGCCCATGGCAGATTAGGGGCCTGGCAGCAGCTATGTGAGGCCCGTAATCTGCCTGCACCCTATGTCAAAAAATTTAACACACCAGCAGTGTGAAGAGACCTGAAAGTGGCACATGGCAGCAGAGTGTGGCGATGGAGACAGCAGCAATGGGAGGCCGTACAGGGACCCATGACAGACTCTAGACTTGGCAGCAGCATGAGGAGGCGGTATATAGGGGCCCATGGCAGATTAGGGGCCTGGCAGCAGCTATGTGAGGCCCGTAATCTGCCTGCACCCTATGTCAAAAAATTAAACACACCAGCAGTGTGAAGAGACCTGAAAGTGGCACATGGCAGCAGAGTGTGGCGATGGAGACAGCAGCAATGGGAGGCCGTACAGGGACCCATGAGAGACTCTAGACTTGGCAGCAGCATGAGGAGGCGGTATATAGGGGCCCATGGCAGATTAGGGGCCTGGCAGCAGCTATGTGAGGCCCGTAATCTGCCTGCACCCTATGTCAAAAAATTTAACACACCAGCAGTGTGAAGAGACCTGAAAGTGGCACATGGCAGCAGAGTGTGGCGATGGAGACAGCAGCAATGGGAGGCCGTACAGGGACCCATGAGAGACTCTAGACTTGGCAGCAGCATGAGGAGGCGGTATATAGGGGCCCATGGCAGATTAGGGGCCTGGCAGCAGCTATGTGAGGCCCGTAATCTGCCTGCACCCTATGTCAAAAAATTAAACACACCAGCAGTGTGAAGAGACCTGAAAGTGGCACATGGCAGCAGAGTGTGGCGATGGAGACAGCAGCAATGGGAGGCCGTACAGGGACCCATGAGAGACTCTAGACTTGGCAGCAGCATGAGGAGGCGGTATATAGGGGCCCATGGCAGATTAGGGGCCTGGCAGCAGCTATGTGAGGCCCGTAATCTGCCTGCACCCTATGTCAAAAAATTTAACACACCAGCAGTGTGAAGAGACCTGAAAGTGGCACATGGCAGCAGAGTGTGGCGATGGAGACAGCAGCAATGGGAGGCCGTACAGGGACCCATGAGAGACTCTGGACTTGGCAGCAGCATGAGGAGGCGGTATATAGGGGCCCATGGCAGATTAGGGGCCTGGCAGCAGCTATGTGAGGCCCGTAATCTGCCTGCACCCTATGTCAAAAAATTAAACACACCAGCAGTGTGAAGAGACCTGAAAGTGGCACATGGCAGCAGAGTGTGGCGATGGAGACAGCAGCAATGGGAGGCCGTACAGGGACCCATGAGAGACTCTGGACTTGGCAGCAGCATGAGGAGGCGGTATATAGGGGCCCATGGCAGATTAGGGGCCTGGCAGCAGCTATGTGAGGCCCGTAATCTGCCTGCACCCTATGTCAAAAAATTTAACACACCAGCAGTGTGAAGAGACCTGAAAGTGGCACATGGCAGCAGAGTGTGGCGATGGAGACAGCAGCAATGGGAGGCCGTACAGGGACCCATGACAGACTCTAGACTTGGCAGCAGCATGAGGAGGCGGTATATAGGGGCCCATGGCAGATTAGGGGCCTGGCAGCAGCTATGTGAGGCCCGTAATCTGCCTGCACCCTATGTCAAAAAATTTAACACACCAGCAGTGTGAAGAGACCTGAAAGTGGCACATGGCAGAGTGTGGCGATGGAGACAGCAGCAATGGGAGGCCGTACAGGGACCCATGAGAGACTCTAGACTTGGCAGCAGCATGAGGAGGCGGTATATAGGGGCCCATGGCAGATTAGGGGCCTGGCAGCAGCTATGTGAGGCCCGTAATCTGCCTGCACCCTATGTCAAAAAATTTAACACACCAGCAGTGTGAAGAGACCTGAAAGTGGCACATGGCAGCAGAGTGTGGCGATGGAGACAGCAGCAATGGGAGGCCGTACAGGGACCCATGAGAGACTCTGGACTTGGCAGCAGCATGAGGAGGCGGTATATAGGGGCCCATGGCAGATTAGGGGCCTGGCAGCAGCTATGTGAGGCCCGTAATCTGCCTGCACCCTATGTCAAAAAATTTAACACACCAGCAGTGTGAAGAGACCTGAAAGTGGCACATGGCAGCAGAGTGTGGCGATGGAGACAGCAGCAATGGGAGGCCGTACAGGGACCCATGAGAGACTCTAGACTTGGCAGCAGCATGAGGAGGCGGTATATAGGGGCCCATGGCAGATTAGGGGCCTGGCAGCAGCTATGTGAGGCCCGTAATCTGCCTGCACCCTATGTCAAAAAATTTAACACACCAGCAGTGTGAAGAGACCTGAAAGTGGCACATGGCAGAGTGTGGCGATGGAGACAGCAGCAATGGGAGGCCGTACAGGGACCCATGACAGACTCTAGACTTGGCAGCAGCATGAGGAGGCGGTATATAGGGGCCCATGGCAGATTAGGGGCCTGGCAGCAGCTATGTGAGGCCCGTAATCTGCCTGCACCCTATGTCAAAAAATTTAACACACCAGCAGTGTGAAGAGACCTGAAAGTGGCACATGGCAGCAGAGTGTGGCGATGGAGACAGCAGCAATGGGAGGCCGTACAGGGACCCATGAGAGACTCTGGACTTGGCAGCAGCATGAGGAGGCGGTATATAGGGGCCCATGGCAGATTAGGGGCCTGGCAGCAGCTATGTGAGGCCCGTAATCTGCCTGCACCCTATGTCAAAAAATTTAACACACCAGCAGTGTGAAGAGACCTGAAAGTGGCACATGGCAGCAGAGTGTGGCGATGGAGACAGCAGCAATGGGAGGCCGTACAGGGACCCATGACAGACTCTAGACTTGGCAGCAGCATGAGGAGGCGGTATATAGGGGCCCATGGCAGATTAGGGGCCTGGCAGCAGCTATGTGAGGCCCGTAATCTGCCTGCACCCTATGTCAAAAAATTTAACACACCAGCAGTGTGAAGAGACCTGAAAGTGGCACATGGCAGAGTGTGGCGATGGAGACAGCAGCAATGGGAGGCCGTACAGGGACCCATGACAGACTCTAGACTTGGCAGCAGCATGAGGAGGCGGTATATAGGGGCCCATGGCAGATTAGGGGCCTGGCAGCAGCTATGTGAGGCCCGTAATCTGCCTGCACCCTATGTCAAAAAATTTAACACACCAGCAGTGTGAAGAGACCTGAAAGTGGCACATGGCAGCAGAGTGTGGCGATGGAGACAGCAGCAATGGGAGGCCGTACAGGGACCCATGAGAGACTCTGGACTTGGCAGCAGCATGAGGAGGCGGTATATAGGGGCCCATGGCAGATTAGGGGCCTGGCAGCAGCTATGTGAGGCCCGTAATCTGCCTGCACCCTATGTCAAAAAATTAAACACACCAGCAGTGTGAAGAGACCTGAAAGTGGCACATGGCAGCAGAGTGTGGCGATGGAGACAGCAGCAATGGGAGGCCGTACAGGGACCCATGAGAGACTCTAGACTTGGCAGCAGCATGAGGAGGCGGTATATAGGGGCCCATGGCAGATTAGGGGCCTGGCAGCAGCTATGTGAGGCCCGTAATCTGCCTGCACCCTATGTCAAAAAATTTAACACACCAGCAGTGTGAAGAGACCTGAAAGTGGCACATGGCAGAGTGTGGCGATGGAGACAGCAGCAATGGGAGGCCGTACAGGGACCCATGACAGACTCTAGACTTGGCAGCAGCATGAGGAGGCGGTATATAGGGGCCCATGGCAGATTAGGGGCCTGGCAGCAGCTATGTGAGGCCCGTAATCTGCCTGCACCCTATGTCAAAAAATTTAACACACCAGCAGTGTGAAGAGACCTGAAAGTGGCACATGGCAGCAGAGTGTGGCGATGGAGACAGCAGCAATGGGAGGCCGTACAGGGACCCATGAGAGACTCTGGACTTGGCAGCAGCATGAGGAGGCGGTATATAGGGGCCCATGGCAGATTAGGGGCCTGGCAGCAGCTATGTGAGGCCCGTAATCTGCCTGCACCCTATGTCAAAAAATTAAACACACCAGCAGTGTGAAGAGACCTGAAAGTGGCACATGGCAGCAGAGTGTGGCGATGGAGACAGCAGCAATGGGAGGCCGTACAGGGACCCATGAGAGACTCTAGACTTGGCAGCAGCATGAGGAGGCGGTATATAGGGGCCCATGGCAGATTAGGGGCCTGGCAGCAGCTATGTGAGGCCCGTAATCTGCCTGCACCCTATGTCAAAAAATTTAACACACCAGCAGTGTGAAGAGACCTGAAAGTGGCACATGGCAGAGTGTGGCGATGGAGACAGCAGCAATGGGAGGCCGTACAGGGACCCATGAGAGACTCTAGACTTGGCAGCAGCATGAGGAGGCGGTATATAGGGGCCCATGGCAGATTAGGGGCCTGGCAGCAGCTATGTGAGGCCCGTAATCTGCCTGCACCCTATGTCAAAAAATTTAACACACCAGCAGTGTGAAGAGACCTGAAAGTGGCACATGGCAGCAGAGTGTGGCGATGGAGACAGCAGCAATGGGAGGCCGTACAGGGACCCATGAGAGACTCTGGACTTGGCAGCAGCATGAGGAGGCGGTATATAGGGGCCCATGGCAGATTAGGGGCCTGGCAGCAGCTATGTGAGGCCCGTAATCTGCCTGCACCCTATGTCAAAAAATTTAACACACCAGCAGTGTGAAGAGACCTGAAAGTGGCACATGGCAGAGTGTGGCGATGGAGACAGCAGCAATGGGAGGCCGTACAGGGACCCATGACAGACTCTAGACTTGGCAGCAGCATGAGGAGGCGGTATATAGGGGCCCATGGCAGATTAGGGGCCTGGCAGCAGCTATGTGAGGCCCGTAATCTGCCTGCACCCTATGTCAAAAAATTTAACACACCAGCAGTGTGAAGAGACCTGAAAGTGGCACATGGCAGCAGAGTGTGGCGATGGAGACAGCAGCAATGGGAGGCCGTACAGGGACCCATGAGAGACTCTGGACTTGGCAGCAGCATGAGGAGGCGGTATATAGGGGCCCATGGCAGATTAGGGGCCTGGCAGCAGCTATGGGAGGCCCGTAATCTGCCTGCACCCTATGTCAAAAAATTAAACACACCAGCAGTGTGAAGAGACCTGAAAGTGGCACATGGCAGCAGAGTGTGGCGATGGAGACAGCAGCAATGGGAGGCCGTACAGGGACCCATGAGAGACTCTAGACTTGGCAGCAGCATGAGGAGGCGGTATATAGGGGCCCATGGCAGATTAGGGGCCTGGCAGCAGCTATGTGAGGCCCGTAATCTGCCTGCACCCTATGTCAAAAAATTAAACACACCAGCAGTGTGAAGAGACCTGAAAGTGGCACATGGCAGAGTGTGGCGATGGAGACAGCAGCAATGGGAGGCCGTACAGGGACCCATGACAGACTCTAGACTTGGCAGCAGCATGAGGAGGCGGTATATAGGGGCCCATGGCAGATTAGGGGCCTGGCAGCAGCTATGTGAGGCCCGTAATCTGCCTGCACCCTATGTCAAAAAATTTAACACACCAGCAGTGTGAAGAGACGTGAAAGTGGCACATGGCAGCAGAGTGTGGCGATGGAGACAGCAGCAATGGGAGGCCGTACAGGGACCCATGAGAGACTCTGGACCTGGCAGCAGCATGAGGAAGCGGTATATAGGGGCCTATGGCAGATTAGGGGCCTGGCAGCAGCTATAGGAGGCCCATAATCTGCCAGCACCCTATGTCAAAAAATTCAACACACCAGCAGTGTGTGAGGAGACCTCAAAGTGGCACATGTTTGAGGCATGATTCATGGCGGATTTAGTCAGTTGTGTCAGGAACTGGTGGTTTGAAATCCAGACTAATCCACGCCTGATTCATTTTCACAAACGTGAGTCTCTCCACACTTTGGGTGGACAGTCGTGTCCTCCGCGGAGTTACAATACCTCCTGCCGCACTAAACACGCGCTCCGATGCCACGCTACTGGCCGGGCATGACAGCCTTTCAAGGGCAAATTCAGCTAGTTGGGGCCAAAGGTCAAGTTTCGTTGCCCAGTAGTCAAGGGGATTGTCTACCTCGGTTGGCAGGGTGCTGTCCAAGTAGGCCCAAGCCTGTTGTTTGAGCTCCTGCTCCAGGTCCACCTGATGCTGCTGCTGCTGCTGCGGCTGGTTAGTAGTTTCCTCACTGCGCTGGTGAAGAAAGCTACTCATCATCGACTGCAGACTGAGGCAGCCACTGCTGGTGGAGCTGCCACTGCTCCTACCACCCCACCCCTCCCCTGCTGCCATGCCAGCGGAACGCGAGCGCACAGGGCCCACAGTGTCTGAGGATGGACGTTGGCGCACAAAGGCAGAGACCAACTGACTACATAGGTGGTTTTTATAGTACGTAATTTTGGCCTCCCTCTCAGCAGGTGTGAAAAAGGCCACCATTTTGGACCGGTAGCGAGGGTCCAACAAGGTGGACAGCCAAAAGTCATCCCTCTGTCTGATGGTTATTATTCGGCTGTCGCTACGCAAGCAACCGAGCATGCTATGGGCCATTTGTGCCAAGGAATGCGAGGGACTCCCTGCCTCCATCTCCACAGCATACTGCCACGGTGCGTCTGGGTCCTCTGTCTCCTCCTCCTCCTCCTCTACCAGATGCTCCTGCTCCTCCACTCCTGTCCGCTGAGTGGAAAAACCACCCATTTCACTCAATAATTCCTGAGCACAAATGTCCTCCTCTACCTCCTCCTCTTCTTCCTGTCCTGCCCCCACAGGGGTCATGTGGCATTGACATCTGTGCGCCACGTCTACCGCACCCTGACCAGCCATTGTTAACAGCATTTGTTCCAGGACGTGCAACAGAGGAATGACGTCGTTCATCCCATAGTCCTGCCGACTCACGAATAGCGTGGCCTCCTCAAAGGGCCTGAGCAAGCGGCAGGTGTCACGCATGAGCTGCCAATGGCTGACATCTAAGTTACACAGGGGAGTACCTTTATCCGCTTGTAACATCAGGAAATCGGTGATGGCCTTTCGCTGCTCGTAAAGGCGGTCTAACATGTGTAGGGTTGAATTCCACCTTGTTGCAACGTCGCAGATCAGGCGATGCTGTGGAATTCCGTTCTGCCGCTGCAGCTCAATGAGGGTGTTCTTTGCGGTGTAGGAATGGCTGAAATGCATGCACAGTTTACGTGACATTTTAAGGATGTCTTGCAGTGGGATGGTGGATTTTAGGAACCGCTTGACAACCAGATTGAACACGTGAGCCATGCATGGCGCATGGCACAACCTTCCTTGACGCAGAGCAGACACCATGTTCTTTCCGTTGTCAGTCAACATGGTTCCGATTTTTAGTTTGCGCGGAGACAGCCATCTGTCGATTTCTCTGTTCATTACACTCAGCAGTTCCTCCCCTGTGTGACTACGTTCGCCAAGGCATACCAGGTGCAGCACAGCGTGACACCGTTGCGCCCTGCACATGTGATATGCCGGTCGGGTAATGGGACTTGGCACGGGGGTGGCGGCTGAGGACACGGCGGAAAAAGAGGTGGTAGAGGCGGACATGCTTGCTGGACCAAGGACGTGCAAACGTGGAGGCAAAAGCGTCGTGACCTGTCCAAGTTGCTGGTGCGGCTGTGCCGGCACCACGTTCACCCAGTGGGCCGTAAATGACATGTACTGTCCCTGACCGTAGTTACAGCTCCACACGTCGGCGCTGCCGTGCACTTTGGCAGAGACCGACATGCTCAAAGACTGGCCCACCATCTCTTCTACATGTGAATGCAGGGCTGGCACTGCCTTTTGGGCAAAGAAATGACGGCTTGGCACTCTCCACCGCGGCGCGGCACAAGCCATCATTTCTCGGAAAGGTGCTGAGTCCACCAGTTGGAAAGGGAGGGACTGCAGCACCAGCAACTTGGACAGGAGGACGTTCAGCTTTTGCACCGTCGGGTGCGTGCTCGCAAACTGTTGTCTCTTGGATACGGATTCCAAGAAAGACTGTTGACGGAATCCGAGAAGAGGAGTAGCAGGAGAAGGAGCATCTGAACGAGCGGAAGATGCCAATGAGCGACAACTCCCCTCAGCAGAGGTGTTGGAGCCTTGACTGGCTGATAGAGGGCGATTGACGACGTCGGGTGACGGAGCAAGTAACGGAGCGGGTGATGGAGCGGGGGCTGGGGCTGGCAGAACCGCCGTATGTTTATCACGGTTTTCCCAGGCCACCGAATGGTGACGCTGCATATGCTGACGCAACGCTGTAGTCCCAACATGGGCCCCCTGGCCACGCTTGCATTTCTGGCCACATAGTCGACATACGGCTACGTTTACTTCCTCGGGCGGCTTGAGGAAAAATTGCCACACCACCGAGTAGGAAACTTTGCCCCCGCTACTCTTCACTGGCTGACTGCTACTTCCTCCGTGCGCACCGGCACCACTACTGGCCGTGGTGGTAGGCTGCAGTGGAGCTGGTGCTCTACTCCGTGGACGTTTGGCTCCACTGACACTGATGCGACCCTGCTGCTGTCTCCTGGGCAACCCACCGACTGTTTTGCTCGCTGCCAAGCTGCCACCCTCTTCTCCTGATGATGTGGAAGAAATTGCCTGATGACGACGAGGCTGCCAAGTGCGATCAACCTCCTCATCATCAAGTAGGGTCTCCGCCTCACTACTAGCCCCCTCGGCTGCGTCTGGGTCAGGAGACAGACCTGTCTCTAGACCGGCTACCGAGCCACTCTCCTCGCCAGTACTTGTTCGCTTGGCTGCTGAAAAGGCCGATGTCTCCCCCCGTTCCTGACCGCCCTCTGTTAGCTCTTCCTCACTGTACAGTGGGGCTGAGCCCACAGCATGCGATACTTCGCTTGGTGAGGGAACAGCAAAGGACAGGGGCAGGTAGAGGACACGTGATTTCAGTGGGCTTGGTCCCGGGCCATGCCAACTAACGGTTGTGTCTGACGTACCCACCGACCGTTGGCTGTAGGTGTCAGAGGTGACCTGGGAAGAGGAAGACGACCGAGCCAACCAATCAATGACGGCAGGGTTGTCGGTGGAGACACGACCGCTGGATGACACCGGGAGCACTGGCCTCTGGCTGCGAATACTGCTGCCTCGACCCCTTCCTCTGCTGCCACGTCTGCTCGCTCCTAAAACATTGCCTCCTCTGCCACTCCTCTGCATGTTGTCTGACATACTATTTAATTCAACGATTAGGTGTCCCTGAGTAACAATTCTCTGGCACTCAGTAACAATTCTGTCTGTCCCTGAGTAACAATTCTCTGGCACTCAGTAACAATTCTGTCTGTCCCTGAGTATGAATTCTGTGGCCCTGAGTAACAATTCTGTGTCTGTGCGAGTAACAATTCTGTGTCTGTGCAAGTAACAATTTTGTGTCTGTGCGAGTAACAATTCTCTGGCACTCAGTAACAATTCTGTCTGTCCCTGAGTAACAATTCTCTGGCACTCAGTAACAATTCTGTCTGTCCCTGAGTATGAATTCTGTGGCCCTGAGTAACAATTCTGTGTCTGTGCGAGTAACAATTCTGTGTCTGTGCAAGTAACAATTTTGTGTCTGTGCGAGTAACAATTCTCTGGCACTCAGTAACAATTCTGTCTGTCCCTGAGTAACAATTCTTTGGCACTCAGTAACAATTCTGTCTGTCCCTGAGTAACAATTCTCTGGCACTCAGTAACAATTCTGTCTGTCTCTGAGTAACAATTCTCTGGCACTCAGTAACAATTCTGTCTGTCCCTGAGTAACAATTCTCTGGCACTCAGTAACAATTCTGTCTGTCCCTGAGTAACAATTCTCTGGCACTCAGTAACAATTCTGTGTCTGTGCGAGTAACAATTCTGTGTCTGTGCAAGTAACAATTTTGTGTCTGTGCGAGTAACAATTCTCTGGCACTCAGTAACAATTCTGTCTGTCCCTGAGTAACAATTCTCTGGCACTCAGTAACAATTCTGTCTGTCCCTGAGTAACAATTCTCTGGCACTCAGTAACAATTCTGTCTGTCCCTGAGTAACAATTCTCTGGCACTCAGTAACAATTCTGTCTGTCCCTGAGTAACAATTCTCTGGCACTCAGTAACAATTCTGTCTGTCCCTGAGTAACAATTCTCTGGCACTCAGTAACAATTCTGTGTCTGTGCGAGTAACAATTCTGTGTCTGTGCAAGTAACAATTTTGTGTCTGTGCGAGTAACAATTCTCTGGCACTCAGTAACAATTCTGTCTGTCCCTGAGTAACAATTCTCTGGCACTCAGTAACAATTCTGTCTGTCCCTGAGTAACAATTCTCTGGCACTCAGTAACAATTCTTTCTGTCCCTGAGTAACAATTCTCTGGCACTCAGTAACAATTCTGTCTGTCCCTGAGTATGAATTCTGTGGCCCTGAGTAACAATTCTGTGTCTGTGCGAGTAACAATTCTGTGTCTGTGCAAGTAACAATTTTGTGTCTGTGCGAGTAACAATTCTCTGGCACTCAGTAACAATTCTGTCTGTCCCTGAGTAACAATTCTCTGGCACTCAGTAACAATTCTGTCTGTCCCTAAGTAACAATTCTCTGGCACTCAGTAACAATTCTGTCTGTCCCTGAGTATGAATTCTGTGGCCCTGAGTAACAATTCTGTGTCTGTGCGAGTAACAATTCTGTGTCTGTGCAAGTAACAATTTTGTGTCTGTGCGAGTAACAATTCTCTGGCACTCAGTAACAATTCTGTCTGTCCCTGAGTAACAATTCTCTGGCACTCAGTAACAATTCTGTCTGTCCCTGAGTAACAATTCTCTGGCACTCAGTAACAATTCTGTCTATCCCTGAGTATGAATTCTGTGGCCCTGAGTAACAATTCTGTGTCTGTGCGAGTAACAATTCTGTGTCTGTGCAAGTAACAATTTTGTGTCTGTGCGAGTAACAATTCTCTGGCACTCAGTAACAATTCTGTCTGTCCCTGAGTAACAATTCTCTGGCACTCAGTAACAATTCTGTCTGTCCCTGAGTAACAATTCTCTGGCACTCAGTAACAATTCTGTCTGTCCCTGAGTAACAATTCTCTGGCACTCAGTAACAATTCTGTCTGTCCCTGAGTAACAATTCTCTGGCACTCAGTAACAATTCTGTCTGTCCCTGAGTATGAATTCTGTGGCCCTGAGTAACAATTCTGTGTCTGTGCGAGTAACAATTCTGTGTCTGTGCAAGTAACAATTTTGTGTCTGTGCGAGTAACAATTCTCTGGCACTCAGTAACAATTCTGTCTGTCCCTGAGTAACAATTCTCTGGCACTCAGTAACAATTCTGTCTGTCCCTGAGTAACAATTCTCTGGCACTCAGTAACAATTCTGTCTGTCCCTGAGTATGAATTCTGTGGCCCTGAGTAACAATTCTGTGTCTGTGCGAGTAACAATTCTGTGTCTGTGCAAGTAACAATTTTGTGTCTGTGCGAGTAACAATTCTCTGGCACTCAGTAACAATTCTGTCTGTCCCTGAGTAACAATTCTCTGGCACTCAGTAACAATTCTGTCTGTCCCTGAGTAACAATTCTCTGGCACTCAGTAACAATTCTGTCTGTCCCTGAGTAACAATTCTCTGGCACTCAGTAACAATTCTGTCTGTCCCTGAGTAACAATTCTCTGGCACTCAGTAACAATTCTGTCTGTCCCTGAGTAACAATTCTCTGGCACTCAGTAACAATTCTGTGTCTGTGCGAGTAACAATTCTGTGTCTGTGCAAGTAACAATTTTGTGTCTGTGCGAGTAACAATTCTCTGGCACTCAGTAACAATTCTGTCTGTCCCTGAGTAACAATTCTCTGGCACTCAGTAACAATTCTGTCTGTCCCTGAGTAACAATTCTCTGGCACTCAGTAACAATTCTGTCTGTCCCTGAGTAACAATTCTCTGGCACTCAGTAACAATTCTGTCTGTCCCTGAGTATGAATTCTGTGGCCCTGAGTAACAATTCTGTGTCTGTGCGAGTAACAATTCTGTGTCTGTGCAAGTAACAATTTTGTGTCTGTGCGAGTAACAATTCTCTGGCACTCAGTAACAATTCTGTCTGTCCCTGAGTAACAATTCTCTGGCACTCAGTAACAATTCTGTCTGTCCCTAAGTAACAATTCTCTGGCACTCAGTAACAATTCTGTCTGTCCCTGAGTATGAATTCTGTGGCCCTGAGTAACAATTCTGTGTCTGTGCGAGTAACAATTCTGTGTCTGTGCAAGTAACAATTTTGTGTCTGTGCGAGTAACAATTCTCTGGCACTCAGTAACAATTCTGTCTGTCCCTGAGTAACAATTCTCTGGCACTCAGTAACAATTCTGTCTGTCCCTGAGTAACAATTCTCTGGCACTCAGTAACAATTCTGTCTATCCCTGAGTATGAATTCTGTGGCCCTGAGTAACAATTCTGTGTCTGTGCGAGTAACAATTCTGTGTCTGTGCAAGTAACAATTTTGTGTCTGTGCGAGTAACAATTCTCTGGCACTCAGTAACAATTCTGTCTGTCCCTGAGTAACAATTCTCTGGCACTCAGTAACAATTCTGTCTGTCCCTGAGTAACAATTCTCTGGCACTCAGTAACAATTCTGTCTGTCCCTGAGTAACAATTCTCTGGCACTCAGTAACAATTCTGTCTGTCCCTGAGTAACAATTCTCTGGCACTCAGTAACAATTCTGTCTGTCCCTGAGTATGAATTCTGTGGCCCTGAGTAACAATTCTGTGTCTGTGCGAGTAACAATTCTGTGTCTGTGCAAGTAACAATTTTGTGTCTGTGCGAGTAACAATTCTCTGGCACTCAGTAACAATTCTGTCTGTCCCTGAGTAACAATTCTCTGGCACTCAGTAACAATTCTGTCTGTCCCTGAGTAACAATTCTCTGGCACTCAGTAACAATTCTGTCTGTCCCTGAGTATGAATTCTGTGGCCCTGAGTAAAAATTCTGTGTCTGTGCGAGTAACAATTCTGTGTCTGTGCAAGTAACAATTTTGTGTCTGTGCGAGTAACAATTCTCTGGCACTCAGTAACAATTCTGTCTGTCCCTGAGTAACAATTCTCTGGCACTCAGTAACAATTCTGTCTGTCCCTGAGTAACAATTCTCTGGCACTCAGTAACAATTCTGTCTGTCCCTGAGTAACAATTCTCTGGCACTCAGTAACAATTCTGTCTGTCCCTGAGTAACAATTCTCTGGCACTCAGTAACAATTCTGTCTGTCCCTGAGTAACAATTCTGTCTGTCCCTGAGAATGAATTCTGTGGCCCTGAGTAAGAATTCTCTGGCACTCAGTAACAATTCTGTCTGTCCCTGAGTAACAATTCTCTGGCACTCAGTAACAATTCTGTCTGTCCCTGAGTAAAAATTCTGTGGCCCTAATAACGTTTCTGTGGCCCTAAGTAACAATTCTCTGGCACTGAGTAACAATTCTGTCTGTCCCTGAGTATGAATTCTGTGGCCCTAACTAGCGTTTCTTTGTCCCTAAATAACGATTCTGTGGCCCTCATTAACAAGTCTGTGTCCCTGAGTAATGGTTCTCTGTCCCTAAGTAACTTCTCTCTGTCCCCAATTCTCGTTTCTGTGGCCCTAACTCTGTCCCTGTCCCTAGTACAGAGCGGTCTGCCTCTGTTCAATGACTGCAGGCAAATGAAGATTTCCAAAATGGCCGCTATATATACCTCGACCATTACACAGTGCTGGCTGGCTGGCTGCTGATTGGCTGATGCGATCACATGTCGTTGAGGAATGCATTATGGGGCAGCGCGCCTTGTCTGCGCGCCTTCCCCGACATCCCCGCTCCGTCGCCGCACATGTCAGCCGCCATTTTCGGAAAAATTTCGATTCGCGCGTCCGAATTAGGCTGTTTTTCGGATTCGGCACGAATCGAAATTTTTCCGATATTCGACTCGAATTCCACTTCGGATACTTCGATTCGCTCATCTCTAATGACAATGCTGCTCTTGTACAAATGCAGTTAAACTGCTTGAAAACGTCTGACATGAAATATGAACAAAGTATACATCTGTATACTGTGTGCTTGCCTCAATCCAGAGCACTAAGCGTAATTTCTCTCTGCTGCCTCGATCATTTTTTCCTGACACCAAGAGGTAAAAAGTTGACAGGGGAGGGAACTTCAGCACACAGGCTGTGATTGACAATCTCAGCTTTATTTTTGTGTGCTGTGTGAAGAAAGTGTTTCCCTTTCCTCCACTCAGGTCTCAGCTCTCTTCACTGCGTAATTTCATCTCTCTACCCCCTGATTTCTAAAAGCTTAAGCAAGCTGTATAAATGCTGAACTTTGAACAGCTGTAGAGTACTGAAAGCTGCAGATAAACAGGTACAACTTATGTAGGAAGATTTGTTTCATCTCTGTGTATCACCTGAGGCCTGTTGCTTCCCTCAGTATATTTATTATTTATTTTTATTTCAGGTACTTATATAGCGCTGTCAATTTATGCAGTGCTTTACATGCATGTGTTATACATTCACATCAGTCCCTAACCCTCAAGAGGTGTACAATCTAAGGTCCCTAATTCACATTCATACATACACATACAAGGGCCAGTTTGGACATGAGCTATTTAGCCTACCAGCATGCCTTTGGAGTGTGGGAGGAGGCCAGGGTGCCCAGGGGAGGCCCATGCGGGCACAGGGGGGGCATGCGGACTCCAGGTGCCATGCAGGGGTGCTAACCATTAAGCCACTGTACTGCCCCATATATGTAGGGGTTGACCCTAGGGCAGGAAGTTGGCAGGATCACCAGGGACAGACAAGGAGAAAAAAAAACTAGAATAAAGCTAATGCAGCCACCAAATCTAAGGACAGATAAGCTACAATATATTCATTTTAAGTTTTTAGGTTTAAATATGCTTTAAAGGCTTCAAGAAAGCTATTATATTGACTAAAGCTTTGGAAAAGTTTTGTAGAACTTTTATGTACAGGTTGCTAAAGCCAATTTGAACCAAGCCTCTCTATGGCAGTCAGGGTTTTGTTGTAAACTAACTTTCTTGGATTCTTTATCTATTTCCTTGAAGAAACCAATAGGGGGCAGCCACACTGCAATTTCAACTTCACCAACAATCATTGTCTGGAGAAATGTATAAAGAATAAATCAGTAAAAATCAGGAGTCCACTGTGCTAACAATGTAAGTGCAAAGATCTCCCCGCTAAGCTAATGTGTTCTGACTAGGGAACTGCCTCCCCCCTCCCCAGAACACACAGGTCAGCGCTCGCAGCCATTGGCTGAAGTCGGATGCTGCCAGCTTTTGTCGGACAGACTGCTGTACACACTGGCCAGATATTCTGCCTGTGTATACCAGCCTTAAGTGCAGAGCAGTGAATAGGGCAGAGACATCTTCCTGAGTCTTGACCCACTCCGCCTCTCCGTACAGTGCAGTACTGTGTAGTCCGGGTGTCGGCAACCCGCGGCTCTTTTTCACCTTTGCTCCGGAGCACACTGCCCACCAGGTGACAGGCAATAGGGTTGCCGTAGCTCAGTGGTCGGCAAGCCGCGGCTCTTTACACATTTTAATGCGGCTCTTCTGTGTGCCGGGCGCCCGCTCCCCTCCCTCCTCTCGGGCGGCCGCCCCAAAAGTCAGGACTCTGCAGCTAGCCCAGCAATGGGCAAACTACAGCCCGGCGGACCTTTTAATCCGGCCCGCGGAGCGTGGCAAACATTGGCTGTCAGGATGTAGGCAGGGCAGCGTGACGAACTCCTCTCCTCTCACAGTCCGCCCTGAAGACCGGAACGGCGCGGGAACACTCCGAGAGGAACGCGCGGAGCAAAGGTAAGTGAATTGACACAATATGGGGAATGAATTACTATAGGGGGGATGAATTACTATAAGGGGGATGAATTACTATATGGGGGATGAATTACTATGGGGGATGAATTACTATATGGGGGATGAATTACTATGGGGGATGAATTACTATATGGGGGATGAATTACTATGGGGGATGAATTACTATATGGGGGATTAATTACTATGGGGGATGAATTACTATGTGGGGGATGAATTACTATGGGGGATGAATTACTATATGAGGGATGAATTACTATAAGGGGGATGAATTACTATATGGGGGATTAATTACTATATGGGGGATGAATTACTATGGGGGATGAATTACTATATGGGGGATGAATTACTATGGGGGGTGAATTACTATATGGGGGATGAATTACTATGGGGGATGAATTACTATATGGGGGATTAATTACTATGAGGGATGAATTACTATGTGGGGGATGAATTACTATGGGGGATGAATTACTATATGAGGGATGAATTACTATAAGGGGGATGAATTACTATATGGGGGATGAATTACTATGGGGGATGAATTACTATATGGGGGATGAATTACTATGGGGGATGAATTACTATATGGGGGATGAATTACTATGGGGGATGAATTACTATGTGGGGGATGAATTACTATGGGGGATGAATTACTATATGGGGGATTAATTACTATGGGGGATGAATTACTATATGGGGGATGAATTACTATATGGGGGATGAATTACTATGGGGGATGAATTACTATATGGGGGATGAATTACTATGGGGGATGAATTACTATATGGGGGATGAATTACTATGGGGGATGAATTACTATATGGGGGATGAATTACTATGGGGGATGAATTACTATGGGGGATGAATTACTATATGGGGGATGTATTTTCAGTTTTAAAAATGTGGCTCTCAAAATAAATTTAAATCGTGGTTTTGGCGAGATTTGGCTCAGTTGAAAAAAAAGGTTGCCCACCACTGACCTAAGGCTATGATTGTGATTATGACGATACACTGTGGCCCTGATTAACCCTTTGCTTACTGGGCCCTTAAACCCCCTTCATGACCAGAGCGCTTTTTGCAATATATGCAGTGTCGGATTTGTTTTAAATGTTGCAATGGTTTTGCGGCTCCCAGTCTTTTTTTCCCTCTCGGAAACGGGTCCAAGTGGCTTTTTATGTCTTAAAGGTTGCAGACCCCTGGTGTAGTCAAACAGTTCACTCGGCAGTATGGTGCAGGTACATTAATCTGCAGTTTTAAAAAATGATATACTGTTTGTGTGTGTATGCGTTTATATGTACTGTATGTATGTGTGTGTATGTGAGCTTATGTATGTATGTGTGTTTATGTACTATATGTACAGTAAGGTCCATATATATTTGGACACAGGCACAATATTACATTTTTCAGATATTTACCAAAATTTATTCAAGCTATAGTTATATAATGGATATGGTCTGAAAATACACACTCTCAGGTTTAATTTGAGGGTATGTACATCCAAATTGGTGGAAGGGTTTAGGAATTATAGCTCTTAAAGTGTTACTAAACCCAGGACCCTGCATTCACTATATCAGGTCTCCCACAGTACACAGAACATGGAAATACAATTATTTTAGTAAATATAAACTGCTAAATACCTTTTCTCATCAGCAGTTAGAGCAGTCTTGTGACTTCTATCTACAGTTGTGGCCAAAATTATTCAACCCCCAATGCTGTAAAGGGGTTTAGGGACTATAGTGTACATTTGGAATTGTATTCAGAATCAAATCCTACAAGGACGTTGTAACTACCCAAATGCAACTAAAATGACATCAATTGTTTATGTAATACAGTAGTAAATGGTTCTTATGTGGTTTCTTCATTGCCACAATTATTCAACCCCTTAAAGACTACCACTCTGAAGAACAGAGGTTCATACAGGTGCTTTCCATCAGGTATTGAAAACACCTGTGGATGTCACCGAGCAGCAATCAAGCATAATAAGCACCAATTAGGCAGCTTTAAAATGACTGTGATACTCAGCTCCTTCTAGACATTTACTGGTGTGGTTACAAACATGGTGAAGGCAAGAGAATGGTCCAGGAAGACAAGAGAAGAGGTGATTTCTCTTCACAGGAAGGGCAATGGCTATAAGAAGATTGCAAAGATGTTGAACATACCAAGAGACACCTTAGGAAGCATCATTCGCAAATTCAAGGCAAAGGGCACTGTTGAAACGCTACCTGGTCGTGGCAGAAAGAAGATGCTGACTTCGACTGCTGTGCGCTACCTGAAGCGTAGAGTGGAGAGAAGTCCCCGTGTGACTGCTGAGGAACTGAGAAAAGATTTGTCAGATGTGGGTACAGAAGTTTCAGCCCAGACAATAAGACGCACACTGCGTAATGAAGGCCTCCGTGCCAGAACTCCCAGGCGTACCCCCTTGCTGTCTCCAAAGAATAAGAAGAGTCGACTGCAGTATGCCAAAAGCCATGTGGACAAACCACAAAAGTTGTGGGATAGTGTTCTGTGGACTGATGAAACAAAATTAGAACTGTTTGGGCCCATGGATCAACGCTATGTTTGGAGGAGGAAGAACAAGGCCTATGATGAAAAGAACACCTTGCCTACTGTGAAGCATGGTGGAGGGTCAATCATGCTTTGGGGCTGTTTTGCTTCTGCAGGTACAGGGAAGCTTCAGCGTGTGCAAGGTACCATGAATTCTCTTCAGTACCAGGAGATATTGGATGGAAACGTGATGCAGTCCGTCACACACCTGAGGCTTGGGAGACGTTGGACCTTTCAACAGGACAATGATCCCAAGCATACCTCCAAGTCCACTAGAGCATGGTTGCAGAGGAAAGGCTGGAACATTTTGGAGTGGCCATCGCAGTCACCAGACTTAAATCCGATTGAGAACCTCTGGTGGGACTTAAAGAAAGCAGTTGCAGTGCGCAAGCCTAAGAATGTGACTGAACTGGAGGCCTTTGCCCATGAAGAATGGGCGAAGATACCCGTAGATCGCTGCAAGACACTTGTGTCAAGCTATGCTTCACGTTTAAAAGCTGTTATAACTGTAAAAGGATGCTGTACTAAGTACTAAGATTGAATGTCACTTGGGGGTTGAATAAAACTGATAATGCTGTGAGCACAGAAAAGACATTTGTGGTTATTTCATTATAACTGTTATGTTATATTTGTCTGACCTACAAGTGCCTCTTTAATGTAAATGTAAGCAAGATGACTGAATGATCAAAAGCAATGTCAAACTGGCCAAAACACTCAATTTCAGTGGGGGTTGAATAATTTTGGCCACAACTGTATGTGCAGCAGAGCACTAGTTAAGGCTTGTAGGAGGAGTTTTCTTTCTTCTCTAAGAGGATGCAAATCCCCTGACCTCTGTTTGGACAGTGTTTATTTATTGGCCCTGTGCTGATCACATGCACTCTCCCAAGAAAAAAAAAAAATCTCTATCAATGCACACTAAACTGAGCATGTGCATGTATACAGTTCAGTCTGGAGATAAGAGGTGGTCCCTTGAAAAAGGGGATGAGCAGAGAAGAAAGGATCAGACAGTCTTTTTACACAATTAACCCCTTAGGTTCCACAGTGAGTATACAAGCATGTGTTACTGCATATAGAGATTGATTTTACTGTTGTGGGTTCAGTAACACTTTAAGAGTAGCCTACCTCCCCCCCCCCCTTTTTCAAGGGACCAATAGTAATTGGACAATTGAATCAAAAGCTGTTTCATGGCCAGGTGTGGGCTACTCCTTCTTTATTTCTTCATCAATTAAGCAGGTAAAAGGTCTGGAGTTGATTCTAAGTGTGGTATTTGCATTTGGAATCTATTGCTGTGAACCTACATCATGCATTTCAAAGTGAAACAGGCCATTGTAAGGCTTCAAAAATGAAACAAATCCATCAAAGAGATAGCAGCAACATTAGGAGTGGCCAAATCAACAGTTTTGGTACATTCTGAGGAAAGAAGAACGCACTGGTGAGCTCAGCAACATAAAAAGGCATGGACGTCCATGGAAGACAACATAATCGCAGGATCCTCTCTATGGTAAAGAAAAACCCATTCACAAAATCCAAACAAGTGAAGGACACTCTCCAGGAGGTGGGCGTATCATTGTCAAAGTCTACAATCAAGAGAATACTTCATGAGAGCAAATACAGAGGGTTCACCACAAGGTGCAAACCATTCATAAGCTTGACGAATAGAAAAGCCAGATTAGACTTTGCCAAAAAACATCTAAAAAAGCCAGACCAGTTTTGGAAAAGCATTCTTTGGACAGATGAAAGATTAATCTGTACCAGAATGACAGGAAGAAAAAAGCGTGGGGAAGGCTTGGAACAGCTCATGATCCAAACCACACAATGTCATCTGTAAAACATGGTGGAGGCAGTGTGATGGCATGGGCATGCATGGCTTCCAGTGGCACTGGATCATTGGTGTTTATTGATGATGTGACAGAAGACAGAAGCAGCCGGATGAATTCTGCAGTGTTTAGAGTAATACTGTCAGCCCAAATTCAGCCAAATGCAGTGAAGTTGATTGGACGGCGCTTCACACTACAGATGGACAATGATCCAAAACACACTGCTAAAGCAACCCAGGAGCTTTTGAAAGAAAAGAAGTGGAATATTCTGCAATGGCTGAGTCAATCACCTGATCTCAACCCAGTTGAGCATGCATTTATTATTATTATTATTATTATTATTATTACTATTATTATACAGGATTTATATAGCGCCAACAGTTTGCTCAGCACTTTACAATATAAAGGGAGACAATACAGCAACAATACAGTTCAATGCAACAGGGACAGGAGGGCCCTGCTCCTTGGAGCTTACAATCTAGGAGATTTCACTTGCTGAAGGCAAAACTAAAGGCAGAAAGACCCACAAACAAAGAACAACTGAAGACAGCTGCAGTTTGAGTCTGGCAAAGCATCAGAAAGAGGAAACCCAGTCTTTGGTAATGTCCATGGGTTCCAGAATTCAAGCAGTCATTGCCAGTAAAGGATTCTCAACAAAATATTAAAAATGAACATTTTATTTATGATTATATTCATTTCTCCATTTACATTTGAGCCCCTGAAAATGGAGGGACTGTGTATAAAAACAGTTGCAGTTCCTAAAATTTGTACTTGATATTTATGTTCAATCCCTTGAATTAAAGCTGAAAGTCTGCACTTCAAATTCATTTGGATTGTTTTGTTTTAATTCATGCTGGTGGCATACAGAGCCTCAAGTATGAAAATTGTGCCTGTGTCCAAATATATATGGACCTAACTGTATGTGTGTGTATGTATGTCACTTTTAATCCTGACACTTAATCCTGTACAATAAGAACTGCTTATTTAGGGTTTGTTCACTATAGTAGTAGGGACTGGAACTCCTCTTCCATACTTGGTTTTGGTTTGGTTTTAAGCCTGGGTTCACACCGATGTGGTCCGGAATTTGCAGCGTTTTCTGTGTGAATTCTGGATCGGATCAGAATCGCACCCCATTCATGCGAACCACTGGTGTGGTATGTTAAGTTAACAACTCCCTGAAATCGGTCTGCAAAACGCAGTGAGATGTGCAGAACAGGGGCGGACTGTCCATTTGGAAACTCGGGCACTGCCCGAGGGCCCGGGGTCAGTAGGGGGCCCCATGAGATGCCCCTGGTTCCTTTTTCATAGGCTTTTTTGAGTTTGGGCAAGGACATATGGGCCCCATAATCCCCTATTGCCCGGGGGCCCCATGAGTTGTCAGTCTGTCCCTGGTGCAGAATCAAATGGCATAGTTGTGAATACCAATGCGATCCGATTCTAGTGCGGACCCAAAAAAGGGTCCTGCCCCTTTTTTGTGCGGATGCGGTGCGATTTGAGCCATACATAATGTATGGCTCAAATTGCACCGCACACAAATCGCACAGGATTTGCACAGGAATGTGGTGTGGTTCCTGTGCGAATCACATGCGATGTACTGCACTGCATGAGTGTGAACCTAGCCTCAGAGGCATTTGACAGATAGTGAGGAGCAAATACTAAATACAGCACCACTGTGCCATAACTACGGTTGCAGCACAGCCTTATTCACCTTAATGGATCACGATCAGGGGCGGACTGACCATTTGGAAACTCGGGCACTGCCCGAGGGCCCGGGGTCAGTAGGGGGCCCCATGTGATGCCCCTGGTACCTTTTTCATAGGCTTTTTTGAGTTTGGGCAAGGACAAAAGGGGCCCCATGATCCCTTATTGCCCGGGGGCCCCATGAGTTGTCAGTCCTCCCCTGGTCACGATCCGCAAGTGGCAGCGCCTGATGAATGCATCAGGGAGCATAATTCCTACTGTGGCCACAACATTGTATGACCCCAGCCAATTGAGGGGGAGTTGGATAGTGGTAAATATATGGCTACCATGTGTTTTTTATTGCCGCCCAACTTCAGGGGTGAATGAGTCCTTAGACTGGGGTGCCTAGAAGCAGAAAATAGTGACAACACTATAAATAGACATGCTTCTATTGGCAGAACGTGCATGTTTATTGATCAAGCAGGAGCACGCAGTGCCTTTCTTATAATAGTGGGGAAGCTAGCCAGTCTTCTGCAGAGGTTCTAGACATGCTTGTTTTTCTTGACCCAGCTCTAAATGGCCAGGTCGGCTTGTGTCTATAGGATGCTTTATGCATTGCCTTGGATATGCAACTGCTATACGTAAAGAAGTATGGAAAACTCAATTGCATTCAGGAAGCCAAGCATTTTTTTTTTAATTTCTAGTAACTAACTGCATGGGAAATAAATTAAACACATAACAAGAACAAAAAATGCAAATTACTGAATATGTTCATTTGTATGAACAGAATAATAAATTACCGTAAATGCAATACATATCCTTACTTAGACTAGGGTAGATGCACTTTTAGACACACAGGCCAGCATTTCAATTTTTTTTCCCAAACATTTTGTTTGGCAGCATTTGCATTGATAATGTATTCCCTTTTCATGATCAAGGCAGATGCAACAGCCACGCCACAGAGGGGAAGAATAGTGCATAATAAATGTGGCACCCAGATTTAGTACCGCCTTCTTAACTCAGAGATGCAGAATATGATGCCACTTTATAAATAAAATATAAAAGTTTCACCCCAGTATCATATACAAAGTAATGTAAAATGCATATCTGCTGAAAACGTGCAGTCTCTGTATATACACGTAATAAAGCACAGCTCTATGATCTGCATCTCTGGCTCTGGAGGATTATTAACTTTTACACTGGCCATAAAATTTATTTATCACTCCAATAATTAGCTTGGTGTCAGGAATCTCTCCTCTGCTGTTAGGATGTTCTTTAAATGATGTATTTTTAATTTAATGAGCCATGCAGGTCTCTTCATTACTGCGGAATTGATTTGAGCACTTCATTTTTATAATCCAGTTTTAAGAATCTCAATAGTGTTTATCTTTGTAGTTACTCAGTGATGTAACTTTATGTAATATGACAGTCTGATTTCCTCGGCACAGTTTTACAACAACCCGGTTAGGTTAACTCTGGAGCGTTATTCCTTTATAAACACATAGAAAACTAAAGGAGATGCATGTCAAAGCAGACACTAAAAGATACCCACATGGAAGAAAAATATATTTTAAATATATTTTTTAAATATTCTTCCCAAATTTATTGACATATATGCATGTATATACTGTATGTTGAAATGCATTCTTTATATATTACAAAATATATGAAAAATGTTTTTAAAATACATTCACAAAAACACTGTATGTCTTTGAAAATACATTCAATTTATAATTTTTGGAATGCATTGTAAGGCATATGTAAAAATATGTTAAAATGACTTTTTTATATGTTAAAAATATTTTTCATATATCTTGGAACATATAAAAAATAAATTTCAGCATACAGTATATATATATATATATATATATATATATATATAAATATATTGAATACGGCCAAAATTGTAGTACTTCAAATATATGTCAATATATTTGGGAAGAATATTTTTTAAAGTATATTTCAAATATATTTTTCTTCCATGTGGGTAGTGACATCTTCATTTGCAATATTCTTTTATGATTACATATATGTCTTTAAAGGAGGACAATCACCTACATCAGAAGATCAGCCAGTCATATTGAATTATATTAAAATTGTTAAAGTAGATCTAAAGGTTACATTTTTTTTGGTCTTTAAAATAATAAACATATCATACTTACCTGCTCTGTGTTATGGGTTTGCACAGGGCAGCCCCGATCCTCCTCTTCTCGGGTCCCCTGCCAGCACTTCTGGTCCCTCCCCCTTACCAACTACCCTCAGAGCAAGCTGGTTGCCCTGGGGACACTCACGCGTGCTCGCTCCTGAGCCAGATTTGTTTGTCTATGGGAAATACAGAGCATGGCTTAGTCCTGCCCCCCGCTCCTTCCTTGCTGACTGTGATTGACAGCTGTCGGAGCCAATGTGTCTCAGCCATTGAGGAGACAGAGACCCAGGAGAGCTGATGCTCTCGTGCACATCACTGGATCAAGATCAGGCTCAGGTAAGTGTTAGGAGGGCTGAGGGGGGAGCTGCACACTGAATGTTTTTTACATCCTATGCAAGAAAGTAAAAAAAAATTCACCCTTTACAACCACTTTAGATGCACTCACCAGTATTTAAAATGTTCCACAATCAGTCAGCTGTTAAGGTGTCTGTAGATATCACATTGCCTGTTTATGAACTGTTACAGGGAATTGACCATATGTATTTGAGCACTCTGAAATGTGTACAGGCAATCTTTGGACTCTGTAATCTTGGGGAACGCATTACTGAAATGGGGGTTTTCAGCTTTTCTCTGATATTCAAGAATTAGAGCAATTGTTTAGTTTCTCACCAGATCAAAGAGATCTTGCAGAGCTGAGGAGGGTCATAGCAAGAGCAACTCAAAAAGACATGTGAGGCAGGGTAAAGCACAAACAGTATCTCCCAGAAGTGAGTACACCCCTCATGTTTGTAAATATTTTATTATATCTTTTCATGTGACAACACTGAAGAAATGACACTTTGCTACAATGTAAAGAAGTGGGTGTACAGCTTGTATAACAGTGTAAATTTGCTGTCTCCTCAAAATAACTCAACACACAGCCATTAATGTCTAAACCGCTGGCAACAAAAGTGAGTACAACCCTAAGTGAAAATGTCCAAATTGGGCCCAATTAGCCATTTTCCCTCCTAGGTGTCATATGACTCCTTAGTGTTATAAGATCTCAGGTGTGAATTTTGTGTCGCCCCTAATATTTTCCAGCACTGCTTTAACCCTCTTGGGCATGGAGTTCATCAGAGCTTCACAGGTTGCCACTGGAGTCCTCTTCCACTCCTCCATGATGACATCACAGAGCTGTTGGATGTTAGAGACCTTGTGCTCCTCCACTTTCCATTTGAGGATGCCCCACAGATGCTCAATAGGGTTTATGTCTAGAGACATGCTTGGTCAGTCCATCACCTTTACCCTCAGCTTCTTTAGCAAGGCAGCGTTCACCTTGGAGGTGTGTTTGGAGTCATTATCATGTTGAAATACTGCCCTGCGGCCCAGTCTCTGAAGGGAGGGGATTATGCTCTGCTTCAGTATGTCACAGTACATGTTGGCATTCATGGTTTCCTCAATGAACTGTAGCTCCCCAGTGCTGGTAGCACTCATGCAGCCCCAGATCATGACACTCTCACCACTCCCACCACCATTCTTGACTGTAGGCAAAACACACTTGACTTTGTAATCCTCACCTGGTTGCCGCCACACACGCTTGACACCATCTGAACCCAATAGGTTTATCTTGGTCTCATCAGACCACAGGACATGGTTCCAGTAATCAAAGTCCTTGGTCTGCTTGTCTTCAGCAAACTGTTTACTGGCTTTCTTGTGCATCATCTTTAGAAGAGGCTTCCTTCTGGGACGACAGCCATGAAAACCAATTTGATGCAATGTGCGGAGTATGGTCTGACCACTGACAAGCTGACCCCCCACCCCTTCAACCTCTGCAGCAATGCTGGCAGCACTCATACGTCTATTTCCCAAAGACAACCTCTGGATATGATGCTGAGCACGTGCACTCAACCTCTTTGGTCGACCATGGTGAGGCCTGTTCTGAGTGGAACCTGTCCTGTTAAACCGCTGTATGGTCTTGGCCACTGTGCCAATCTTCTTATAGCCTAGGCCATCTTTATGTAGAACAATAATTCTTTTTATCAGATCCTCAGAGAGTTCTTTGCCATGAGGTGCCATGTTGAACTTCCAGTGACCAGTATGAGAGAGTGAGAGCGATAACAGCAAATTTAATGCACCTGATCCCCATTCACACCTGAGACCTTGTAATACTAACAAGTCACATGTTACCCAGGAAGGGAAAATGACTAATTGGGCCCAATTTGGACATTTTCACTTAGGGGTACCTTTGTTGCCAGCAGTTTAGACATTAATGGCTGTGTATTGAGTTATTTTGAGGGGACATCAAGCTGTACACTCACTACTTTACATTGTAGCAAAGTGTCATTTCTTCAGTGTTGTCACATGAAAAGATATAATAAACTATTTACAAAAATGTGAGGGGTGTACTCACTTCTGAGAGATACTGTGTGTGCTGAATAAGCAGAATGCAGCATGAGGTGAGCAGCAGGGTACAGACATTGCACTGGATGACAACTGTTATAAGCATGGAAGTAGAGATGATTCTGTCAAGTGTTAGTTTAGTGGACCAGTCAAGCTGCAATTGACAGGTTTTCTGTGCCAAACATACTCCCCCAACACAGTAGCAGTGCATCTGTCATCAGATAAGTATCAAAGAAGCATTATAGATTGACACACACTGTCGAAATTTTGCATCTGTCACTTGTACGAGGCGTTTCCTCTGTTGTTCTTTTGGAACTGAATGCTAACACTGAGCAGCAATATTGTAATATGTTGAAATGTATGCCAAACAGCCAAGAATTTGTGACCTTATTGTTTGATGATTTCAGTAAATTAACAGGGGCAGACCCATACAGCCTGCCTACAGTGAGCCTGTACAACTTTGATCACTGAATTTTCCTAAATGCTCACTTTTGTCCTTCCACCATAAGGATGCAAGGAGTTGTCAATTCTGTATGCAAACATAAATGCCAAATTAACACAAATGTGCATGTTTATGAACATAATCATTCAGTGATTGATTGGATCTTCCAACTGTTCAACTGTATAGTTACAATTGGTTTCTGTAACATGCGTAAACTGTTTTTGTGTCTTCCCTAGTTCACGGGCATTTACTGATGGGTATTAACCATTTCAGCTTCCATACCTGTATATACCATATGGACCAGAGCAATTTTTACATTCCTCTATGGGCATGCTTATATGGTGATAACTTTTTGATTACTTAAAGTGTTACTAAACCCACAACAGTAAAATCAGTCCGTATATGCAGTAAAGCATGCTTGTTATACTCACTGTGGAGTCTAAGGAGTTAATCCTCTGCATTGTGTAAATGTTTGATCCTTTCTTCTCTGCCCCTCCTCTTGTTGAAATGTCCACCTGATACAGACTGAATCCTTAGTCACATGCACAAGGTCAGTTTGGTGTGTATTGCTAGAGAGGTTGTTTTTTTTTCCTGGGAGAGGCATAAATTACACATCTAATTTCCTGTCTACCTATCACATTTTAGGAGGCCCAGACGTACCTCCTAAACACCCACAAAATGACCATTTTGGAAAGCAGACAACCCAAGGTACTTACCTGGAGGCATGTTGAATCTTTTGAAGATTTTATTTTTTTCCACAAGGTTTTGTAAAATAATGAAAAAAAATATTTTAAGTTGCTATTTTAAAGGGATATTTATCATACAGAGAATTACACCCCAAAAACACATTCTGTTTCTCCACCTGAGTATAAGTATACCATATATATTAAAGTGTTACTAAATCCACAACAGTAAAATCAGTCTGTATATGCAGTAAAGAATGCTTGTTATACTCACTGTGGAACTTAAGGGGTTATTCCTCTGCATTGTGTAAAAAGGCTGTTTGATCCTGACTTCTCTGCCCCTGCTCTTGTTGAAATGTCCACCTGATACAGACTGAATCCGTAGTCACATGCACATGCTCAGTTTGGTGTGTATTCTAGAGAGGTTTTTTTTTCTTGGGAGCGTGCATGTGATTAGCACAGGGCCAATCAGCTCTGTCCACACAGAGGGCCAGGACTTTCACATCCTCTTAGAGCACAAAGAAACCTCCTCCTACAAGCTTTAACCAGTGCTCTGCTGAAGTCACAAGACTGCTCTAACTGCTGATGAGAAAAGGTATTTAGCAGTCTATATTTACTAAAATAATTGCATTGCCATGTTGTGTGTACTGTGCGAGAGCAGATACAGTGGGGCAAAAACGTATTTAGTCAGCCACCAATTGTGCAAGTTCTCCCACTTAAAAAGATGAGAGAGGCCTGTAATTGGCATCATAGATAGACCTCAACTATGAGAGACAAAATGAGAAAAAAATCCAGACAATCACATTGGCTGATTTGGAAAGAATTTATTTGCAAATTATGGTAAAAAATAAGTATTTGGTCAATATCAAAAGTTCATCTTAAAACTTTGTTATATATCCTTTGTTGGCAATGACAGAGGTCAAACGTTTCCTGTAAGTCTTCACAAGGTTGGCACACACTGTTGCTGGTATGCTGGCCCATTCCTCCATGCAGATCTCCTCTAGAGTAGTGATGTTTTGGGGCTGTCGCTGGGCAACACGGACTTTCAACTTCCTTCAAAGGTTTTCTATGGGGTTTAGATCTGGAGACTGGCAAGGCCACTCCAGGACCTTGAAATGCTTCTTACGAAGCCACTCCTTCGTTGCCCGGGCAGTATGTTTGGGGTCATTGTCATGTTGGAAGACCCAGCCACGTTTCATCTTCAATGCCCTTGCTGATGGAAGGAGGTTTGCATTCAAAATCTCACGATACATGGCCCCATTCATTCTGTCCTGTACATGGATCAGTCGTCCTGGTCCCTTTGCAGAGAAACAGCCCCAAAGCATGATGTTGCCACCCCCATGCTTCACAGTAGGTATGGTGTTCTTTGGATGCAACTCAGCATTCTCTCTTCTCCAAACACGACGAGTTGTGTTTCTACCAAACAGTTCTATTTTGGTTTCATCTGACCATATGACATTCTCCCAATCCTCTTCTGGATCATCCAAATGTTCTCTAGCAAACTTCAGATGGGCCCGGACATGTACTGGATTAAGCAGGGGGACACGTCTGGCACTGCAGGATCTGAGTCCCTGGCAGCGTAGTGTGTTCCTGATGGTAGCCTTTGTTACGTCGGTCCCAGCTCTCTGCAGGTCATTCACTAGGTCCTCCCATGTGGTCCTGGGATTTTTGCTCACCATTCTTGTGATCAATTTGACCCCACAGGGTGAGATCTTGCGTGGAGCCCCAGATCGAGGGACATTATCAGTGGTCTTGTATGTCTTCCATTTTCTAATTATTGCTCACACAGTTGATTTGTTCACACCAAACTGCTTGCCTATTGCAGATTCAATCTTCCCAGCCTGGTGCAGGTCTACAATTTTGTTTCTGGTGTCCTTCGACAGCTCTTTGGTCTTCACCACAGTGGAGTTTGGAGCGTGACTGTTTGAGGTTGTGGACAGGTGTCTTTTATACTGATAACAAGTTCAAACAGGTGCCATTGATACAGGTAATGAGTACAGGACAGATGAGCCTCTTAAAGAAGAAGGTACAGGTCTGTGAGAGCCAGAAATCTTGCTTGTTTGTAGGTGACCAAATACTTATTTTCCACCATAATTTGCAAATAAATTCTTTCCAAATCAGCCAATGTGATTGTCTGGATTTTTTTCTCATTTTGTCTCTCATAGTTGAGGTCTACCTATGATGCCAATTACAGGCCTCTCTCATCTTTTTAGGTGGGAGAACTTGCACAATGGGGGGCTGACTAAATACTTTTCTGCCCCACTGTATAGTGAATGCAGGGTCCGGGGTTTAGTAACACTTTAAGATAACAAAGAAATACAAACATAATTGGGGGAAGTTTTACAATTTACTTTCACATTTCACCATCCTGTTCAGTGCAGGGTTTACAACTGATTTTATTTTTTGTCTGAGGCTCTTATTTCTCTTGTATTATTTATTCATTTGTTATCTAAGATGTTTATGTTCTTATTCTATGCAGCCAAGTATTATACTCTTTATTTGTATTTTGTAATGTTCTTCTGGTTCCTACTGACAAGTTTTATTTTGTCTATTTTATTTTATTTTATCTTCTAAGTCATTGTTTTTCTGTAGATTTTTTCTGAAATCTAACAAAGAGTGTTTTTAAAACAAAGCAAAAGAATGATGAAAGTTCCATTTACATAAACTCACACAAACAATACTGTATCGGGAAAGGCGGGGTTCTGCTCTTCATCGTGTTCTCCATACATTTTATGCATGACTGCACTTACTTAGTAATTAAATGTTTTCTGATGTTGGATCTTGTCTATATCATCTCTGTAGAAATATATATATATTTTTTAATATCTACAGTTAGCTGTGGAAATAGAGCTACAAATAAAAACAGATACACCTTTGTAGGCCCAATGGCCTATGGTATACATGTCATACAACTGTGTCATTATGCTATGGAAATGGATGGGGACTTTTTCCCACAATGTACCATTAAGATCATAGTATTCCATGCAAAAAAGTTATTTATACTTTTAAATGCTCAGTTTTAGAGTTGTCCCTTGATATTGACAGCTTTGCCTGGTTCTTCTTTGTCACTATCCCCACTTAAACTGTATGTCAAGTGAAAACCTTTTTTTCTATTTTTTCATATAGTGGGGGGGGGGGGGGATTAAAAATCCTTTTGTGTCCTACTGACAATGGTTTTCACCAGGAAGTAAGAAAAATATTTGGCAGAAAAACATGCAGAAATACAAATCAATCTGATAGGGGTTTCCCTACTTTTCTAAGATAGCATTTTTCCTGTACGGTAAAATGTTGACAAAGACAGCAAGTAAAGACTAATCACTCTAACAGAGCCCTAGATAGCATTTCTAACTCTTCCCTCCTTCATCCAAAACTAAGGAAAAAAGATTTGGCTGGACATACACTTTAATGTAATACCCCTATAAATATAGGGATTAAGACTTTTACTGAGTTACTAAAGGCCCTTCTGGTGTGAATTTTCTATTAGTGTATGATCAGTAACTACATTGGCAATAAATATAATTGATTCTCAAGGAAGTAGAGGTCCCACAAAGCAACTCCATATTTTTACTCAACACAGCAGCAATTCCCTAACTTTGACTCCTGTCCAGTGGGGATATTGCTAGAGTTTCATACTCAAACTTTAAGGCAAGCTGCCAGAATTGGCCCCATTGGCTCCAATCACAGCCAGTAGGTCAATGAGGAGAGAGTGGGGATGGGGACGAGCCAAAGCTCTATATATTTCCCTGAGGGCACTGCTAAAGTGGGAGGAGCCAGGAGCGCCAATGGGGGACCTGAAAAGAAGAGGAATCAGGGCTCCTCTGTGCAAATCCACTCCACAGAGCAGGTAATTATAGACATGCTTGTTATTTAAAAAAAGGAAGCTTTTGTGTCACTTTAAGCAGCAATGAGTAATTTAATTGATGGGGTTTCACACTAGCTTGCATTCTGGAGCCATAAAGTTACCAAGATTCCCATACATAATCAATAATCAATTGTTTAATTGATGGAGGCTTATACAAAATTCTTTATTAAGCTGAAAACTCAGAATCGTAGGTTATATCCTAATAGGAATGAACACTGTAATTTGTAACCACTTGTAAATGGATAACAAAATACTGTGAATGTTTAAGGATACATGCACATGTTATCTTTTATTTGCTTGGTCTTGGTGTCTGGCTGACTCCTAGCTTAACTTATATCAGTATTTTCAAGGCTCAACGAGGCCATTAGGCAAAAAGTCCACTGTAACAAATATGCAGTTTTATAAAACTAATCATGCCTTATCTATTCCCTAAGTGGATGAGGAAACTTTCCTATAAAATACATAACTAGCATGTAAGATGTAATGCAGATGTTAGTTCAGGTTATGTAAGTAGTTTGATCTATACCGTTTACCACTTGTAATAACATTGTGCTCCCTCAACATCAAAAATATATTAATTATTAATTTAGGAAAATCTTTCATTTTAAGAAGAACTTTGATCTAACAGAAAAAGTATTGTTGCTGAGAAAGGGGATGATGATAAAGTTGCTGAATGTAATAATTTAACACATTTAGCTACTTTACTTGCAGTTGGAGATAAGTTCCTATGTAGCACAGGGCTTAATATCGTGAGATGGAGTATGTCACCAGTTTTTTCAATTGATCGGTGGTTAGTTTTGGTGCCAAAGGTGCTTAGCAGAGTTTTTCTTGAATGCTTGAGTTAGATATGAGCAAGCATTGTTACACTGTCTATATATATAGAGATTATGGCTACAGGCCCACGAAGCAGAAGCACATTTACTTCCTTTTTTTAAATTACTTCTGATGGGGAACAACAAAAATGGAAGAAATAACACCAGGCTTTGAAGTCTGTACTTTTACTGATGTTTTTGTGATCATCAAGTGTCCAGTTTTGATGTATATTAAGACCTACGTTGACCATAAAATGACTAAAAAAGCTGTCCAAAATGTAAAGATAACAGTACTCAGTATCAGTGTGATCTTAGGTCCCAACATTTGTGATGTTACATTCATTACAACAATAACAATGCTGACTGCTATGTTCAGTACTCAATGTAAGAATATTTGGTATTATGTAACACCTACTGTATATGGAATATATGGTCTGCTATATGATACAGTAGTAGAATTGAAAAATCTAAATGTAAAGTAAAATAGTAAATAAACACACAACACCATGATAAAGTCATTTAATGAAAACAAAATGCCCTGCAATGTAAACAATCATCAAATACTAGTTCAGTGATGTAGTAGATGCAAGTCAATCATGATGAAGGATGCCTGCTGAGATGATCAGACCCCGACAGACTTTCACTGCAAATTACATTTCCCCAGACTGCAGATGGCTGTAAACAAAGGGTGGGCGTGGTGGCTGATGTGTTTGTCCAAATATGGTCATATTTAGTCAATTATGTCACCCGGGATCCCCCCCTCAATACAGAAGACTGTAGGTGCCTCCAGAGGCACCAGTTTTGTATTAACACACATTCATCTAAAGGACCAACTTCTCCCAAAGCTGGTATTTCAGTAGCAGTTAGTTAAAACATCTCTCAAAGACTCTAGCAGTAAGATTTCCCAGTACTAGTTTGAGATGTTACAGCTTCCATAAAGCTGTAATAGCATTGTCATGCTCTTGCATCTGGACTTCCTAATTTATTTAATAATAATTAATATTCAGCCCCTTTACTCTTATACCCCTAACTAGCATCTAGTGAAACCAATTGCCTTCAGAAGTCACCTAATTAGTAGAGTCCACCTGTGTGTAATTTATTCTCAGTATAAATACAGCTGTTCTGTGAAGCCCTCTGTTCTGTGAAGGTTTGTTAAAGACGATTAGTGAACAAACAGTATCATGAAGGCCAAGGAACACACCAGACAGGTCAAAGTTAAAGTTGTGGAGAAGTTTAAAACAGGGTTAGGTCTTAGAAAAAATATCCCAAGCTTTGAACATCTCATGGAGCACTGTTCAATCCATCATCCGAAAATGGAAAGACTATGGCACAACTGCAAACCTACTAAGACATGGCTGTCTGCCTAAACTGACAGGCTGGGCAAGGAGAGCATTAATCAGAGAAGAAGCCAAGAGGCCCATAGTAACTCTGGAGAAGCTGCAGAGATTCGCAGCTCAGGTGGGAGAATCTGTCCACAGGACAACTATTAGTTGTACACTCCACAAATCTGGCCTATATGGAAGAGTGGCAAGAAGAAAGCCATTGTTGAAAGAAAGCCGCCATAAAAAGTCCCATTTGCAGTTTGCAAGAAACAATGTGGAGAACGCAGTAAACATGTGGAAGAAGGTGCTCTGGTCAGATGAGACCAAAATTGCACTTTTTGGCCTAAAAGCCAAACGCTATGTGTGGTGGAAAACTAACACTGCACATCACCCTGAACACACCATCCCCACCGTGAAACATGGCAGTAGCAGCATCATATTGTGGAGATGCTTTTCTTCAGCAGGGACAGGGAAGCTGTTCAGAGTTGATGGGAAGATGGATGGAGCCAAATATAGGGCAATCTTAGAAGAAAACCTGTTAAGAGTCTGTAAAAGGCTTGATACTGGGGCAGAGGTGCATTGACCAGCAGGACAAGGACCCTAAGCATACAGCCAGACCTACAATGGAATGGTTTACATCAAAGCATATTCATGTGTTAGAATGGCCCCGTCAAAGTCCAGACCTGAATACAATTGAGAATCTTTGGCAAGACTTGAATATTGCTGTTCGCAGACACTCTCCATCCAATATGACAGAGCTTGAGCTATTTTGCAAAGAAGAATAGCCAAAAATGTCACTCTCTAGATGTGCAAAGCTGGTAAAGACATCCCCAAAAAGACTTGCAGCTGTAATTGCAGCGAAAAGTGGTTCTACAAAGTATTCAATCAGTGATGCTGAATACAAATGCACGCCATACTTTTCAGATATTTGTAAAAATTTTGAAAACCATTTATCATTTTCCTTCCACTTCACAATTATGTGCCACTTTGTGTTGATCTCACATAAAATCCCAATAAAATACATTTACGTTTTTGGTTGTAGCATGACATAATGTAGAAAACTTTCAAGGAGTATGAATACTTTTTCAAGGCACTGTATATATAGTTCCCTTGGCCGATGTGAGTCATGTGACGAAGGGGCCTGCCCCAAAACATCTGACTCCACCGGCCTGCGTTCTACACTGTCCACATGCCCACCATCCACCACTGAGGGTCGACTCATGGTCCGGTCCCAGCCAAAAGTGTTTCCAGTCCTGTATGGAATGGCAGTACATCATTGACTGGTGCCCTTACCACTTCTGTCCTTATTCTGCATCACTTCCAGTCCTCTGCTGACGTTGCTTCTGGCCATGGAGGGTGGAGGATTGGAGTCCCCGGTGATTGGTGTCACCGCTGCCCACCGCTCAGGCCATCTGGCGATCTCTCTGTTCATCCTTGCCACACTGGGCATTGGTACCTTCCACCCTGCGGGTTTGAGATTTCCATGTATGCACTTTTGTGGATTTCTTCATGTGGTATGTGGTTGTTATTGCAGTACCGGAAGTAAAAAAAAAATAAATATACCATCTGGCCTCAGTGAGTATGAATATTAAAGTGGAACTTTGGGCACAATTAAAAATGGGCAAACAGGCAGGAATTTTCATACATAAGAGACATGCTTTGTCTTTTTTGCATTAAAGTTAAAGTAAAGAAATGTAGCAGAATATATGTTGGCCTAAATTATGAAGAAAGATTATCTGTATAAGAGAAAAAAAAAGTTTTATTTTTTTTTAAATTGTTGGTATTTTTTCATTTATATACCAAAAAAATATAAAAACCCAGAGGTAATTACATCACCAAAAGAAAGCTTTAAAAGTGTTGCATGACTGAGTAATTGTCATTCAAAGTGACGGTGCTAAAATCTGAAACATGGTATGGGCAGGAAGGGGGTGAAAGTGTCCGTTACTGAAACAGTTAAAGTAAAATGCACCTCATGAAACTAATAACATACATCATAGGAAAACATCCGGAATGCTCCACAACTTCCCTTGTATGAATGTGTACACCAATATATCGGGGAACCACATTTTACAGACTTTGTAGGTGGAAATTTTCTCAAAGAAATAATACACAATCCTCAAAGAATAATTTGATTTAAAAAATAGCCTTTATACCATCCAAGTTTAAGACCATAAGGTCCTAATTTTGGTAAAAGGACTAAAGGGGCATTAGCATTAAAATCATTGAAGAGCATGGCAAGGGTGCACATTATGATAAATCACAAATCAACCCCTTTTAAATATTCATCCCAACAGTAAATATACATATATTATGCCAGTCAACAGCCACCCATTCCTCCAGGGACTACCCAATCCCTGTGGATGATGTTGTAATTTGTCAACTGTTGATGAATCAAGGTATCCAGTCCAATCACCGTACTGTTTCTTCAGGTAAGATTGCACTTCATGAAATGTAACTTTAATTTACACTGCAGATTTAAAAAAAATGCTGGAATTCTGCTTTAAATAACACTTGCTGGTCTTGTCCCTCCCCAGACTGTGACTGTAAAAGGAGAAGCAGCAGACCGATGAGCTAATACATCTGTTAATATGCCCTGTCCTGTTATCAGCATGTTCCATGTCAGTACATAAACACGGCAGCACAGCTAACTGGCTTCATGTGCTCCTTCTACTTCTTGTAGTCTGGGCTCTGATGTACAGTGTACGCTATGAAGCTGATATCAGGTCTACATTGCTTGAAATAAATAAAACATTTAATTCTGTATTAACAAAAAAAAAAAGCAGCATGAATGTGAGTATTTTACAGTATTTACCTGCTGTTAAGCTTTAAAGTGGAATGCACTACTACACAGATGAGCCAAATATGAGCATTCTATGCATCTTACCTGCCAAACAATCCTCTCTAGCACTGTGGTGTCAGTGCTCTCAGCTTTCATGGGTGCTGTCATTTTTTCCCAGTCCTCCATCCCTATTTGAACTCTTTGGCCTCTTGACTGGCCAAGCTGTGATGGCGTCACTCCCGCACAGGTCGTAAATGCCATGTGGCTCACTGTGCAGTAACATTCGCAGGCTAATAGAACCACTTATGACAGTAGAGACCAATAGGGTCTCTTCTGTCATAAAAATTTCACCTTTCAAAGTTTATTTTTCAGAGTTTACTTATGATTTAAATAAAGAGTCTCTTTGCCCAGACATTCTATGCGTGGTCCATTTTCTTTGTATTGTCATCCTTTGATGGCATTTAACAGAACTTGGCTGTCAAGTTCTTGAGAAACTAAAGAAACCACAGCTTGATTCCACTTGTTTACAACAGCATAAAACTGAAATAACAGTTTTGTATAAAACTGGATTTTAATCTTTTTGTGTTTATCAGCGCAACCAAAGCAAGAGTTTTAATACATTATATATTATAAAACTGGCATGACAGGTAAGGGACTTAATGTAATACATTGAGTACAAATCAAAAGCACGCTACTGTACCTTCACTAAAGTGTTCATAATGGTATCTCATAATTTATTCAGAAAATGACAATGCCTGTCAATAGAAAGCACCCTTTCAGACCTTTCCTGTAAAACAAGATCATTAGCACTTTCTAGAATGTTTTATGAAGGACATTGCAAAGTGTTTGCCTTTCAATAAACAGTCAGAGTACATATATACATGGTATAAAGTGCCAAGCTGTTTAAATGCATTTAAATCACTGTACGTGTTATTGGAGAGTTATGTAAATTCTATTAACATACAATACAAAAATAGTACATGCTTTACACATATCAATAACAAGCTGACTTTTAAGGTCATAGTGTCATTTAACAATGAGAAAGTACATCAGACTACATCTTTTTATGAGTCTATGCAGAAGTTTTTACATGTTTTCAAATACAAAAAATACCTATTTCTAAATTTATAGAATCTTGCCAAGGAAAGGAACATAGTTTGGTAACAAGTCCCATATTTAACGGCAGCAGACCAATAACATACTGGCCATATGCAACCTTACTTTAAGTACAAAAACCCATAACAACTAATCAGAATTCAAACTGCTGAAGTCAGATCAGTACATAATGCATTCTAATTGGGTATTTTCCAATATACCTTGGCTCTGCCACCCCAAATACGGTTCACTTCCCTATCTTGAGTTGCTGCTCGCATCTTACATTCTTATTGTGTATATATGTATAAATCAATCAAAAACAGTGTAGCACTACTCCATAAGAAGCTTAAAACATAAAATACCAATTACAAAAATATAAATCAATAAACATATATACACCCAACATGCAATGTGACAACATGTTTCTCTCTGTTTCTATTCAATAAACATCCCACATCCAACAAAAAGTCTTTTTGTGGATTTCTTCCAAGTGTTATTCCATGATATCTTGCGTATCCACACATCCAATGCTTGAACTACTTTCCTCCACCACCTTGACAATCACCAGGTGCTCTCACATTCTTTGTATGACCCACTTATTATATTAGGCCATATATAGCATGTTTCCCCTTCTCGGGGTCTCCAGGTATTAATTCTAGCAAGTCCCTTTCTTCTCCTTCAGTCCCTATACCATCATGGCAAAAATGAAGAAAAACACTATATAGTGCTTTATCCTCTAAAATGTTATTAAAAACTCTCAATCCATTAAAAACATTTACATAATATAGTGCACTCTGCAGGGCACGCAAGTTTCACAACGTGGTTAACAACAAGCCTTAGAACATTGGCAGCCGGTATACATACAATACTCATAGCTACTTCCGGGTTCCTATTGTGTGATAGTGATGTGATGATGTCACCCCATAGCTCTGCCCAAAGCATTTTATCATCAATCATGTGACTTCCTCAGTGGTGAAAAACTGGTATTTGATGTTTTAGGTAGTAGCGCTGCACTGTTTTAATTGATTTACACATTCAAATTGGCTGTTATGGCTGTTTTTGTATTTAAAAAATTTAACCTAATGTAGAACTCTGGGCAAAAACCTATTTACATGTCCCTGTTGCTGTTTCCCTACCTTCAATTCTTTGCTGTTTCCCTACCTTCACTGAATATGTCATCCATCTCCTGGTTCACTCAGTAGTTGCTTTGAAATAGCCTATTCTTTTTCAAATGAAACTGTTAATTCTCTTTGGGTTCCTGTTTGTAAGACCAGTGGCTGCTATGCCTCCTATTCCCCCAGCCACCGGTCTTGGCATATCGCTTCTGTAGTTCTTTCTTCAGGAAGCAGTGATGTAATGCAGCCCCACTTGCAGTGGTGGGCAGACTGGGACTCTCAGACTCTCAGACACATTCAACATGTACAGACCTAGTGTACCCACCCACATTCACTACAATTACCTGTGGCTGATGGGAACTGTAATTTCCTTTTACTGTAGAGAGAGAGGAGAGGATATGATGTGATCCCTGCTGTTATATCTCTTCCTTGGCAGAGCAGATGCTGTTATCTTTTGAATTAGAGAGACAAGGTAATGAAAATTCAATTAGACTTTTCTCCTAAATGATGAGGATTTTCAAAATTGTATGAACTGTTTAGTGTTTTGTGTAGGGGGGTGTACTAATGGGTGATTTTTTTTTTGCCTATCCTTGAATTCTTCTTTAAGAATATAAACATTTGATAAGGCCACTGGTATGTGCTTCTCTGCAATTTAACATTTAGAGATTTTTGACTGTGCCCTTAAATACTTCAAATCTATGACAGTAGTGAAAAAATGAGTGAATAATTACAGTATTTCCCCAGTGTTTCAGGTTCAAGCTACTCTGCTGACTGTAATAACTGAATTTGGGCACGCTTTACTTATATTTTGCAGCTCTGATAGTATATATACATATCCTATCCTGGAAATAAAATAAAACCTATATCTGGCAACACTGAACCCTAAGCAGTGTGGAAGAATAAATGAGTTGAGGTTGAGGGCCACATCAGAGGGCTCTGAGGGCCACAAGTGGCCCACAGGCCATGGGTTGAGCACCAGTGCTTTAAAAGATAAGTAGGCCTTTTTCTTTTTTTCCCCATTTATACTTACCTAGGTGGACACAGCATCGGTCCAATACTCACTACGTGCTCACAGCCGCTCTGAGCATAGAGCAGTTGACTACTCTGACCCCCCAGTGCTCACTGGAGCGCTAGGCTGTGGAGGGGGAGGGAGTGGCTCACTGAGAGGCTGAGCCAGATGCCGCTCCAGACTCAGGGATGGATTCCCACTTTGAAGTCAGGATTTTTATCCAGCCTGGATGGACTGAGTGACATCAGCTGACAGTTGGCTTCAGTCCACTGTCTGCTGAAAATGGGTCACAGGAGTGCAGAATGAACAGCACTCCTGTGATCCAAAGGAGAAATAAAGCCAGAAGAGCTATGGCTGTACTTCTCTTTTAATGAATCAAAAAGTCAAAGGATTTCTGATTGAAAGTATGTACCTGGTGCTATCAGGAATGGACTGGCCAGCAATAGTGGGACTCACCTGCCTTATAAGCTGCAGTACCAGGGCTGGCCAGCGGGTGCTCCCAGCAATCAGAGACTCAACCTTGCAGCCAGTCAAACACCTGGAACTAATTATACTGGTGTATTTAAGGGACATTCAGACCTGCAGACTCTGCCTTGGTGTTGTGTTTCTCCTGGGCTCTGTTTCCTGTTCCTGTTCCTGTCTGATTCTCTGCTGACCCTGCTCTGATCCCTGGCTTGTCTGACCACTCTCCTGCTCCTGATCCCTGGCTTGTCTGACCATTCTCCTCTGCCTGACCCTCTGTACCACGCTGCCCGCTACCTGCTGAACCTGGCTTGTGACCCCGACCATTCTCCGCTTGCTCCCCCTGCCCGATTGATATTGACCCGGCCTGCCTGACGACGCTTGCATTGTATGTACTGTTATCTGTGGGTGGTTGGTTTGGTTTGTTTGCACTGTGTTATGTTTTAGTATTGCACTGCGTTTATGTTTGTATTGTTAGTGTTAATAAATTACATTGTTTATAACATATCTGAAGTCTGCGTTTCCCTGCGTCAGTCACACACCTCTGGTCACACCCGGGAGCCCTGACATTACACCAAGGCCAATCCTGACCAGAAGTGGCTGCACAGGGAAGCCATCTTGGCTTGTTGATGGGAAGGATGGATCTTGATGAGGTTGTGTATTTATATCTGCTAGTGTTTGATGACAGAGAGTATGCTTATCAAACTCTGAAGGAGTATCCCCGGGATGAACTGCTAGAATGTATACGGCTCGCTCATGTTCTAGTAGATCAGGGCACAGAATTCTCTGAGGTGCAGCCATTGATTCAGGTTTGTGCGGAGTTGGTTTCATCTGGTACCCCCGAATGCAGGGATGAATTTTTGCCGCCATTTAGTGCCGACCAGGTAGAGTCCCTGGTATGGTTATTAGAGGATGATGTGGATTGCTTCTTGGAGCATTATGCTGCATGTTCACCACAGATACTAAGAGATTGTATAAACGCAGTGCAGTCATTGACCAGACAGGCTTTGTGTAAACTGAGCTTTGTTCAACCCATACTGCAGACATGGACAGATTTGTTGCACCCAGCCTCAGTCAGCTTACAAAAACCCAGTCCTGCTTCTAATCTATTTCCTCAAAGCTCTATTCCTGCATTCCCAACAGCTCCTCCTGCCCTGCTATCTACCGCATGTCAGTACCCTGTTCCCACTCGCTGAACCTATCCTGCCTTTAACCCTGTAAAAAAGCCCTCTGTAGCAACTGCTCCCTCCCCTGTTCCATCCTCCAGCTCTTCTCTGTCTCCAGCTGCTCCATTCGTTTGCAGACCTGCGTTTACTTGCAGTGCTCCAGTAGTTAAAACCAGAAAAAAGCGAAAATTCTTTCCAACCAATACCATCCTGCCAGTATCCAAACAGGTGAACCTGCCTTCCGTGGTTCAGCCTGAAGCCTCTACTCAGCCTGAAGCCTCTACTCAGCCTGAAGCCTCTACTCAGCCTGAAGCCTCTACTCAGCCTGATGCCTGTACTCAGCCTGATGCCTGTACGCAGCCTGATGCCTCTCTTCAGCCTGAAGCCTCTACTCAGCCTGAAGCCTCTACTCAGCCTGAAGCCTCTACTCAGCCTGATGCCTCTACTCAGCCTGATGCCTCTACTCAGCCTGATGCCTCTACTCAGCCTGATGCCTTTACTCAGACTGATGCCTCTACTCTGCCTGATGCCTCTACTCAGCCTGATGCCTTTACTCAGCCTGATGCCTCTACTCAGCCTGATGCCTCTACTCAGCCTGATGCCTTTACTCAGACTGATGCCTCTACTCAGACTGATGCCTCTACTCAGACTGATGCCTCTACTCAGCCTGATGCCTCTACTCAGCCTGATGCCTTTACTCAGCCGGATGCCTGCATTCAGCCTGATGAACTGATCCAGCCTGACGATCCTATTAGGCCTGGTGACCCAATGCCCGCTGTCGAGCCAGACAATCCAGTACCTGATGACCCGGTGCCCGCTGTCATGCCAGTTGACTCAGAGCCCGCTGTCGTGCCTGGTGACTCGGTGCCCACTGCCTTGCCAGATGACGCGGTGCCCGCTGGCGAGCCAAATGACCTGATGCCTGGTGACCCAGTGCCCGCTGTCATACCTGGTGACCCGATGCCCGCTGTCGAGCCAGACAATCCGGTACCTGATGACCCGGTGCCCGCTGTCGTGCCAATTGAGTCAGAGTCCACTGTCGTGCCTGGTGATTCGGTGCCCGCAGTCTTGCCAGACGACTCGGTGCCCGCTGTTCCGCCAGTTGACTCGATGCCCGCTGTTCCGCCAGACGACTCGGTGCCCGCAGTCTTGCCAGACGACTCGGTGCCCGCAGTCTTGCCAGACGACTCGGTGCCCGCAGTCTTGCCAGACGACTCGGTGCCTGCAGTCTTGCCAGACGACTCGGTGCCCGCTGTCCCGCCAGTTGACTCGATGCCCGCAGTCTTACCAGACGACTCGGTGCCCGCAGTCTTGCCAGACGACTCGGTGCCCGCAGTCTTGCCAGACGACTCGGTGCCAGCAGTCTTGCCAGACGACTCGGTGCCCGCTGTTCCGCCAGTTGACTCGATGCCCGCTGTTCCGCCAGCCGACTCGGTGCCCGCAGTCTTGCCAGACGACTCGGTGCCCGCAGTCTTGCCAGACGACTCGGTGCCCGCAGTCTTGCCAGACGACTCGGTGCCCGCAGTCTTGCCAGACGACTCGGTGCCTGCAGTCTTGCCAGACGACTCGGTGCCCGCTGTCCCGCCAGTTGACTCGATGCCCGCTGTTCCGCCAGATGACTCGGTGCCCGCAGTCTTACCAGACGACTCGGTGCCCGCAGTCTTGCCAGACGACTCGGTGCCCGCAGTCTTGCCAGACGACTCGGTGCCAGCAGTCTTGCCAGACGACTCGGTGCCCGCTGTTCCGCCAGTTGACTCGATGCCCGCTGTTCCGCCAGACGACTCGGTGCCCGCAGTCTTGCCAGACGACTCGGTGCCCGCAGTCTTGCCAGACGACTCGGTGCCCGCAGTCTTGCCAGACGACTCAGTGCCCGCTGTTCCGCCAGACGACTCGGTGCCCGCAGTCTTGCCAGACGACTCGGTGCCTGCAGTCTTGCCAGACGACTCGGTGCCCGCAGTCTTGCCAGACGACTCGGTGCCCGCAGTCTTGCCAGACGACTCGGTGCCCGCTGTTCCGCCAGACGACTCGGTGCCCGCAGTCTTGCCAGACGACTCGGTGCCCGCAGTCTTGCCAGACGACTCGGTGCCTGCAGTCTTGCCAGACGACTCGAAGCCCGCTGTTCCGCCAGTTGGCTCGGTGCCCGCAGTCTTGCCAGTTGACTCGGTGCCCGCAGTCTTGCCAGCTGACTCGGAGCCCACTGTCGTGCCTGGTGACTCGGTGCCCGCCGCTCCGCCTGGGGGCCCGAGACCTGTCGCTCCGCCTGGGGGTCCGGCGCCCGCCGCTCCGCCTGGGGGTCCCCGCCTGGGGGCCTGAGACCTGTCGCTCCGTCTGGGGGCCTGAGGCCTGTCGCTCCGTCTGGGGGCCTGAGACCTGTCGCTCCGCCTGGGGGCCTGAGGCCTGTCGCTCCGCCTGGGGGCCTGAGACCTGTCACTCCGCCTGGGGGTCCGGTGCCCGCCGCTCCGCCTGGGGGCCCGAGACCTGTCGCTCCGCCTGGGGGTCCGGCGCCCGCCGCTCCGCCTGGGGGCCCGAGACCTGTCGCTCTGCCTGGGGGTCCGGCGCCCGCCGCTCCGCCTGGGGGCCCGATGCCTGTCGCCCCGCCCGGGGGCCCGATGCCTGTCGCCCCGCCCGGGGGCCCGATGCCTGTCGCCCCGCCCGGGGGCCCGATGCCTGTCGCCCCGCCTGGGGGCCCGATGCCTGTCGATGCTCCGCTTGGGGGCCCGATGCCCGTCGCCCCTCCTGGGGGCCTGGCGCCCGCCGCTCCGCTTGGGGGCCCGATGCCTGTCGCCCCGCCTGGGGGCCCGATGCCTGTCGCCCCACCAGGGGGCCCGGTGCCCTTCGCCCCGCCTGGGGGCCCGGTGCCTGCTGCTCCGCCTGGGGGCCCGGTGCCTGCTGCTCCGCCCGGTGGCCCGCTGCCTGCTGCTTCGCCTGGTAATCCGATGTGCCTCTGCCCGGAGTCCAGCCCGATGTGCCTCTGCCCGGAGTCCAGCCCGATGTGCCTCTGCCCGGAGTCCAGCCCGATGTGCCTCTGCCCGGAGTCCAGCCCGATGTGCCTCTGCCCGGAGTCCAGCCCGATGTGCCTCTGCCCGGAGTCCAGCCCGATGTGCCTCTGCCCGGAGTCCTGCCCGATGTGCCTCTGCCCGGTGTGCCGCTGCCCGGAGTCCTTCCCGGTGTGCCAGTCTTTGATATCCCGCCAGTTACCAGACCCGGGCGGTGGAACATTTTGCCCAGCTAGGACTGTTTGGAGTGTCCTGAGGCCGCTCCTTGAGGGGGGGGTACTGTCAGGAATGGACTGGCCAGCAATAGTGGGACTCACCTGCCTTATAAGCTGCAGTACCAGGGCTGTCCAGCGGGTGCTCCCAGCAATCAGAGACTCAACCTTGCAGCCAGTCAAACACCTGGAACTAATTATACTGGTGTATTTAAGGGACATTCAGACCTGCAGACTCTGCCTTGGTGTTGTGTTTCTCCTGGGCTCTGTTTCCTGTTCCTGTTCCTGTCTGATTCTCTGCTGACCCTGCTCTGATCCCTGGCTTGTCTGACCATTCTCCTGCTCCTGATCCCTGGCTTGTCTGACCATTCTCCTCTGCCTGACCCTCTGTACCACGCTGCCCGCTACCTGCTGAACCTGGCTTGTGACCCCGACCATTCTCCGCTTGCTCCCCCTGTACCTACCTGCCCGATTGATATTGACCCGGCCTGCCTGACAACGCTTGCATTGTATGTACTGTTATCTGTGGGTGGTTGGTTTGGTTTGTTTGCACTGTGTTATGTTTTAGTATTGCACTGCGTTTATGTTTGTATTGTTAGTGTTAATAAATTACGTTGTTTATAACATATCTGAAGTCTGCGTTTCCCTGCGTCAGTCACACACCTCTGGTCACACCCGGGAGCCCTGACAGGTGCATAAAAAGACCCAGTTTGAGGCAGGACCAAAAGATATGCAGTAAGTCTTCTGAAGAGGATCCACAGCTCCAACGTTGGGCTGAAGATTTAGGGAACATTGAAACAAGAGGGATCATGAAGTCCTTATATGTCTGGGGGACTTTATAGCAAAAAGGAGGGAATGTGTTTAGCTGGGCAAGATCTTTACCTGGGTTCTAGAAGCCCGGAGGGAAAGACAAGTTCCCTAAGATCAGGGTTTAACAGTGAAGGATAAGATGATATACTTCCCTCATTAAAGGGAGTCAGGGTTATGGATCATGTAGGTTAAATAGTTGTGTACTGTTTAATAGTAGGTGTATTTGTCATTCCAGACCAGGGAAATGCACTAAGGGGCACGGAGGAGAAAGTCAATTTAATTTCAGTAACACAGAATTTAATTTTGTAGTGTCTGCACCACTCTACTATCCAGGTATGGTGGACTGCAGAATGGTAGAGACTTATGTTTGAAAGGAACATTCTTCTGTCTTTGTTTCGCAAGTTATAGTATCCATAGTATCCTGTGTTATACCCCTAGATAGCTTCTTGGCCCAAATAAATTTGTTCAAAAGAGTCTGGGTTGTTTTAAGAAAGGAGTGTGGGTGTGTATATTGGTAAGCTTGCAATGGGTACAGCAATCTAGCAGTAAAACTGCTACAGAATGGTTGGCAAGTAGTTAATATTAAAAATGAATTAAATAGCGTTTTTGGTTTGTGGTGCTCAGCTGCAGTGTATTTCTGCTTTAAGGATCCAGCGGCCGCCACGTCCCTAACAACCGTGACTTACCCTGCTGTCAGCAGAATATAAACAAAAGACGAAAAATAAAAAACACAGTGTGGGGTCCCCTCCAAACCCTTCCAGTCTGGTATGGATCTTGAGGGGAACTCCACACCAAAATAAAAAAAAAAACAGATTGGGGTTCCCCCCCAAAATCCATACCAGACCCTTAGGCCTGCTACTGATTTTAAGGGGAAACCCATGCCAGCATTTTTTTTTAAATGGCATGCTCCCCCCTAAAATCCACACCAGAACCTTATCTGAGCATGCAACCCCAAAACACCTTGTCCCCATGTTGATGGGGACAAGGGCCTCTTCCCCACAACCCAGGCTGATGTTTAGGGGGTCTGTAGTTGAAGGGCTTATCAGAATCTGGAAGCTCCATTTAACAAGGGGACCTCCAGATCCAAGCCTCCCCATGTGAATGAATATGGGGGTACATACCCCTACTCATTTACCTAAAAAAAAAATCAAAAAGCCAAAAAAAAACAAAACACAAACACAGTTTTTGACAAATTCTTTATTAAACCTCCCCAAGAAAATAAATGTCCCTGAAGTAGATTCAAAGTCAATCACGATAAACATTGACCTGCATGAAAAAAAAGCCCACCCACCAATTACGACTTGTTATCAGCATTGTGATTGATGATTGTGTTGGATCTACTGTGGGGGACATTTATTTATTTAATAAAGAACTTGTCAAAAACTGTGTTTGCGGTTTTTTTTTACATTTTTGTCACTTTTTTGGTGAATGAGTAGGGGTACTATGTACTATGTAAGCCCTCGCCAGCAGATCCCCCAAGAGTCCCCCTCCCCCAAAGTGCCCCTTCCATGTTCAGGGCATGTGGCCTGGTATGGTTCAGGGGGGGGGGGGCGCTGGGCTGCATGCTCAGATAAGAGTCTGGTGTGAATTTTTTTGGGGGGCTATTTTTTTTTAAATTTAGGCATGGGGATCCCATCAAAATCCATACCAAACACAAACGGCCTGGGGTGACTCCTACGCTGTTTTGTTTTTTTACCACCACTTGTTTTGTTTACATTCTGCTGACAGCAGGGAATCTAGCTTAACCAGGCACTGGTTAGCAATGTTAGAGCAAAAGATAAGCCCCTTTTTAATAAGAAATATCAATTAGAGTGTTAATTCAAAGCCAGCATCCAGCTGTTTACTGTGCCACTATGTTAGATGAAGAGATGAGGCAGCTTTTATTGTGGAAAAAAAGACAGTTTATTATATCAGAGTTAAAATCCAGAAATATTACATTGACATGCTGCACAACATTTTTACAAGGACATAATGGAAATGGGTTACACTGGGTAGATCTTACCATAAATTAAAAATGACAGTATATGCTTTCTAAGGCTAAACACTAAAAATTGTACCGATTTGCTGGATGCCATGTGCACCATTTTTACTATAATACAATGCTACAACACATGGAAGAGAGCAAGCAGATTTAATTTGAAAATAAAAGATGACAGTGTACATTTTTTAAACGGTTAACATAAAAAGTGTACAGATTTATTTGACAATATGTACTCCTCTTTTGCTAAAATGCAATTTCAGATGGCGCTATCAAGAAGATTTCACCTGAGAGTAAACAATTACAGTAATTTTTTTCTGAATCTAAAGATGGAAAAATTTAACAGATTTATAGTACATGATGTACTCCTTTTTTGCTCAGATGTAATTTCAGAGGGAGGAATCAAGCAGATTTAATATGGAAATAAAACAAAAACGTTTAAGAGAATTGCAGTACAGTATGTAATCCTGTTTCACTAGATTGACATTTAAGATGGAGAGAACAGGCAGATGTCATCTAAAAATAAAACAATTATAGTGTCTAGTTGCTGATTTGGAATATAGAAAAACTGCATAGTATATACAGTACTTTTTTTTGCTAGGATACAATTTCAAATAGAGAAAGCAGGCAGATTTAATTTGAAAGTAAAAAAATTACAGTGTCTATCTGTTGAGCCTGAAGACAGAAAAATATACATATTTGCTGAACAGTATGTACTCCTTTTCTGCTAGGATGCTATTTCAGAGGGAGAGAGAAGACAAACACTATTTGGAAATGAAAAAGTGTCTTTTTTTCTGAGACTGAAGACAGAAAAACTGTATGGATATGCAACACAACGTTTAATCACTTTTGATAGGCTGCTACTTTAGGAGGAGAGAGCTAGCAGATTTCATTTTTAAATTTAAAAAAATGAGTTACACCATAAGGAGCCACTGATGGGGTGAAAAAAAACAGATCCCCTGATGCTGTTATTATACTATGTTTGCACAAATACTTGTTGGTTGTTTGCTGATGCAAATGCAGCTGCTGGAGTATGGTCAAGCAGAAGTTCAGGCAGTTTGAAGTCAATAGGAGCCAAATGTTAAAAACTGGTGTAGCACTACCCCCTTAGGAATTACAAGATATTTTTGTCACCTTACAGTTCTACACAGCCAAGCATCACACATTTCCTTATTCAAACTTGCATTAGGAGACAGAAAACAGTCCTTGAGCTTGTTTTGAAGTTTTATTAGGGTTTTTTTTTGGAATGCCCAAGGGAAATGGAAACTGAGGAAAAACTCCTTAGCAACTATATACAAGTCTCTACAGCAAAGTTTCTCTTCTGGAGACCTAGCCAGCATCTCCTGTAGTACCACCCCAGACCCCAGATGGCTCCTCTCCTTATCCAGCTGTACTGGATGAATCCCTGGGCTGGGTATCAAGTGACTGCTACTGCAGCATGAAACAGTTCCAGGTAAGATAACAAATCCAGTTTCCCACTATTGCGCTCCTTTCCCATTACGAGCTTAGGGGGTGTAGGTTTATTTACTTGGTGCCTCTCCTGTGCTGCCGGTGCATTGGTGGCTGCTACCAGGCCTGTTAGCTGGGCTGCTCCTTCCCTGCCACACAGTTGGTCCTCTCTCAGGGGGCTGGTAAAGTCCAAGTTTTTCACCCTCCAAGGTCCTCCGCCTGCAGGTAAGCCCCTCTCCATCTGGGCCCCCTTATCTCCATCTGGGCCCCCTTACAGGCTCCTGCAACTAGCCTCACATCCTCTTTTTTCCCTCTCCCCTCCAAATCTCCCTGCTGAGCAGGCCCTTTGCCAAGCCTCCTGTTTGGGATTGGCCAGACTCCCTCCAGAGTATAGGCTAGCCACTCCTCAGATCCACCCACTGCTTCTAGACCTTCCTCTAAAGCTCTAGAACATGGATAAATTCCAGAGGGTCTGACCTGCAGAGCCTCTCAGCCCTGACCAGAATTACACCCAGGCTGCTACTTAGCCCTCCTCTCTAACAATCAGGACTCTAGCTCCCCCTAGCTAACTAGGAGGGTGGTACATGGTAATGACCATTTTGCAGTCTAAAGTAAGGGATTGAAAATAATTGGCATGGAGAGCTGGGCCCTGCCCTTGAGAGCATCTATCAAAGTGAAAATTTGTTGTTACACTAAAAAAAAAAAAAAAAAAAAAAAAAAGCACAATTCTGTTAACCTTTTCACTGCCAGAAGTGTTTTAGAGTTCTTTTGTACACGTTAGAAAAACCAATTTTTAGGCCTGAATATTACATAACCCCCCCCCCCCCCAACATTAAATATTGGCTGGAAGCAGACAGGAGGGGAAAAAAGTGGTAGTTCCACCTTTTTTGGTGGGTGAGTTTAAGTGCTTGGATTGAACTTTAATTTTTGATTAAAAAACATTTTTTGTTGTTTAACATTTTTTTCATCTCATAGTGAACAAAAAGTCCCTAAAAGAATTAAAAGCGAAAAGAATTGACATATCACTTCTGGGTCAGTAAGAGTAAGGGGAGGGCAGTGAACGTATATTCCATAGGTACCAAACCCGTGAAGAACTGAACCCAGGCGATCTCACTCTTCACTACTCAAATGTTATTATCTCTTTTCCTCACGCACAAGCAATTGATCTTTACTAACAGACAGTATCATATTTCAAATTGTTCAGACATGGCCTTACTTTCTGTTGGAGGATGTAATTTATAAGCAGGCAAGGAACACAGGAAGGAGGCTTATCAGCTGTTCATTTTCAAAATATGTACTATTTAGGTACAGATCTATACAACATGTTCTTCATATGGTCAGGGCCATATTCTTCTTGTGTTGAATCTGAAAATTGGCTGATGGCAAGTTCACCTCACATTGATTACTATCAGATTACATTTAGCAGTGTTTTTTGTAATCTTTTTTGTGTGTTTTTTCATCTTTTTTATAACAGACTTTTTTATATATATATATATATATATATATATATATATATATATATATATATTATAGACAACTAATTAGTTGAATACATTATTAGATGATATTATTGACAGTAATTGTAATATGTTTCATTCTCTCTGGCAATAATTACATTACTTTATCACTGCTGTGGCCAAGAATACTGCCACCACCACAAAGAATAGAAAAGACCCTTAAAGTGTTACTAAACCCACAATAGTAAAATCAGTCTGTGTATGCAGTAAAGCATGCTTGTTATACTTACTGCGAAACCTAAGGGGTTAATCCTGTGCATTGTGTAAATATGCTATTTGATATCTTCTCTGTCCCTCCTCTTGTTGAAATGTTCACCTGATATAGACTGAATCCGTAGTCACATGCACATGCTCAGTTTGGTGTGTATTCTAGAGAGGTTGTTTTTTTTTTCTTGGGAGAGTGCATGTGATCAGCACAGGGCCAATCAGCACCGTCCAGACAGAGGGTCAGGACTTTCACATCCTCCTAGAGCAGAAAGAAAACTCCTCCTACAAGCTTTAGCCAGTGCTCTGCTGAAGTCCCAAGACTGCTCTAACTGCTGATGAGAAAAGGTATTTAGCAGTTTATATTTACTAAAAGAATTGCATTTCCAAATTGTGTGTACTGTGGGAGACCAGATGTAGTGAATGCAAGGTCCTGGGTTTAGTAACACTTTAATGGAGGAATATCTAAGTATATTTAAAAAAGATAGATCAGGGGAGCTTTAGTAAATGGAAGCGGGCTGTGGGTACTGGGAATATAGAAGCAAGAGTTGGGTTTTAAACATGCATTTATCCATCAGGTGCTAAAGGGGTGAAACCACATATTAACACTAGAAATTCTGAAGGACCTTCTGCACACTGGTATATACCCTCTCCAGCAGAATTTGCAATAAAGAATAGGGATATTTGGTTCACACATATTGGAATACATGCTTAAACTGTCCAACAGCATCAAAGTAATCCCTCTATGGCCAGTGCTACTCTGCTCTGCCTACGCAAATGGTACTGTGGACACAATGCCAATATAGGGGAAAAGACAAAGTGGGGGAGAGCTACCAGGTGCTAAAGGAGTGTGACCACATATTAACACTAGAAATTCTGAAGGACCCTCTGCACACTGGTATATACACTTTCCAGCAGACTTTGCAAAAAAGAATAGGGATTTGAGCACAGGTATATCTTGTTTGTTGTATTGTGGGTCACTAGCCAGACCTAAACCTGGTAGCTTTCCCTCACTTTGTCTTTTCCAATATATTGGCATTGTGTCCACAGTAGCTTGTGTAGGCAGAGCAGAGTAGGACTGGCCATAGAAGGATTGCTTTGACGCTGTTGGCCAGCTTAAACATGTATTGCAATATGTGTGAACCAAATATCCCTATTCTTTATTGCAAAGTTTGCTGGAAAGGGTACTTCAGAATTTCCAGGGTTTTAAACACAGATACACAGTGATCTTGGTCTGGACTTAATAATATATTTTTATCACATATACTCTCTAAAACCAAACAGTGAAGTGCACAGAGAATCTATCATGATCTGGAAATGGATGGTCCTTAGAATGGGACATGGCTTTTAAAATGAACAAAGCTAATTTGGGGTGAGATCTCAGCTTTAAAGGGCTAGCATAGGAGTCAAATTTCAACAAGGTCCATTGACTCTTCCATCACTACAGATAATTAAATTACAGCACATATTTCCTACGGGTAAAGAAAAATGTTCAGCACCAGTAGTGTGAGAATAAAAAGTGCTATTGATTCAGGATTTATACACTGGATTGACCTGACAGGACTGTGTAAAATACACTACTCAGTATTTTCAAAAAGACAGTGCCTTCTTAAACAAGGACAAACTGATATATTAGGAAGGGGTCTCGTCAGATGTCTACATCCATTAAGTCTCCATTAACTCTTTTTAAAAAAAAATCCTTAGTGGTCAATCTTTAATACAGCTCAATGCACTGAACACCTAATGAATAAAGCAGGATATATTTATTTATTTATTGCTATAGTGTGGGGAAATTCAGATAAAGCTCCCCATGTCTTAGTAATTAATATTAATAAATGCTGATTAAATGCTTTGTATGTATTTATTCAAAATAGAATTATGTGCAAACTCAAAAAAACATCTATGATGCAGTCTTTCCCTAGCATTAACTACATTTTTTTTGCTTCTGAGTCCCCCAAGTAATATAGTTTTATTACCTGTTAATCCTGCTAATAGATATTTTCTTTACCAGGGTTACAGCCCTGTTTATTCTGTAGCGAAATTGCACAGCATTGTTGTCACCTTGTGAACAAGGTAGTCTCAGATTGACATACAATTTTAAGTGGACATTTCAGGCAGTTACAGCAACCACTTTTTTCTTTTTGAAACAAGGTTTAAATATTAGGAACAAAGGCTGACCTTTGTAAGAAGTACTGTCAATGCTTCATGGCTAATCCCAGTGGTCTTCAAACTGTGGCCCGAGGGCCAGATACGGCCCTTTGCTTGCTTTCATCCGACCCCTGGGGCACTATTTCATCCACTGACACCAACATTGAGGCATAATCCCCCCAACACAAATGAAGCAGCACAATTTCTCCCAATGACACCAATGATGGGGCCCAATGACACCAATGATGAGGCACAATTCCTCCCAATGACATCAATGTTGGGGCATTGTTTTTTCCAACTGATGTAAGGAGCTTTTCTGCTCCCAGTGGCCCTTTGTTTAGAATGTTTGGAGGCCCCTGGCTTATCTCAACACTCTAGTTGTCTCTTTTGGTGGGCAGCGTAGTCTGCATGGTAACATAAAGAAAAATATAAACAAAACCTGTAAATAAAAAGAAACCCATATACTACATACAGGAATTTGGATGGATGACATGCACAGTTATTGGTAAAGAGGATATGGCTTCAGCTATACACTTTTTTTCCCTAAAGGGTAAGTTCACCTTTTGTAATGTTACATGTTACATCCATATTCAGAGTGTAATATGTAACATGTTATGATTGGACCGGCCCCTGCACCTCCCCATCCCCATTGTGATAGCTAGCGGGGGACTTTCTCCAAAAAATACATCGCCATGCGGGGATAAAGCAATACAGGGTGTGCTATACAGCAGGAATGCAACGCTCAGGTCTTTGGAGCTGGTTTTGGTGAAATCAGCCTACATAGAAATATTGAACTTGCTATTTTCTTTTAAGGCGCATACTCCTTGTCCTTGTTTTAAATAAAAACTAAAAAAACCATTATAAGGATTGTCTTTTGAATATACTGTTCATAGAGATAGGCCTTTTTCCATCCTCTGTTACCCTTTGTAACTAAATGCTGCTATTAGCACACAAGCAGAATGTATACCATTAAATTCCTACACCAGCATGGACATGTTCACACAGCCCATCCTTTGTTTTGTCCTATTTGTACAATATTAATAAACTTTTTCATGCACTAAGGTCCATTGCATTAAGGCAGCTCACTAATTATAATCGGCTGTCAATGCACATAAAAATGCACCTGCGCCAGCATGGTGCGGTGTGCTAAAGCACATGTGTGTTTGATTTAATATGTACCATGGGGTACAATTCAAAATAAAAAGCAGCATATACAGGAGTACCTCGGTTTACGAATTTAATGCGTTATGTGGGACTTTTAGTATTACAAATAATTTGTAAACTGAAATGCGGTTTCCCATAGGAATGCATTGAAAACCAATTAATCTGTTCCGGAGATCAGAAAAAAAAGTTAAAAAAAAGTTTTATCTGTTCAAAACTCTTTATACAGTGCATTTTAAAGGCATAAAGGGACATGATTAAAAAATAATCGCAAATGCATTGAAAACCAATTAATCCGTTTTGGAGGTCAGAAAAAAGTAAAAAAAAGTCTTATCTGTTCAAAACTTTTTATAAAGTGCACTTTAAAGGCATAGTACTGTACAAGGACATGATTAAAAAAAAATCATAAATGTATTGAAAACCAATTAATCCGTTTGTATTGCTAAAAAAATTGGTAAACCGAGGCATTATTTTCAATGGATTTTCATTCGTAAACTGAAAATTTACGTTAACCGAGGTGTTCGTAAACCGAGGTACTCCTGTACTCGTATGTTAGTTGCAATGCGCTAGTCTAAATACAGCCTTATTGTTGGTAAACAATTGTAAATAAATGGTTACAAAAGGGTTTAAATAAAGGGTTACAAGAATATTATTTTCAGAATCGCAAAATTGGGGCAATTCAAACTAAACATATGTTAAAAGGCTTTAGCAGCAAATAAGTACAATTTTTCATGGGTCAAAGGGATCAGCCAATCCACAGATAAAGGCATTTTAAATAATTTTTTCTGTAAAACTGTACATGGTTTTATTCTTTCCTCCTGCCTGATCACTATCATATACAAGAGCCAGAAATTAGGCTCAGGAGATAGAGGGTAGGGCTAAGTTCAGCTTGCAATTTTTTTATTGCACTGGATGTCTGAACTTACTAATTATTTTGCCACTCATTTTTCATTCTTGTAACTGCTGTGCATGAATGTTTTTATTATATCTTTGTTGTTTTGGGCAGCACAGTGGTTTGTTGGTTCTAATCTCAACCATGGAGTTTGCATGTTCTGCCTGTGTGGGTTTCCTCCTGGTACTCCTTTTTCCTCCCACAATCCAAAGACATGGTGGTAGGTGAATTGGATCCTGTCTAAATTGGCCATAGCATGTGTAGGTCAATTGGATCCTGTCTAGATTGGCCCTAGTATGTGTATGTATAAATGTAAGCTAGGGACCTTAGATTATATGCCCTTTGAGGGTTAGGGACTGATGTGAATGTGCAATATATATGTATAGCGATGCATAAATTGACGTTTCTATATAAGTACCTGAAATTAATAAATATTGTGTTGAGTTTCCCAGGTTTGTGACATCGGTAAATACTTTACAGGTTACACCAACTGTGCAACGGCTTTTATATAATATATTTTTATTTCAGTTTTTCAAATTTCAGAGTGATAGACAAAATACTGTATAAAAAAGTAAGATAGGCACCAACAGGCAGTCCGGTGTTATAGTTACAATGCAATATTTCAATAAGCAGTGTGGACTTCTATGTAACATCTACAACATGGGTTCTACACCTGTGGCCCTCCAGCTGTTGCAGAAATACTAGTCACGTGAGACATTTCAAGTCAAAAGTATGACTTCCAAAGGCATAAGCATGATGGGACTTGTAGTTGTGCAACAACTTGAGGAACACAGGATGAGCTACGGACCTTCGGACACGACCACCAAACATGATAAGCTGTCCCAGAAACACTTAGAGGAAGCATCTGGTATCCACTAGGCTATCCTGGCTGGTACCATGTACCACCTCAGTAAGACTTTGTAATTAGCCTCAATTAACCATTTGACGCCCGGCCAATAGCCGTATGGCGTCCGGAAAAATACACTAGCTTTCCGGGAGGCCGCCATATGGCGTACTCCCGCGCATGCGCAGTTCGCACGCTTGCAGAGCCGCGCAGCGGCGCGATCTGTCACAGGCCTTGTACCTCGGACACGGCCGATGACAGATCTGAGTATCGGCCCCGTTGCCGGTACCATGTGACCAATCACAGCAGGTCACATGACAGTTGTATACAATGGATGGCTTCATTCATGCCATCCATTGTATACTAGTGTCTAGCTGTGAATGGTCACAGCTAATCACATGCACATGTCATGTGATTAGCTGTGGCCAAATCACCGTTAAGCACAAAAAAAGATAAACCCTGAATGAATCGATGTCATTCAGGTAAATGCTTGCTTATAGCAAAGCAGTTCTTTTCTATAAGCAAACAATGTAAAAAAAAAAAAATACTGATCACTTCCCCAAAGTAGTACAATGTTACCATGGTAAAATTGTGCTACTTTGGACATATGAAATATGAAAAAAAAATCTTAAAGAAAAACAATGTAATAAAAAATTTTAAATAAAAAAAAAATATATATATATTTTTTTTTTCACACTGTCACCAGTCAGTGTCCCTGATCACTTCCATGCTAGTTATATGATGACGCTGTACTGCACTGGTGACAGTATGTAAAAAAAAATAGTGAAAATAATTTGTTTTATTTTTTCATTTTCCGAAAAATTATGACAAAAAAAATTCAACTTCAAAAAACTCGCCATGCCTCTTATGAAATACGTTGGATTGTCTACTTTGCAAAAAGGGGTTATTTGGGGGATATCTGTACTATTCTGACATTTTTGGACCTCAAGAAATTAGATTGGCTGTCAGTACTTCAGGATTGATCAATATTCAGATCTATACCATAGTTTGTGAACTCTATAACTTTCCTACAAACTAAAAAATACATCCTAATTTGGGTTATTTTCACCAAAGACATGTAGCAGAATACATCTCGGCCTAAATTTATGAAGAACAATTATTTATTTGTAAACTTTTATAACAGAAACAAAGAAAAACGTGTTTTTTTTTCAAAATTTTTGGTCTTTTTTTGTTAATTTAGCAAAAAATAAAAACCCCGGCGGTGATTAAATACCACCAAAAGAAAGCTCTAGTTATGTGAAAAAAATGATAACATTTTAGTTTGGGTACAATGTTGTATGACCGCGCAATTGTCATTCAAAGTGTGAGAGCGCTGAAACCTGAAAAATGGCCTGGGCAGGAAGTTGTAAAATTGCCCGGTATTGAATTGGTTAAAGTTGTGTTCAAATTCGCTTTGGCGGCCCCAAACCTTGCAGGTTCAAGGGACTCGTTCATATCCTGCTCCCATCTGGTCATATACGGAAGTTTGCCATCCTGAGAGGACAAGATAATGTATACCTTTGAAATGTAACGTGAGCATTTATCAATATTCAAACATAAATGTTCCATAGGAGTAGTAGATCTGAGATCGGAACCCCGTTTCAATGAGGATATAAAATAAACTATTTGGGTATAACCATACTATTCAGTGGGTGGTAAATCATATTTTTCTTGGATGGTCCTGATCCCTCTATGGTCATAAAAATCTGCTGTACATAATAGCCCTTTGTTTTTCCATCATGTAAATATTGGGGTGAATGCGGGGTTTGCCAATAATGGCACGAGTGGTGTGTGGGCTGATTAGTGTAAAAATAATAAAAAAAAAAGCAAAATAAATAATTAAAAAAAAATTCACCCCCCACCCCTATCCCTGTGCAGCGGTCCCGTGGCAGAGTGTAAACAGAGATTGCACCATGCATGTGAGGTATCATCGCGAATGTCAGCTCAAGGACAGTAATTCTAGCACTAGACCTCCTGTGTAAATCTAAAGTGGTGACCTGTAAAGGCCTTTAAATCATCGCCTATGGATATTAAAAATGTACGTAATTTGACACTGTGGCACGGGCGTGTGCAATTTTAAAGCATGCCATGTCTGGTATTTATTTATTTAGCATAACAGCATAGTTTATAATGTATCAAACAATTGGGCAATATATTGTGTTTTTGTGCATTAAAAGAAAAAAAGTGTATTTTTTTCAAAAAATTTGCGTTTGAAAACTCGCTGCACAAATACTGTGTGACATAAAAAATTTCAACACCCACCATTTTATTCTCTAGGGTCTCTGCTTTAAAAAAAATATAATGTTTGGGGGTTCAAAGTAATTTTCTAGCAAAAAAACAGTTTTTTCAAATAAACAAAAAGTGTCAGAAAAGGCTAGGTCTTCAAGTGGTTAGAAAAGTGGGTGATGTGTGGCATAAGCTTCTAATGTTGACCCTGAAAGGCCAGGATAGTAGAAATACCCCCTCCAAATGTCCCCTTTTTGGAAAGTAGACGCTCCAAGGTATTTGCTAAGAAGCATGGTGAGTATTTTTCAGATATCATTTGTTGCCACAAGTTTTTGGAAAACGAAGAAAAAATGAAAAATTATTTTTTCTTTTCTTTTTTCCTTTTCAAAACCCTGTGACAAAAATATCTGCAAAATACTCACCTTGCCTTTCATCAAATTCCTTGGGTGTCTACTTTCCAAAAAAGTGGTCATGTGGGGGGTGTTTGTACTATCCTGACATTTTAGGGCCTCCGAAACTGTTATAGGTAGTGAGGAAGTGATATGAGGAAATAGGTCTTTTGAAAGCCTGGAGGTGGTCCTTGGATTTTTGGGGGCCTGTATGTAGCTAGGCTGCCAAAAAGTCTCTCACATGTGGTATCCCTGGTATCCCCATACTCGGGATAAGTAGCAGAATGTGTTTGTGGTGTTATTCTACATATACCCATGGCATGTGTGAGCAATATATCATTTAATTGACAGCTTTGTGTAAAATATTTTTTTTTAAATATGATAGGCAGTGAGAAAGTAAAAGTTGTGTAAATTTGAATATGTATATACATTATATATATATCATAGTTTGTAGACGCAATAACTTTCACACAAATATACATGTATTTGGATTTTGTTTTACCAAAAACATGCAGCAGAATACACTTTGACCTAAATGTATTACTAACTTTGAGTTTACTGGATATTTTTATAACCGAAAGTAAAAAATATTTTTTTTGCAAAATTTTAGGTCTTTTTTTCATTTATATCAGAAAAAATAAAAAACCCATTGGTGGTCAAATACCACCAAAAGAAAGCTCTGTTTGTGTGAAAAAAAAGACATACCTGTACATTTCGTTTGGGTACAGCTTTGACCAATTGAAATAGCACAGTGCCAAATAGCAAAAAATTACCTGGTCATTAAGGGGGGGGGGGGATTTTCCAGAGGGCAAGTAGTTAAATATGTATTAATGGGTTTACCTTGGCATTATTGCTTTCTATTTGTTGGATGTGGTTTGTTTTGTATTCAGATGTTTTTCTATGGAGTATGTGTTTGTTGGAAAAATGTTTTCAATAAATAAGGTATGGTTTAGAAAAAAAAATTGCCAGAAGCCATTCAAGCTGTGTTACTAAAGGATCTGAGAATTTTTACACAAAAAAGAAGATGCACTTCATTATACAATCATGTGAAAAGCAATTTCTTGTTTATTTATTTCATCTGTACATGATAAAATAATGGAAGCAAATATTCACTCTTTTTGTGTGAACATTCTCATCTTCTTAGCAAATCAGAATAATTAAGCTGATAGTAGAATAACTGACTGTATTTTCTTAAAATTTTATATAAATCCTAACAATGACTTTCTCTCATTTGTTGCCTGTTCGTCTGGAAAATATACCATGAAATATATTTTTGTTATATCTGTTTGATAAGTACCAAAAATATTTGTCAATCATGTAAAAATTGTAGGACAAGTCCTATGTTCTGTGCAAGGAGTATAATTCTCCCTCTTAGTTCTTGAGCTGTACAGCAGTGCAGGGGGGGAGTGCAACTGCGCTTTCATCCATTCCTGTCTAGACCTACAGGTAGTGACCATGCCTTAACAGCATACCATGGGCACTGGGCCCCTCAGAGGAGCTATCCTACTCTCCCTTGCAGGCCCGCAACTACAGGAGTCGCAGGGGTTGCATTTTCGCCCTGGCCCTTTGCTTCAGGGGGTAGTGCGACTCCCCTGTACATCTGTTGCCCCCCAATACTTATCTGAGCCCCATCACAATTCAGCAATGAGCATGAGAACCTCGGCTCTCCAGGGACTCTCTCTTCTCATTGGCTGAGACAGCAGCTAGTCAATCACAGCCAGTGAGCCAATGAGGAGAGAGAGGAGGCAGGGCCGAGCTGCTTCTCTGTGTGTGAATGGACATGCAGAGAACTGACTCGGGAGCAAGTTTGCTTGGGTTCCCCCATAGCAAGCCGCTTGCTCTGGGGGCACTTGGCAGGAGGGAGGGGCCAGAATGCTACATGAATCATCTGCCCTTACTCAAGGTGGCCACAGCCAGGAATGGTAAGGGATGTTTTTCAAAGGGATTTGTCAGCAAAACAAAGCTTGGGGACATGGATGGGTGAGAGTGCTTTGAATATTAAAATGAATTAAATATTGTTTTTTTGTTTCTAATGCTCAGATGTAAGGTAGTTCCACTTTAACCCTTTGGCGTCGGGGCCTCTCGACCCTTTAAGGGGTTTGTGACTCTGGGAGGTGGGTCAGGGCTTAAGGTCATGTGACCATCATGATTGGCTGTCACGACAGCCACATGATAGGAAAGCTCCCGACCACAAGTATCGATCGGGATCTTTCTGTGAGGTACCGGTAAATGTTGCGGGAGCATGTCGGGAGCACACAGGCACATCCTTTTCAACTACAGTAGCGTAATGATATCTAACAGTAAAACCAAATCTAGTGCCTGCTCAAGCCTTAGGAAATAAACGTCTTAGCCTCATCCTTTCTTAACTCTAGTGGCCTAAATCCCAACTTTATAGATAACCTAACAATGTAAAAACTATTTTTTAAAGCCAAACTGTCATTCCCTGGAGTTTAATATATACTAGAGAAGCCTGAGAGAAAAAAAAAACCTTCCTCTTGTGTTCCAGTGCTTCTCTCACAAAACACATTCTGATTCTCCCTTTGTCTGCACCAGTCATCGATCGAAACTGTAACAGTTAAAACTGCCACAATTCTAAAATCACACAGATCAAGTCTGTAAAAATTAATTTTATACAGAATCATTTAATTTACAAATGAAAACATCAATCAGTCTAAACACCAATAGACTCTATGGCTAGAATTGGATATGAACACAGACTGAATTAGAAAAACTACAGATCTTCAGAAGTTCAATTAAAATTGTAATGGGTTTTTTAATAAATCCAAGGTCAAGATGTATGATGAACCCGTTTTCCAAAGTCTGCAATTATTTGGTTAACTTTCTCCTCCAGCTGAGACTTTTGTAAAGTAGCCAGCAGATGGAACATTTTAAAATGGCATTGATGGTTTGGAGGAAGAACAAACTACGCCATATATAACCACGCCAAAACATATGTACCAGCTCGATCAGAAGAATTTATAAGATTGTGTCCATTTACTAGCGCTAGTTCACAATTATCTTGTGACTTGAATTTGTGACCTCAGTAATTTCTTTTAAATTATTACTATATATACTATTTGTGCAATTTGGTCTGCAAATGATGAGCGATATTGAAAAAGAAAGAAAATAACGAAACAAAAAAACAACGTATACGCATAATGTAGAAAATAAGACCTCATGCCAGTATGCATTCTCTGCGTTCTGGCTCCAATAATGCCTCGCACCATTCCTCTGAAGAGCAAGTGGGTTGAAAATGGACACCATGGATCTAAGCTGTGACAAACAATCTGCCAATGCACAGATCTGCAGTCTTTCTGATTGTAACTCATGTAGCCCTAAAAGGACACTGCTAGGCACTGGTTGGGCCAAAGTGGGGAGAATGATGAAGCCTGGTGTGAGGTCTGTTTTTTATTTTTATTCATGTTAGGAAAGGTGAGCTGTGATATATTTTCAAATAAACCTTTCACAATGCTGAGAAGTTCAAACTAAACCTACAATATACTGTATATTAAAAAAAAAATAACAAGAGATCACCTATAGTTCAAAACTATGTGACTAAACAATCAGTTGATACAAAGACATTGGCATCTAAATTGATATGAAAATGTAAAAATCACATTTGTCCTCACCCCTTTCCCAGTAGTCTCGCTATTGGTTCTTTAAAAAGGCTGAGGAGAAGAGAGGGAATGGTCAAGCTTTCCATTTACAAGAAAAAAGTAACATGTTCCTTAAGCACCTTATATCTCTGGACCTACTGTAGCACTACCCCCTTAATGGTTGCTTAGTATTTTTCAGGTTCCCTGTCAATCTGGACCTCCTTCTGAAAGCCCAACCTCTGCTGACACCGCCGTATTCTTGTGACCAGAATAAGTCACCACTGAAAAATGGACTCACACATGTTAATATAAATCAATATTAGGTTTATATTGAATGTGAACGTAGCTTGGTAAAAAAGCACAAAATAACATTGTCATATGCAACAAATATAATCACTCTTGTTAACTTTAAGTAAAAGTACCAACATCCACAGTAAAGTACCAATTACTGTTAGCAGGCCTGCTTTCAGGAGTAATCCACTACCTCCAATCTGAGTTAACTATTGAATCCCCAGTGAGCAAGAACAAGAACTATCAAAACAGTCAAGGCTAGCACACTCTGGGCCCTCAGGACCTGATGGCAGGGATTTAGCCTGAAATAAAAAAGCTCTATTCCCCTCACTCCTTTTTGGAAAGTGGTCGGAGGTGTTCAGTAAGAGGCATGACACGTTTTTTGAAGTTTTAATTTTTTTTCACAATTTTTGGAAAACAAAGAAATAAAAAAAATGTACATACAGTCACCAGTGCAGTACAGCGTTGTCAGTTACCTGATGTGGCAGTGATAATGGACACTAGCTACAGTATGTAAAAGAAAACCTTTTTTTTTCAATTGTTTAAATATTTATTTTCTTTTTTTTTACTTTTTTAAATACTTTTTTTTATCATACTTTGACTAGAGCAATACAGTGTTACCATAGTAACACTGTACTACTCTGGGGAGGTGATTGGTATATATTTTTTTAGACACTGTGATCGCTTATAACAGTGAAAATAACTTTCAGAGAAACCATTTTTTCTAAATGGAATCTATTCATTCAGTGTGTACTATTGTGAATAGCTGTTATTGGCCACAGCTAATCACATGGTACAGATTGGCTGTGACCAATCACAGAGATCAACACAATAGTACACAATGAATGGCATGAATGGAAGCCATCCTTTGTGTACAATTGTCATGCAATCTGCTGTGATTGCTCACAGAGATCATATGGTACCAGCAGCAGGCCGATATACTGATCTGTCATCCACTGTGTCTGATGGACACAGCAGGTGACAGATCGCACTGCAGCACGGCCCATGGCACGCATGTGAGGCACAATCTCAGGAGGACATCATATGATGTCCACCCAGAAAGGGGGACAGCTCCTGTCTGGCCGTCATTTGTCTATAGGCCGGGTAGGAAGCTGTTAAATATATAGTGTGTATGTATATTATCGATATAGGGTTTCTTAGCTCACGTGGTAGATGCATTTTTATTGACATTCATGCCACTCTGGACTGTGTTATAAGGGCTTGTTAGTCCACTTTTATTTAAATAAACAGCAAAGTCTTTACAAAGTTGCCCACACAGAGTTTCAATTTCACACAGTAAAACAGGTAACAGAAAATGTAGTTACCTGGCTCACTCTTCAGCAGCACTGCTGCTCTTGTCACTGATCTCTCAGTCCTCCTGGCTCATTGAACTCTCTCTTGGCTCACTCAACCTTGATTACAGCACTTTAATGTACGGGTCTACTCTTGGCCACTGAATAGGGGTTATTTTGATGCCCCAGGCTCTCTCACTTCTCTGATATTTACATATTCCTTTGGCCCCCTGGACTCTAGTTGTTCTGGTTTTCTGTCAGCCTCCCTGACTCGCTTAGCCGCCCCAACTCTTTCAGTCCAATGGACATTGAATCCTTCAACATGGAGTGCTGTCTCTGGAGTTGAGCACCTCTGTCTCCAAACAGGATAACCCACCTGTCTTCAAAAGGGAGCATGCCTCCCTTCTGGCTCCCTGGACTTCATTATAAAGGGCTGTGTGCACCTGAACACACACTGCTAAGATCTGGATACTGGGTTGGAGATTTCTTCTCTCCCTAAGCACTTTGAAATTTCCAAACTACAGAGCCCAATTTAGGAATAATAAAATCCAGAGAAAGCTGTAAAAGAGTTTTCTATACAATATTATTAATATTCATGATTATTACATATACTGGTTCCATTCCAGATAAAACGAAAGATTTTTTAATGCATTTCTCCTGAGCAGCACAAACTAATGAGAAACAATGAAGTTTGTCAAGACTAAAGACCACTTCCCATCTATGTTGTACAAAAGATTAGAAGGTGTTCTGTAGTCCTGTTATAAGGTAACAATAGTGCTTCTACATAGATTGAATATAGTGAATGAATGTTGTCCCTCTGATGGACATATAATGGAGCGCTTCTTCTTTCAAAGGAGCTGATCCATAAGAAAAGGTATAGAGGTATAGTCTAGGACAGGTCAGTGATCTCCAAACTGCAACCTGTATGCGGCCCTTTGTTTGAATTTATCTGGGCCTTGAGGCACTATTTCTCCTACCGACACCAATGATAGGACAACATTCCTTCCACTGACATCAAAGATGGGACACTATTCCTCCCACTGACAACAACCCAAGGATAGGGTGCTATTCCTTCAACTGACATCAGCGGTGGAGCACCATTACTCCTCTTACTGACCACAAGTGCTATGTCTTTTATTTACTCCCATTGAACACCAAGACTAAAACCTTGTCTACTCCCACTGATGCTTGGGCATGTACTACTCCCAGTTGTCACATAGTCTGGCCCATCTAAAGTCTGAAGGACAGTAAACTGTATCTTTGTTTAGAAAGTATGGAGATCCCTGGTCTAGATGGACCTTGTTCTGGCCTAGTGGCTGCTACCTCTCTGAACAAAATTGAAATGACCAGTCCACCTCACACAGCATAGCAGCAGAAGTCATCTGCCCCCAGTCTGGCCAGGAAAGGAGCAGCCAATCATCTGAAATTCTCTCTGCTTTCCTACAGTGACAAAACCCGACGCATGAAAAAAAATTGTGCCGCCACACCCCTTCTCCTGTGACTAACAGACTAATTAGGAGTCTCATACATGGACATGAGAGAAGGGGACATGTGTCTGAAGCAGGGGCAGACTGACCATTTGGAAACTCGGGCACTGCCCGAGGGCCTGGGGTCAGTAGGGGGCCCCATGAGATGCCCCTGGTACCTTTTTCATAGGCTTTTTTGAGTTTGGGCAAGGACACAGAGGTCCCATGATCCCCTATTGCCTGGGGGCCCCATTGGTTGTCAGTCTGCCCCTGGTCTGAAGTCTGAAGAAATTTTGAAATTAACCCCATAAGCACTGGGCAGCATTTTAGGCACAGGAGACTGCAGACTTTCATAGGCTGGAGGGAACTGTCAGAAATTATTCAGCGGGGACCTGTGCTTATCTCTACTAACAATGGAGGAAGAGGGGGATACATGCTTTCACAGGTCATCATTATCAATGAAGGGGAGCCAAATAGCCTCACACAAGTTTAACCGCACAGCTGCCAGGAAGAGAGCTGAGCAGGAGGATCACAATGAACCCCTAAAGGGCTGGACACTTTTACTGTAGTGCTCTACTTTCAAGTAGTGTCCACTAGTTACACAGCAAAAGTGCCCAGCTATTTTGGGAGCGATCTGTATAGATGGCTGCGGGACCCCTTCTTTCATGTTCATGCGTGAAACTCATTAGTCTGTCAATCACAGGAGAGTGTGTAGCAACACCATTTTTTTTCATGTGTCAGGTATTTTCTCTGTAGGAAACCAGAGAGGATTTACAACTGGCTACTCCTTTCCTGGCCAAACTGGGGACAAAAGACTTCTGCTGTTATGCTGTGTGAGGTAGAATGGTCATTTAAATTTTGATTTTTTTGAGTTTACAGTCACTTTAAGGAGCACCTGTTACAAAGTTCATATCACAGCATAACACTTGATTTACTAAAAGCAAATAGACTGTTCATTTTGCAAAGTGCAAATGAGGTAAAGTTCTACTTTGTAAAGAATACCCAATCACGTGCTACGAGAATTTAAAAAAAACAGCACTTTTGCTTGCACATGATTGGATGATGGAACTCTGTGATGGGAGTCACTTTGGGTGGGGGGCCCATGGAACACAGCCCCCTCTGAAGGGGTGGGGAGACCCCTGCCTCAGCTCGCCATATCCCTCTTATGTGTAAGTCACCCTGTGTCTCTAAGAGACACAGGGTGACTAATGGATGCTGAGAATGCGATTGGAATTACTTCAGATGTGACAGTAATATTTATCAGCTATAAGTAGACTATTCCTGGTTGTTGATTATGAACTAGAAATGTGAATTGAAGGAGCTGGACCATTTGCTCTTTAGTAAGATCCTAATTCATCCAACCATTGTCTAGGTGTGAATTCCCATTCACCTTTTGTTTAGATCACCCAGCTAGCTAACCTAATTGACTTACTGTTTAGAGTGTTAAGTCTATTTCTGTATATAACTGTGTTTGCATATGATCATGTGATCAGTCTCAGTGTGTATTGTATAAAAAGCCTGTATGGTGTTATGTGATTGCATCCCATTGTTCTATTGTATGTCTTGCTTGGGAGCAAACTATTATGGGATGTATGTGTTTGTGTATTGACTTGGTGGGGGGTGTTTGCTGATGTGTCTCTGGTTGCTAGATTTGGTTTGCCCCACCCTGTGTCCAGGGAGGTGGGTTGTTCCCTTGAATGTTTATATCTTGTGTCTGTGTTAAAATAAAGTAGTCTATTTCCTGATTTATTTCAAGACTGGTCTTGTCTAGTTTTGTATGGCCAGCGGTGGTGTCCGTGGATCTGTGTACGGACAGGGAAGCTGGAGTCTAACGGAAATACCCTAGTGCAGTCAGGGTCCGGTTCCATTACAAATTCAGCAGAGCTTCTGCTCATTTACTAAGCTCTGGAGCAACTGCACTTTGCAAAATGCATATTACATGTCTGTTTGCCTTTGGTAAATTAGCCCCCTTAGTCCTCTGAGTGCATATCACTCAGAGGAGCATCAAATTCCCCGAATGTGTCAAATTCCCCTGAAAAGTGTTGGCCATATTTGATGCTGTTAACCTGTAAATGTTTCAAAAATTCCTTTAAGTGATATGAACTCAGAGGCATAGGTGCTCCTCAATATCTATCTCAGAGTTTAGAAAATCAAAGAAAAAGTCTGAAAAAAAGCAAACTACTGCAGTCACCACATCTAAGGATTGGTAAACTGCAAAATATTTGATTTTTGTTCCAAGGTTTAGATACACTTTAGGCATACTTATTGCTTCATATTTGCTTTAGGCACTATTGAGATAAGATATGAGGCACAGAGTGAGCTCATTGTTTCCAAATATCACAACCATCTTTTAATCAAGCAGAGTATGAATATGTTAAAAAAAATATGGCTCTGAACATGTACTTATATAATTACAAATAATTTATAGAAATAGTAAAAAAAAAAGAGTCATAAAATTTTACATCAAGCTGATCTCTTTTATACATACAGGTGAAACTCAAAAAATTAGAATATCGTGCAAAAGTTCATTTATTTCAGTAATGCAACTTAAAAGGTGAAACTAATATATGAGATAGACTCATTACATGCAAAGCAAGATAGTTCAAGCCGTGATTTGTCATAATTGTGATGATTATGGCTTACAGCTCATGAAAACCCCAAATCCACAATCTCAGAAAATTAGAATATTGTGAAAAGGTGCAATATTCTAGGCTCAAAGTGTCCCACTCTAATCAGCTAATTAAACCATAACACCTACAAAGGGTTCCTGAGTCTTTAAATGGTCTCTCGGTCTGGTTCAGTAGGAATCACAATCATGGGAAAGACTGCTGACCCGACAGTTGTGCAGAAAACCATCATTGACACTCTCCATAAGGAGGGAAAGCCTGAAAAGGTAATTGCAAAAGAAGTTGGATGTTCCCAAAGTGCTGTATCAAAGCACATTAATAGAAAGTTATGTGGAAGGGAAAAGTGTGGAAGAAAAAGGTGCACAAGCAGCAGGGATGACCGCAGCCTGGAGAGGATTGTCAGGAAAAGGCCATTCAAAAGTGTTGGGGACTTTCACAAGGAGTGGACTGAGGCTGGAGTCAGTGCATCAAGAGCCACCACACACAGACGGATCCTGGACATGTCGTATTTCTCTTGTCAAGCCGCTCCTGAACAACAAACAACATCAGAAGTGTCTTACCTGGGCTAAAGAAAAACAGACCTGGTCTGTTGCTCAGTGGTCCAAAGTCCTCTTTTCTGATGAGAGCAACTTTTGCATCTCATTTGGAAACCAAGGACCCAGAGTATGGAGGAAGAATGGAGAGGCACACACTGCAAGATGCTTGAAGTCCAGTGTGAAGTTTTCACAGTCTGTGTTGATTTGGGGAGCCATGTCATCTGCTGATGTTGTTCCACTATGCTTCATTAAGTCCAGTGTCAATGCAGCCGGCTACCAGGAGATTTTGGAGCACTTCATGCTTCCTTCCGCAGACGAGCTTTATGGGGATGCTGACTTCATTTTCCAGCAGGACTTGGCACCTGCCCACACTGCCAAAAGCACCAAAACCTGGTTCATTGACCGTGGGATTACTGTGCTTGATTGGCCAGCAAATTCTCCTGACCTGAACCCCATAGAGATATTCTGTTCTAATTTTCTGAGATTGTGGATTTGGGGTTTTCATGAACTGTAAGCCATAATCATCACAATTATGACAAATCACGTCTTGAACTATCTTGCTTTGCATGTAATGAGTCTATCTCATATATTAGTTTCACCTTTTAAGTTGCATTACTGAAATAAATGAACTTTTGCACGATATTCTAATTTTTCGAGTTTCACCTGTACATCTAAAATAAATATTCAGAAGACTATTCCTTCAAGGTGTCTTGAAGGTAGGAAGATTTAATTTTGGAGTACTATAGTAAATGAAAGGTTAAAACTGAAGTTTAGTAATTTAGTATCACGCATGGTACTTACATGAAGGAAGAGTGCCTCATGTGCTGGTGACTGCTGTGTTCCTTGAAAGCTTCAATCCTCTGCTCCCCAATACCACCACAGTAGTAATCTTCTGGGGTGGTGGGGGTTGTTATGAGAGGCTGCACCTGTCACAGGAACTCACCAAAAGTGCTGACTATGCCCACCCTTTCTGCCCCTGCTCCATTCTTGGTTCCCACAATGAAAAGTGCTCTATGAATGGAGGATGGGTAGATGAATGAAAAGTCCTCCTCTATTCGTAGATCACTTTTCATTGTGGGAACCAATAATACAGCTACTTTGAATTGAATATGGGGGTAGAAAGGGTGAGTTCCTGTGACAGGGGCAACAGCTCATGTTAACACCTACAGCACTGGAAGGTCACAGCTACCTGAGTATCTAGAGGACAGAGGAATAAGAGTTTCAAGGAACACAGCAGCAACCAGCACACAAGACACTTCACATTCATATAAGTACCATTCCTAGTGCTGATTTAAAAAAAAAAAAATTAATTAATTAGAAATTGTGTGTATAGAATTAATTTAATTCTATACACACATTTCATATTTACTTACACTTACCCTGATGAAAAATATAATATAGTGCTACATAATTTAAACATGTTAAGGAATGAATTCGAAGCCACTAGCTTCTACTGTGCTTGTGGTAGGATAAAATGATTTATAAAGTTTATACTATGGTTTAACATTTCAGATAATTATATTTTACTTTTACCAACATCCTCTGGCAGTTCAATAGAAAGTACTGTACAGCAGGTTAATTATTGTTCTGTTGATCCTTTTAAGAAACTGACCCCTCGCGTTTTATTGAGTCGTACTCTTCAGCACGATGAGAGACTGTCTCCTTAGCCATGTCACTGCTATTAGTACACTTTGGTCCTTCCTCTTTGAATCTCTTCAGCACAATTCCCAGGGGATGTGCTTTGTATCTGATCAGAGCAATAATGAATTCTAGTGGTCTTTACAAGTGGCATAGTAAGAGATCAGAGTGGATCATTAATGAGGACCACCTAGAGAGTTTTAAACCCTCTTCACAGATCAAAGTTGATGCTCTGTACTGAAAATCGGCATCGTATAGCAACAGGCCTGCTGTGTGCATTTAGCGGTAGTGAGTTATAGTGTAGATAGCTCTTTAATGAAGTGTATGAACATAAAATTATTTAATGGTACTGTCCCACTGCATGAATATGATTTAAAGTGAACCTGTCGGTAAGAAATAATCATTAGACTGACATATTTCTTAAATGGCAGGCACCATGGAGTGCCTACACATTTGTTTGAAAGCTGCTACCACATGCCTAGGAGGGCACTAAATGTGTGTGGGAACTCTACACAAATGCCTGCTTTGAGGCAAAGCCAAGCACTCTAGCATACCTCATATCTCACAGTTCTGAGCTCATATCACTGCAACCTGTTAAGAAACCCATTCATAGGGCCTGGTTAAAAACATGAGCATGTCAAAGCCTATATGAGGCCCAAATTGAACATGTTGTCATGTAGGCATTTACATACAGCAAGGGTGGGGACCAATGAGCTCAAAGAGTGCATAGCAGCATATCATTAGGACAAAAGAGTATCAGGATTTCAGAATTGTCAGAATTTTCTTCTCTTAAAAATTAAACATAATAACATAGATCGGTTAGTGCCTCAAGCAAACCCTTCTTGCTCAAAGACTTTACTATTAACCTCTTATGACGACAAAATCATCAAAGTCTTTTTCACCTTGTCCAAAGGTTGCCCAATTAAAAACAAGTCAACAACAGGTCTCATATTTCTGTTCTCAAAGGTTCGTTTTGAGAATGAATTGATTAAAGTGACTCTTTATAAAAAAAAAAAAAAAAAAAAAATATTAACCCCTTGATGACACAGTAACGAATCCTGGGAACTCCACATATGCGTTTTCACTGAAAGCTCCAAGTATCGTTCTTATGTTCGGGAACAGAGACTCCTGGTCCCCGGGTACCTGCTTTGCTGCGAAAGCCTCTGATTGGCTAAAACAGTGATCAGTCATTGTGCAGCCCACCCATGTGTTTTCTTTTTCTTCTGAATGGAGAGAAAGATTAATTGTATACATACAGGGAACTTTATATAATACATTGGGGTTGATTTACTAAAGGCAACTATACAGTGTATTGCAAGTGCAGTTGCTTCAGATCTTAGTAAATGAGCAGAAGCTCTCCTGATTTCTATCATCCAGTCACGTGCAAGCAAAAATACAGTTTTTTATTTTCCTTGCATATGTTTGGGTATTATTTGCAAAGTAAAGCTTTACCTCATTTACTAAGCTCTGGAGCGCTTGCACTTACAGTGCATAGTATATTTGCTTTCGTAAATCAACCCCCATTGTATTTTTCTCTTCTTGCCAGGGGAGAAAGATGTAAATGAGAGGTGTCTGAACTGCCACCAAAGGGATGCATGTGACCTAAGAGAGCTATGAATGCAGTCCAAAACAAAATCACAAACTTACTTAAAATGGTGATTTTTTGGGGAATTTTGTTGTAAAAATGCATTTACACTTAGAGAACACCTGCAGCCGAAGAAAAATTTGACAGTCTCTTTACTGGACTTTTATAAGTTTTATCTTCCAAAGAAGATATCCCACTCCTCACAATCCTGCCTTATTCATGTCATCAGTTTTCGGCAGCACCTATATTTGTGAGCAACTGTTTTCAAGGATGAAACACAGAAAGGGCAAAATTAGAACCAAAATATCTGATGAGCACCTTGAGAATTCATTGAAAATTGTTACTACATCCAACAAACCAGATATTGATGTGTTAGATTATAAAACCAATGCCAAATATCACACTAGTTTTATGTTGCTCTCTTTTACATTTATAATAAAAAATAATACAGAAAAATATGACGTTTTATTACTCAAATAGGTACATTGCCTATATCAGTGATTATTAACTTGTGATCTGCCTGACTTTTTTTGCTCATCAGCTATCCTTATTGTTACTGTATTTTATGTGTGGCCCAAGACAATTTCTCTTCTTCCAATGTGGCCCAGGAAGGTCAAATGGTTGGACACCCCTGATGTAAACAAACAAAAGTGTGTAAAAAAAAATATAATACAAAAAATTTAAAATATAGAAAAAAAAATTAGGTCAAGATTTGATCTAGGTCAGTGATAGGGTTAGTCTTAGGGTTAATGTATTTTTAAAAAAGTCATTTTCTAAAAATTAGCATCAGTATCAGTTAGTGGCAGTATATTTTAGGTAGGAAAAAAAATGCACACTATTGATTCTGGGCCCTACTACGGGTGCAAACAACAAATAATATACATATATATGGTATCACTGCACTTGTCAGGAGCAGAAAAAGTTATTTTGGGTTGTTCTTTAGTAGTAAGTTATGCTAATAGCAAGAAATATACAGCTACATTTAAAAAAATATATTTGTTTTACTATTTTGGGCCAGTTTTCCTTTGGCTGTAAATGGTAATGGATATCACATGATTTTTTTTTATTACCAAATAAAATTTGTCCTGAAAAAAAACAAGGTACAGTTTAATCCACCTGAATACACAAAGTAGTTGTGATTTTATGTACAGTTTAACTAACACATGTCAAAGTAGCAAAATTGGGTTTGGGCATTAAGGTTTGTTTTAGCCTGGGTCGTGAAGGGGTTAAAAGCTGCCTGCAATAGAAGCCCTTGAATTCTTACCTCTCTGGAAGGAAGCAAATCTGACACCCTCTGTCTTCAAGTGCTACAGCCTCCAGCAGAACCTTCACATCACTCATCACTTGATTTCCCCCATCATCTGTAGTGATTTAACACCACAAATGGAACCTTGCATGGAAACCGGGCATCCGACACTCCTGGAAGTGTCAAATGCTGAAGATACTGCAGGAGGCTGCAGCAATTGAAGACAGCAGAGCTTGTGTTCACTACCTGTTGGACCTATTAGGGCTCATGTACACTGCAGCTGATAAACTCACGTTTAGGAGCTGTTCAGAGTTTTTTTCAGCAGCCCCTGAACTCACCCTAATGTTTTCCTAAGTGTCCATGTACACATCTTTGTTTACAGTCATTTACAGGCATTTGAGTTTACAGTCATTTTTTTTAATGCAGGAAAGTTGCGTTCAGCAGTCGATTTTATCAGTGTTTGAAAAGCAAAACGTGGCTAAACATGGCAAAATGCATTTATAAGCATTTGCGGCTGAAATGTTTTTTTAACTCTTCCAGTTCCCGATGCTGTCCAGAGCCTTTTTTCATCATGAAAAATGCATGCAAAGCGTTTTCAAGGTACTGGGATGGACAAAACACTGAAAACAGGATGTTCCTACCAAGCTTGTCACACATTGTAATGACAAATTCACACCTCAGACCTCTCCCATCCTTGGAAACAAAAGATATGTTAATTACCATTCACACCTCAAATTCTTCCTGAAGACCCCCTGCCAGGTGACCTTAATGACTCACTCCACCAGACACCTCACCCACCCTTGGAAACAAAAGAAATGTTAATGAGCAATACACACCTAAGCTAATTTCAACACATACTGCTGTTTCTGCTTCTACTCTCTGTATTTCTCTGAAATAGTCTGAAATAGTTAATAATTTACCACTTTTCAGTGCATTCTGGGCATTTTGGAGGTTCTCCTGTGCTTATCTTTAAAAAATGCTTCTAAACGCAAATGCACATAAACGTGCATAAACGCGGTATGCAAACGCGGCTAAACAGATGTTTTTTAACCTACGTTGTCCAGCAATCATTTTCCATCATTCAAAAGTGTCCCGTGTACATGGGGCCTATGAGAAATAAGTATTCAGAGACTTCTAATGCAGGGAATTTTTATGACATTTTGTTTAAGTGGCAGGATTGCTTTAAAGGGCCGCAAGATTTCTGACATTTGAAAAATCACATTTGCTCCATCAGAATTGTCATTTGTTTACATTTTTTTGCTAATTTTGCAAACAAATAATCTTTCTTCTTAAATGTAGACCAAAATGTGTTCTGCTACATTTTTTGGTAAAAATAACCCAAATCAGTGTATATTATTTAGTCTGTGTGAAAGTTTCAGAGTCTACAAACTATGGTATTTAAAGAGGAATGTTCAAGTCAAACTGGGACTTTTGAGTTTATATAATAAAACAAACTTTTTTTTATATACTGTCATCAGAGTGACACCGTACTACTCTGTGGGGGTGATCTGGGATTTTTTACACTGTTTTTGCTTATAACAGGGATGATCACTGTTAAAAAGATATAGTTTTAACTCTCATGAATAGCGTTCCATTTATGACAGCTTGCTTACTGTTGTTATACTGTGATTGGCTACAGCTAAGCACATGGTACAGGGTGCCAGGTAACATGCAATAGCTGTGGACCAATCACAACATCACAACATTAAGCAAGCTGTTCATGAATGAAAGCCATTCACAACAGTTTACTTACATAAATATCATGTGATTGCTATGATTGGCCGTAGCAATCAAATAATACCCTGGCTACTCACAGCAGCTGGGTAATAAGTGCCATGATCTGCTGTGTCCACCAGATCACAGGATCACATATCCACTCTCACCAGGAGGCATGCTAATGCGCATGTGCTGGGTGACATACCCGTACATCTCCTAGCCTGGCTGTGCCGCCCACCAGCTTGTGGTTAATGTGTAGACAACAATTTCTACTGAAAATGCAGTTTTGGTAAACAGGGTGAATCAGTGAAGGTCTCCAGCTCATCATAGTGAAATTATTGGATTTGTCTAGTTCAGAGTGGTGAATCTTATACGGTTAACTGTTTAAGGTCTTGTAACAGTGGCCCTGATTAATTAATCAAGCTGAAAGTCCACTCAAGGCATGCTAAAAGATGCTCTCAAGAAATATCATCACATAACTTAAGTGCTATTACCGCTTGATGAACTAGGGCCATTCTCTGCTTTAAAACTACAGTGAATATTAGATAAAGTTGCATTTGCCTCTAAATAACTGTAAAATATTGATGCAGATAAATGTTATTGAAACAACAAGTGAGGGCCTACATGTTAATGTGTGTTGAGTGAAGGCGACCTATTCATTTAAATAGGCTGCCAACCAGGGGCAGACTGACAACTTATGGGGCCCCCGGGCAATAGGGGATCATGGGGCCCCTGTGTCCTTGCCCAAACTCAAAAAAGCCTATGAAAAAGGTACCAGGGGCATCTCATGGGGCCCCCTACTGACCCTGGGCCCTTGGGCAATGCCCGAGTTTCCAAATGGTCAGTCCGCCCCTGCTGCCAATGCACAAAGAATGTACTAAAAAACTTGCATGCAATGTTTTTTCTGATGTAGTGCACCACAACGCATGGCAGTATGTTAATGTGCATTGCGGTGCACTCTGATACATGTGCACCAGAGCTACATTGCCTTAATACGTGGGAGTGTTTGCTAAAATTAATGGCACAGCAGCATGGCAATCGAACATATCACAATTTAAAAGTGAGCTTTAGCCATGATTGTTTTGGAAAATAATTATTTCAAATGTTCAATAAGAATTGGAATACAGATTCGCCAAGAAATTAACCTAGGGTGAATCTAAGATTTAACCCATAATTATTCAACTCCATAGGATTTTCAGAGAAGGTCAAATAAGTGAATTTAAAAGATAAGTTCACCTTTGGGAACATGTTACATGTTCTACCCATTTTTAGGGCAGAAAACTTAACATGTTTCCAATGCTGCAGCCGCTGCCCGATCCTCCCTTCCTCCCTGTGACAGAAGTACAGGTAGAAGTTCCCCTTACAAGCTGTCACTTTTAAGCTCCACCCACACTGCCGCATCATTCACAGAGTTCTGTGAATGAATGAACCACAAGTCCCGACAGCCTTAGCGCTGTGGAGTGCTGTGGTAGTTCATTGAATCTTCCTGTCAGTATATCTGCTTGACCGTACAGGATGTACTGCTCATTGCTGGTGCAATACTTTACAGGCTCCCGCAATAAAACCTAATAAAAGCCTAATAAATTTTTACCTGCAAAAAAATGTTCATTATTTGTTGGCAAAAGGTGAACTTATACTTTAATATTTGCTACACATTCACCAAATATTTTTGTTATTTAAAAAATCATATTCACTGTCCAGAATCAGCAGCACTTTTGCCCATTTGATCTACATTCATCCACATTTACCAACACTGTGCAATGACTGCCCAATGTGTCCATTGCTGTGTTGGTAGGTTCATGGGAGTAGCTACCGAGAGGCAAACAAAGTGTTTGCCTAGGGCGGCAATCTTTAGGGGGCAGCACCGCCCCCTGGAAGAAGGGACCTGTTGAGCATTGGACAGAGCCTTGCAGGGCTGCCATCAGAGGGGTACCACCGGTACTCCTGTAGGTGGCCCGGACAGCAGGAGGATCGGTGTGGTGGGGGAGAGCAGTTGAAGAAGGATGCCCTGTGTATCTCTACCTCCAGCAGGTGAATGCAGGTTTGAGGTTTCTCCCCCTCTCCCTCCCACTGGCTTTCTGCTGCTGGAGGGAGAGACAGACCTGGCCAGATGGAGGGGGTGCCCTGGTGTTCCTGAGTGGGCTCTCTCCGCGCTGAGCTCCTTCCCCCGCCTACACTCAGAGCCAGGACCAGGGGAATGCCTGGAGCAGGGAGAGAAGAGGCGGCAGAGAGGAAAGAGCTGGGAGGAGGTGAGCTGTGTTGTGTTTTCTGGGCTCTCCCTCCTGTCGTCCATCCAGCAAATGATACACGATCACTGACAGATCTTATGGGACTGCATACACACAGTAAGATTACCACCCCCTGCCCACATTTCCTGATGCCTGGAGATCAGAAGAGAGAGAGAAAGAGAGAAGGAAGAGAGAGAGGAGAGATAAAGAGGGGGGAGAGGGAGAAAGAGAGGGGGGGGGAGAGAAAGAGAGAGGGGGAGAGAGAGAAAGAGAGATGGAAGAGAGAGGGAGAGAGAGGAAAGAGAGAGGGAGAGAGAGGGAGGGGGAGGGAGAGAGGAGAGAGAGAGGGGGGCAAGAGGGAAGAGAGAGTGAGCGAGAGAGAGAGAGAGGGGGGAGGGAAGAGAGAGAAAAAGAGAGGGGGGGAGAGGAGAGAGCTAGAGGGAAGAGAGAGGGGGGAAGAGAGAGAGAGGGGGGCGAGAGGGAAGAGAGAGAGAGGGAAGAGAGAGTGAGAGAGAGAGAATATATATTTTTGACTTTTTGCTATTAAACATGTCCAGTAAAAAAATGTAAAAAATCAAATTTCATCATGCATTTAGGCCAAAATGTATTCTGCTACGTGTCTTTGCTAAAAAAATCCAAATACATGTAAATTAATTGGCTTACGTGAAAGTTATAGTGTATACAAATTGCAGTATATATACTGGGATTTTTTTTTTATACTAGTAATGGCGGCGATCAGCGGCTTATAGCGGGACTGCAGGACTGCGGCGAGCATTCTGACACTGGGGGGAACTGACTTGGTGTCACTGACATCCCTAGAGACACCAGCACTGTGATCAGTGCTAAAAAAAAATCACTGACACTGTAATAATGGTACTGTTCAGGAAGGGGTTAACATGAGGGGTAATTAAAGGGTTAACTGTGTGATGTTTTACTTGTGTCTGTGTGCTTCATTGTAAGCACACTGCTTTGCATGGCTGTGCTCACGTTTGTTTTGCACTATGTAATCCAGTGCAGGCAAACACACTGTGTTTTGTACCTGCGTTTGGGGTATCATTACTTAACCCCTTGACGCCGACATAACACAAATATGCAGCCTCACAGAACTGGACTTTTTTCCATGGGGCAGCATATTAGCCGCACAGCGCGCTCCCAGCTCAAAGACTGGTGTCGCTGAGAACCGTTCTAATGATCGGGACTCAGGACTCCCGATTCTGGGTCACATGATCGCTGTGATAGCCTCTGATTGGCTATCACAGTGATCAGTCACTGTACCCCCTTGTGTTGTTTTTTCTCGCTATGAATGGAGGAGAGAGATACATTGTAAAAATGTATGAGGGAAAAAAATGTTTGTAAAAAAAAAAAATATATAAATATTAAAAAATAAAATAAAAAAATAAAGAAAAAACACTTAGATCAAGGTTTGATCTAGTTCAGTGCCAGGGTAAGTGTTTGGGTCAAGGTCAAAGGTTAAGGTCAAAAGGTCAGGGTCAAAAGTCAGGATTTAAAAAACCATTGGTATCACTGTCAGTGAGTTTTAGGTTAAAAAGAAAACAAAACAAAATGTGCGCTATTGTTTCTGGGCTGTACTACGGGTACAAACAACAAATAACATAGACATATATGGTATCGCTGCATTCGTCAAGAGCTGGAAAATTTATTTTGGGTTGTTCTTTAATGGTAGGTTATGGTAGTAACAAGAAACACACAGCTAAATTAAAAAAAATTTTTTTTTTTCACTATTTTGGGCCATTTTTCCTTTGTTAAATAAAAAAAAAAATCAGGAGATATCCATTACCATTTAGCACCAAATGAAAGCCCAATTTGTGCTGAAAAAAACTTGGTATAATTCAGCTGGATGTACAAAGTAGTTGTGATGATATGGGCGGTTTTACTAACACATGTTAAAGTTACAAATTTGTGCTTAGGCATTTAGATTTGTTTTACCCTTAGGCATGAAGGGGTTAACATTGACGCTCTCTGCTGATCGCAACTGCTGTGCATTCTGGTGTGAACGGAGCCTTCGGGTTGAACATTTGGTGACATATTTACAACAAATGCAATAATTTTGGCATATATTTGTGAATCAACACCAGCAGAAATGGCTTTATAAATATGCCACCTGCTATGCAAGAACTGGTTAGCTTCAGAGTACCTGGGACTCTTTTTTGCACTTCTTATTAATAATCCCTGCATGAACCATGAGGAATATGTTTTTTTTAATGGACTGGTACAGGATATTCTGTTCCTATCTGTGTGCTATATACAGGAAGGAAGTTTAGTGATTTATAATATGCAGCTGCGAATACCACTGACATCATTTCTTTGGTCAAAAAATGTTATAAGAGTAATATTCTTTTACTACAATGTGCATGTATGCCTACAGCAGTGTAATTGGAGAAAAAAAAACACGTTTCACTGTTGTGAGAAACGAGGGATGCAGACAACCATGCTAAGATTTTTAAAAAAATCTTAGGCTGGACAGGTATATATTGTTGTACAAATAATATGAATCTTTTCACCACTTGCATGAGGGCTAAGTCTTGGTTCACACTACTGTGAATTGAAAGTTGTGCGACTTACAGTGCAACTTTGCCAGGCAACTTGAGTACTATTTTGAAGCGACTCTGAAGCAACTTTCAGGGAATGCCTAGTGATTTTCCTGTAATGTCAGATCCAAATCACATCGATATAGATGAGGATCCGACTTGGAGGCAACTTCCATTAAAGTCTATGGGCACAAGTCATATAAAAGTCACCTTGAAGTAGTACAGGAACCTTTTCTAAAGTTGGAACAACTTCAGTAGTGCTAATTAAGACTAACATGGGATCTCACATGTCATGTGACTTGGGCTCTCACAAGTCGGATCCTAAGTCGCAGCAATTTGAACCTTGCCATGATCATTTACCAAAGTTGACAGTGATGTATAAACAGTAAATGAAGTATTGAGACTTGCATGCTTGGAAATTTCCCAACATGCTGAAAAATGCCCGTGAGCAATAAAAGGTCCTTTAAAGTGTATCTAAATCTAAGAAGAAAAAATAGTAGTATTGCAGCTTTGAATCTTCTTGTAATGTCAGATCCAAATCACATCGATATAGATGAGGATCTGACTTGGGATATTGATCTGGTCAGTTAGGTAGCAGAGGGGGTTGTTAATCAGTTTTAGCTGCTTTGGTGTTAATGCAATTAACAACAGGTGCACTAGATAGGCAAAACTGAGCTGACCCCCAAAATAGGAATTGTTTTACAGTTGGAGGCCTTTGACATTTTTTTCCCTACTCATCTTTTCTGATTGTTTTTCACCAGTTTTACATTTGGCTAACGCCCAGACCCTGACAAACACCCCCCTCCCCCACGATAAGAGCCTGACATTGACCAACAGCAAACCCCCCCCCACGTGAGAGACCCTTCCACTACCACCGCCCCATACACATGGCAACCCTGGTGAGAGAGAAGACACTCACCTCCACAGCTCCGGACATCCCCAGGAACAAGAGTCAGGCTCTGCATACACCATCAAGCAACCTGCAGCCTCTCTCAGATACCACCTGGTCCCCATGCTGCGTGTGTCCTTTCTTCCATCCCTTCTTTCGCTGCCCCCCTGAAAAAATGCCACCCTAGGCAAATGTCTTGTTTGCCTTGTGGTAAATACGCCCCTGATTGTCACCTTAGGATAAGAAGTGTATTAAGATTACACAACACTGTGTTAAGCTGGCCATAGATAGATGGATAGAATTTCAAATGAAAATTCCTTGGAAATTTCTTAGGGAAAATTTGTACAAAAACTCTGAATTCTTTGTCATTCAAAACATTTAATTTGGTTTTAACAGTTGATTTGGAATGAATGGAAATGAACAAACACCACATACACCATTAGAAATGTGTTTGCCCAATAAATAAAATAATATTTCCACTCTGCTCCTTAAATTTTCTTGATACAGGGTCAAAAGTGAATGTTGATTTGAACACTAACCATTAAAAAATGAACAATCTTTATAAGAACCTTCTTCTGCTAAGAATTTTCATTTGAAAATTCTACCCATCCATGGTCAGCTATAGGACTATATAACACCTTCCTTTTTTCTCTTTTTTTGTAGTCCACAGAGATAGCAGCGATAACAATGTTAATGGACAACAGTCCAGAGGCAGAAAGTACTTATACAGAAAGAACAGCTACTTTTGTTTTGTTGCACTAGTTGAACAGATATAATAAATAACATTATATGGTATATTTAACCTTTCATGACTGAGGATAAAACAAACTTTAACGCCCGGACCCAATTTTGCAACTTTGACCTGTGTTAGTACAACTGTACATATGATCGCAACTACTTTGTATCCAGGTGGATATTACCATGTTTTTTTCTGTACAAATTGGGCTTTTATTTGGTGGTAAATGGTAACAGATATCTCCTGATTTTTGTTATTATCCTGATATTTTTATTATTATTAAAGAAAAACTGCCCCAAAATAGTAAAATATGTATATGTTTTTATAATTTAGCAGTATATTCTTGCTTTTACCATGACTTACCAAAATGCAACAACCCATATTCTGTGTGGAGGGGGTGGGGCTGAGCCACACTTTGTGTGTCTATGAGCACACACAGCCCAGCTCAGGAGTGCAGCTGCATTGGTGTCCCTTCAGCACATAGTTTGTTGAGGGGACACACCAAAGTAGAAGGGTTGTAGAGCGCTATCAAAAAAATTAAAGGAACACTTTTTAATCAGAGTATAACATCAAGTCAGTTAAACTCCTGGGGTATTGATCTGGTCAGTTAACTAGCAGAGGGGGTTGTTAATCAGTTGTAGCTGTTTTGGTGTTAATGAAATTAACAACAGGTGCACTAGATGGGCAAAACTGAGATGACCCCCAAAACAGGAATGGTTTTACAGTTGGAGGCCATTGACATTTTTACTCCTACTCATCTTTTTTGACTGTTTTTCACTAGTTTTGCATTTGGCTAGGGTCAGTGTCACTACTGGTAGCATTAGGCAATACCTGGACCCTACAGAGGTTGCACAGGCAGTCCTACTCCTCCAGGATGCCAGAAGGTTTCCTGTGTCTCCCTGCACAGTCTCATTATTATTATTATTATTATACAGTATTTATAAAGCGCCAACAGTTCGCTCAGCACTGTACATTACAATGGGAGACAGAACATGTGACAGTACGATAACAATACAATGTGATACACGAGGGGTTCGAGGGCCCTGCTCTTTCGAGCTTACAATCTAGGAGGGAGGGGATAGTGGTACAGGAGGAAATGGCTGTGGGGGATGGAGTGGTAGGAAGAGTGGAGGAGGACAGCAATTAGCAGGGGGTGGGGTAGGCTTCCCTGAAGTGGTGGGTTTTCAGGGTGCACCTAAAGGAGAGGAGAGTAGGTAATAGTCTGATGGATTGGGGTAGGGAGTTCCAGAGGATGGGTGACGTCCTGGAGAAGTCCTGGAGGCGGGCATGGGAGGAGGAGACCAGGGAACTAGAGAGAAGGAGGTCTTGTGAGGAGCGGAGAGTGCGTGTTGGGTGGTATTTAGATATTAGGTCGGTGATGTAGTTTGGGGCAATATGATGGACAGCTTTGTACGTCAGTGTTAGGATTTTGAATTTGATCCGTTGGGCAATCGGAAGCCAGTGGAGGGATTAGCAGAGGGAGGTGGTGGAAATGGAGCGGTTGGTAAGGTGGATGAGTCTGGCTGCCGTATTCAGGATCGACTGAAGCAGGGATAGCCTGTGGCAAGGCAGGCCAGTGAGAAGGGAGTTGCAGTAATCGAGTTGTGATATGATGAGGGAGTGGATGAGCTGCTTAGTGGTTTCCGGGGTTAGGAACGTGCGGATTTTGGCGATGTTGCGGAGGTGGAGTCTGCATGAGTTTGTTAGTGATTGGACTTGGGGCTGGAAAGATAGATTGGAGTCAAGTATGACCCCAAGTACTTTGGCTTATGGGGCGGGCCTGATGGTGGCATTGTTGGACGTGATGGAGAAGTCAGTGGGGGGTGGAGTGCGGGCAGGGGGGAAGACGAGGAGATCGGTTTTGGAGAGGTTCAGTTTAAGGAAGTGGAGCGACATCCAGTCTGATATGTCGTTCAGTAGGCTTGTGATTCGGGCGGAGACTGAGGGGGTGAGTTGAGGGGTGGAGAGATAGATTTGCGTGTCGTCGGCATAGAGGTGATAGTTGAAGCCATGAGAGTGTATGAGTTGGCCAAGGGAGGAGGTGTAGATGGAGAAGAGAAGGGGCCCGAGGACAGAGCCTTGAGGGACCCCAACAGAGAGGGGGTGTGAGGGGGAGGTGGTAGCATTGTAGGTAACGCTGAAGGAGCGTTGTGATAGGTAGGACGAAAGCCAGGAGAGAGCGGAGTCTCTGAGGCCAAGGGAGTGTAGCTTTTTGAGGAGGAGGGGGTGGTCAACTGTGTCGAAGGCCGCGGAGAGGTCGAGGATTATGAGCACTGAGCAGAGGCCATTAGCTTTGGCAGTTAGCAGGTCGTTGGATAGTTTGAGTAAGGCAGTTTCGGTGGAGTGTAGGGGACAGAAGCTGGACTGTAGGGGATCGAGGAGGTTGTTGTCGTTGAGGTGGGAGCATAGGCGATTAGGCATGATTAGTCTCGTGCATGGAGGAGCATGGAGTAGATTTCAGGAGACAGGCAGTTACTCTAGGAGAGCTGGAGAGGGCCGTAGAAGGCACTCAACCAATCAGCAGGACCGGTATCTGCTCCTTTGTGCAAAGAGGAGCAGAATGAGCACTGCCAGAGTCTTGCAAAATTACCTCCAGCAGGCCACTGGTGTGAATGTCTCTGACCAAACAATCAGAGACAGACTTCATGAGGGTGGCCTGAGGGCCCGATGCCCTCTAGTGGAACCTATGTTCACCATAGAGCACCACAGAGCTCGATTGGCATTTGCCACTGAACACCAGAATTGGCAGGTCCACCACTGGCACCCTGTGATTTTCACAGATGAGAGCAGGATCACCCTGAGCACATGTGACAGACGTGCAAGGGTCTGGAGAAGCCATGGAAAACATTATGCTGCCTGTAACATCTTTCAGCATGACCGTTTTGGTAGTGGGTCAGTGATGGTCTGGGGAGGCATATCCATGGGGGGCACACAGACCTCTACAGGCTAAACATGGGGTCTCCAAACTGCAGCCCACGGGCCAGATGTGACCCTTTGCTTGCTTTTATCTGGCACTTGGGGCACTTTTCCCTCCACTGATACGAAGCACTTATCCTTTTATTGACACCAATGATGGGGCACTATTCTTCCCACTGACACAAACGATGGGATGCTATTCCTCCCACTGACACCAATGATGGGGCACTATTACGCACACTGACACCAACGATGGGGCACTATTCCTCCCACAGACACCAATGATAGGGCGCTATTCCACCCACTGACATGAACGTTTGGGTGCTATTCCTCCCACTGACACCAATGATGAGGCACTATTCCTCCTACTGACACCAACGATGGGGCACTATTCCTCCCACTGGCACCAATGAAGGGGCACTATTCCTCCCACTGACATGAATGTTTTGGCGCTATTCCTCCCACTGACACCAATAATGGGGCACTGTCCCTCCCACTGATCCCAATGACAGGGCACTGTTCCTCCCACTGACACCAGCGACGGGGCACTATTCCTCAGACTGATCCCAATGACGGGGCACTGTTCCTCCCACTGACACCAATGATGGGGCACTGTTCTTTCCACTGACCACCAAGCCTAGGGTATTGTTTACTCCCACTGATGTATGGGCAGTTTCTACTCCCACTGGCCACAATTCAGCCCCCCTAAAGTTTGAAGGGCAGTAAACGTGCCCTTTGTTTCAAAAGTTTGGAGACCCCCTGGGCTAGACAGTGGCACCCTGACTGCCATTAGGTATCAAGATGAAATCCTTGGACCCATTGTCAGACCCACACTAGTGCAGTGGGTCCTGGGTTCCTCCTGGTGCACGACAATGCCCAGCCTCATGTGGTGAGAGTATGCAGGCAGTTCCTGGAGGATGAAGGAATTGATACCATGGAATTGCCCCCATGCTCACCTGACCTAAATCCAATAGAACACCTCTGGGATATCATATTTCAGTCTTTTCAACACCACCAGGTTGCACCTCAGACTGTCCAGGAGCTAAGTGATACCATGGTCCAGATTTGGGAGGAAATACTCCAGGACACAATTCGTCGTCTCATTAGGAGCATGCCCCAACACTGTCAGACATGCATACAAGCACGTGGGGGGCAATACAAATATGTTTTCACTTTGATTTTCAGAGTGTCTTTGAATTCAGTCCTCTGTAGTTTGATAATTTTAATTTCCATCAATCGATGGGGTATCCTTACGTTCCTAACACATTATCCAGTCCATATCAGTATAGATATCCAGCATGATATTTTTCCCCAGTGAGATCTGATGTGTTTTCAAAGTGTTCCTTTAATTTTTTTGAGCAGTGTGTGTCTGTGTGTGTATGTATATATATATATATATATATATATATATATATATATATAAAATGAACTAGTAGTGCAGAGAGAGAACACACAAAACCTGACGTGCAGGTGTTTATTAGACTTGGGGTATAGACAATATAAAAACTAGTCCACAGAAGAACACAAGACACAACAATGAAGAATGATTCTCAGGATGGCAATACGGGGGCAGCAGAGGGTAGGTAGTCCACAGGGCAAACAGGGCAGAGCAGTGAGGGCACAGCAGGGTGGTAAGTCCTCAGCACACAGGGTACAGCCAGAGGTATAGTCCCCAGGACGGGGTTGTGGGGTCTGGCCGCAGCTCAATAACACCCCAGTACAAGGAGTAGGACAGGAGGCACACACACACAGCAGGATTGGTAGAGTTCTGGCAGGGAAAGGGTTAATCTATACAGGGAACTGGGTACACAGCAGGTATGAACAGGGATCAAGCAAAACATGGGCAAAATCCTTGGCACAGGGTGGCACTCTAGTACTGCAGAGCTTAGTCCAGAATCAAAAGCAACAATCCGGGCCCAGTTAGTAGCAGACCAAAAACTGGTACAGTCAAGTCCAGGGCAGCAATTCAGGGACTCACCAGCCAACAGTGGCTTCAGCAGAGGAAGTCTAGGCAGAGTGGCATGGAGAAGGAGGTCCAGAGGGCAGAGGTCCTTCACCAACTCATCATGGATCCTGGGAGGGCTGTGTGTCCTGGCCGCAGCTTCAAGACCACACAGTCCACAGCTGACAGAAGAGCAGAGGGTAAAATGAAGTCCCAGTGTCTGGAAAGCCACACAGACAATGCAAAACTACAAGTCACAGCAGTGCAGAAAGTAAAGCACAGCCCATACCAAACTATCTGTCTCAGCAGTTCAATGCATCTTCTTGCGAGACCTGCAGCAGCCATGAGCTCCTCTGTCCATCACTGAAGTAAGCTTTGAACATTATGACCCTTTCTCCCAACATAGGTACATTATATTGTCTTTTTAATTTCACCAAACCTCAAGCCCCTCCAGTGCCAACACATCTGACTTTTCCCAGCTGCAGTACACCTTGCTGTCTGTGCCTCCCACTGAGATCAATATCATCTCCCACAACCTGCGGGGCACAAGAACTCATAGATTTAATTAAGCAGACAAGCTGACTGCTTGACAACACAAAATTAAAATAATAGTTCTGCTCTCCATCACAAAATATATGTATATATATATGCAATCCCTGGCCAAAAGTTTTGAGAATGACACAAATATTGATTTACCTGCAAGGAAACACATGTAGTCATCTAGTAGTAGTCCAGCAAGTGCCAGGACCATCTCCTAAAGGTGATTCAGCTGTGGGATCAGGGCACCACCACTGCAGAGGCAGACGTGCTAACCACTAAGCCACTGTGCCAATATATATATATATATATATATATATATATACTGTATTTATAAAACAATTAATTATAAAAATGATTCGTATTGGAAGAATAATTAAGTGGTGTAGTGAAATTTAAAGCCCAGCCCATGGGCAGTGCCCCCCTGCAAGGGATAAATGCTTAGTTTATGCTAGGGGATGGAAGAAGAGTACAGCACTAACTGGCTTATCAAACAAACATATTATTTGCACAGAAAATAGAAGTGATCATCACAGTTATCATGGCTTACCAGAGGTTTTTTTTATACTTGTTTACACTTGCAGTGGTAGGTGGTAAAAACATGCGGCTGAGGAGCATTTTTACTGTCCCCCAATCAATCTCCCTTAAGCTGCAAAGGAAAATGGTGGGGGTGTACGCATTCCGTGGCTGTGATCCCTTGATTTGCAGCAGTGGCAGAAAGTATGCCCCCGTTGCATTCGCAGGTACTGGGTGACGAATGCGACCCTATCAAGTGAATGGGGCTGTGCTGCAACCACCATACAACACCTAGGGGGTTAAAACTATCAGTGAGGAGGTAACATATCACCAACTTAGAGCCATGTAAGTATGAGACTGCTGTGGAAGGTGACAATCACTGTAGTAGTCAGCGTTATGTTTCCAGGTCCTGTGCAGAGTGGCTGCCTATCTGTACACTGACCACAAGGACTCTCCTTTAGCATGGCTACCAATATGTGAATATCAAGGCGATCATTGTAGTAGCACTGACTAATAAAATGATTGTCAGCTTCCATAGAGGTCCCTCAGGTATGAAATAGCTTGGCCTAATGTAAGTCTGCAATTAAGATCATACCTGGAGTTTAGCTGCTCTTCTATGGGCAGCAGTGTTCTAAGTCAGAAGGCCATACATGGGCTCTATTTAAGCAGAAGGCATTTGTTCCACTAGTGGTGGATCCTCTGCTGTTCAGCATTCCACATGATGAGCATACGGGAAAGAAAGAGGGGCTCAACAGAGCACAAGTGGAAGAACAGAGCAGATCAAACGGAGAGATGCCCACAAGAGGAAAGTAAAATCTGAGCTCAGTTTTTACTTTCCTTCAATTCAGAGTTACTCTTAATAATTCCTTTCCACAGCAACTATACTATAACGTCCTTTTCAAAAAAACAATTTCCCTGATAAATTAAATCAGCAAAAATAGAAGTTGCATGCCAAGGGTAAACAAGTTTTGTGTATATTTTGTAATGGTAATAGCTTGAGCTAATACTATGCACAATACGAAGTGGAATACTATATGAAATGTTTTCTTTTTCTTTTCATTTTGTGAAGGCCCGCAGGTAAAAATTCATTAATAGACCCATAGCATAGGTATAAGGTGTAATTATGTGACTACATGCTACACGCTGCAGATTTTTTTTTTTTCTTACAACATGGGGTTACAAAAAAGTTGTAGTGGAGCACAAAGAGTGAATTTAGTGATTATAAAATTATTTGAGTGAGGTTGTGTAAAAGAATTGCATGTCTCTGATGAAACTATATGATACGGTAAGAATAAAAGATAGAATTAAAGTTTTGTAGTACATACAGTAAAAAACTGCATCTGTTGTGTTATACTATTTGCCTGTGTAGGTTCCATAGTCACAACATGCAGCAACATTCAGTTGAAGCAGAACTACTGTCTCATTTTCGTCCAATAAAAATAACTTGCCTGCCATCTAGTGTCAAACTTCAGATTGAGCAATCCTACATATATTTAGACAATGCCAACTGGTAAAGATTAATAGTGCCTTGCAAATGATCTTTATATACTACACTAAATAATGGAAATATTACCGAATAATTGAACTTACTATAAAAAAGATAGTCATTCACATTTAAAGCCAAATACAATAAGTACATTTATTTTGTATTTTTTTTTCCTGAAACAAAATAAGTTGGGCACGCATGATTGGTAAAGAGAATAAAACCATTTTTTTTTTTAAGAAAAAATGTGTTTATTGAGCATCAGGATAAATGGTACAGATATACAGATCTTCACAAGATGTACATTAAGGATACAGCAAATTACAAGGTAGTAAAGCTAATACAGTACTCATCAGGAAATGTAGCGCTAAGGATCCTAAACACCAATAGCACGCAGTGACAATTGGAAGCTTACTTTGCATTGATTTTTAGAAAGGAAAAACAACAATGATATTAAATGTATATTCATATACAGTACTGTGGAAAAGTTTTAGGCAGGTGTGAAGAATTACTTGAAAGTAAGAATGCTATCAGAAATACATATTTAATTATTTATTTGCATCATTTTACAAAATACAATGTGAGTGAACAGACGAAAAATCTAAAACAAATCAATATTTAGTGAGACTACCCTTTGGCTTCAAAACAGCATCAATTCTTACACTTGCACACTTTGTACACTTGTACAAAATCAGGGATTTTCTAGCATTACAGTCAGGTGTGTAATTAACCAATTATACCAGGTAGGTGCTAATGATAATGAATTTCATATGTATGTATCTATGAAACACAGTCATTGCTTGACACAAAAAAAGCTATGGAGGGCTTAAAACTTGGTGAGGAACAGCCAAACTCTGCTGCTAAGTTGAGATTGTGAAAGACACTCACAGGTCATACACTATGGCAAGACTGAGCATGGCAAAAAGACAGAAGGTAGTTATACTGCACCAGCAAGATCTCTCCTAAGCAAAGATTGCAAGGTAGGCTAAGGTCTCAAGATGTGCTGTTCAAGCTCTTTTGGAGAAACACAGCAGATAAAAGACAAATCATGCTTACTTCCCTTAGACATTGGTAGAAGTCCAGCAATACCATCAGTACAGAACTGGTTTGGCCACCACAGAGCCCTGATCTCAACATCATCAAGTTTGTTTGGGATTTCATGAATAAATAGAGGGATTTGGAGCAGCCTACATCCACAGAGGATCTGTGGTTATTTCTCCGAGATGTTTGGAACAACCTACCTTGTCGAGTTCCTTAAAAAACTGTGACTGTAACTAGAAGAATTGTGACTTTTTTTAAAGGCAAAGGGAGGTCACACCAAATATTGATTGATTTCCCTTTTGTTCATTTACTTTCCAGTTTGCTAATTGATAAAAATAAACTATTGTTATGATTATTATACAGGATTTATATAGCGCCAACAGTTTGCTCAGCACTTTACAATATAAAGGCAGACAATACAGCAACAATGCAGTTCAATACAAGAGGGTTAGGAGGGCCCTGCTCCATGGAGCTTACAATCTAAGAAGGAAGGGCTGGTGGTACAAAGGGTAATAACTGTGGGGGATGAACTGATAGGAGGAATACAAGATTACCTTATTAGCTGAAGGCGGGATAGGCTTCCCTGAAGAGATATTGACACTTACTGAAAGTATTCTTAATTTACACCATTTTTTCACACCTGCCTAAAACATAATATATTTTTGTATATGTGTGTATTTTTTATTTTTTTTTAGGGAGAAACCCTCTGCTGTGTTTATTTTAGAAGTAGGGCAGTGCCCAGAGGAGACAGAAAATAATAGCAACCCAGTAAAATAATCAAGGTTCTGCACAGCCTTCTGCTCTGTCGGCAGGTTCTGCTCTGTCAGATATGAAAAATTATTGATTATAAGGGAGAGGACAATATACTTTATCCATATAGTCCACACTATCTCAAATCTAGACAGACACTCCCTATAGGTGATATATCTATTTCTTGTAGAGCAGGGAGATGTTGGCTAAATTGACCCATTGTGATATTGTATGGGAGTAAGCAGAAATCCATATAAGCACCACTGCCTTCCAAGCTAGGAACACCAGCTCATGGAGAAGGTTGTATGAGTAAAGCTATTATGTATACTCAAGAGACAAGCTTGAAGAGTAGAATAGGGCATTCCATCAAGTCATGAATACATTTTTGAATGTTCTCCCAAAATTGTCTGACAGCAGGGAAAACCCATATCAAATGTATAAAAGAGACTTGTAAACTTAAATATATAGGACAGGTAGTGTAGGATGTAAAGGAATTGTTCGCCATTCTATTTGGGGTAAGGGAGGCATTATGAGTTATAAAAAAATATTAATTTTTCTACGTCTAACGCATTCGAAAACATCGCATAGAGCCTCCAGGCACTCTTCTCGCTCCTCAGCATCAAATTCAGAGATCTATTTATGCACCAATATAAATTACTTTTGTATATTACATTTTACCTTAAAAGTAATTAACCATTTATAAAGGTCGCCAATAAACAATTTACAATAATAATTCTTGACAAATTTAAAAAGTGGGTGTTCTAAGTAAGTGGTGTTTGTAGAAATGCCCTAAAGGCTTGTATGGTGTGGATCTAATAATAAAGGGTACCCTGGGGTAAACTCAGAGTCCTGTGCAAATGAGTGGAGAACCTCATCTTCCAATAATTGACCAAGAAACAATAATCCAACAGACTTTTAATTTACTATATCTTTAAATTTATAGAGTGCTGGGAGGTATAAATTTCTTCATAAGGGGTATGATATTCCCAGTATAGAATATAGATTTTTTTTTTACCCGCTCCCACACTGTGACAGCCATATACATGTAACAGAATATAGAAGAATGGAAAGGTGCTCTACCAGCTTCACCATGTTGGGCTTTCCAGTGATTACATAAATGTTATATTGCAGTCCAATTGTCTCAAATTTCTCACCGTTACTAGAAATGATACCCACAAGCCATAATTATTGGGCTTTGTACCAGATCAAGGTTTCAAACTACAGCTTTATGAATCCCTAAAGTGGGATTTGTAAGAAGTTTGTAGAAGAGTTTTGCTCTCCTATGGTTCTACATATTTTCTAAAATCTCCTAAATATTAGTAGTTTATATAAAGAGTGAATTGAAGAAAAAAATGACATGTGGCAATAATATAATTCTAAATAAATTCATTTTACAGTTATCGACAGAGCCAACTTTGCCCATGCCAATAATTTAACCTTCAGTAGCTTAAAGATCAGTTTTGGTGGAAAAAAATTCCTTTGGGTCTCTTATAATTATAATGCCCAAATATGGAAAGGTTTCAACCCACAAAGTATATGCTAAGTTTTGAGGGACATGTTGTGAGTTAATAGTAAATATAGTTGAATAGGAACCTGAATCAGCAATAATATCCTGGGCTGTCTGTAGAGAGGGACCAAAATTTGCTAGGTAAAACATCTTATCATCCACATAAAAGCTCACCTTCTCTGCCAATAATCCAGGGGTAACAGCATATTCTAGCAGCTAGGGGTTCTGTAGCTATAGCATACAACAGAGTGGGCAGGGGACAACCTTGCCTTGTTTCACACTGCAAAGGAAAGGGTTAAAAGATCTACCCATTCGTGCACATACTAGCATTAGGGCTATGTGAAAACCAAGTTACCCATGATATAAAAATAATAGGCCAGATCCAATATACCAAGGATGACTATGAGAAAAGGCCATCCCAGGACATTAAATGACTTAGCTGTGCCTAAAGTAACTATCATTCTTTGGTCACCACTGTTGCGTGGACTCTATATGTTTTCAAAAATGCTTATGTCCTTACTTTTTGCTTTGCATGGATAATTGAAGGAATAACAGTGCCCAAACGAGTAGCAAACACAACCATTGCAAAAATCTTAACATCTATGGCCAGAGGCAAGATAGGCCTGTAAGAATTGCATTTGTGTGCATTCTTGCCATGTTCAAATATTTAGATGGTTACATAGTTTTTTTTTTTTCCAAAAAAGATTTTTATTAGAAGAAAGTGGTTACATAGTTATGTCTAAAAAGATGCAGCGCTTTACATATCTATTGTATATTCACATCAGTCATTGTTAAGAGGACATCTAATAAAACTCAATGGTCTAGGGGATAATTTAGGCAGAGGAAGGTATGCTCAAAAAAGTTCCACATGAAGTTCTTTAGAAGAAGTAAGTCTGGAGTATAAATGGTTAAAAAAATGTCCCTAAAGGTTTTATTGACCTCAGCTGAGGTGGTGACCAATGTTCCATGTTACTTCTTAGTATAAAAGTAATAGTGAATGGAGACACAGTTGCTCTGGAGATAAGGGAAAGCAGTGCTCCAGACCTGTATGTTCAAAATGGGTTGTTTTAAAAAGGAATGTTTACTGTTTGTCCTCTTAGAATATGCTAGGTCTTCTTGTTGTGTGGTACAGAAGGAAGATCTGATATGGTCAGATGGGTGCCCAATATATGCAGCTTGGGATACTCTAGTCCCCAGGTCTCATATTGTGGTGTAGGACTAAAGCGTCAGGTGGGAAGCATTCCTAGTAGCAATTCCTCTAACATATGCTTTAAAGGAGCCCCATGGCAGAATTAGGTTACTAGATTTTAAATTAAGAATACAAAAATTGAGACCATTTGGAGTCAAGTCTTGTGGTAAAAGGGAGAACCAAAATGGGTTAAACCATTATGCATAGAGAGGAGACTGGTCCCGGTCCAAGGTCAGAGGCAATGGAGGTAATGGTCAGAGGTTAGCCTAGACAGGTAGGTAGCCCACATCAACTGGAAGCAAACTTTTAGAAGAAAAGACAAGATCTTTACTGAGCGTGAGAAATGAAACAGAGGAAAGCAGACATATTGTCACATGTCAATTAGACTTAGTTGCTGCATCAACCTAGCAAAGGGAGCAGTAGTAGAGTTAGGTGATGAGGGCAGGACCTGAGAAGACATTTTTTCTAAAAAGGGATTAAGGGCATTATTATTATTTCTAGACCTAATAGCTATATAAATTGAAGATAAGAGGCTAGTGTTAGACATACTAGCAGATTTAAATGCACCAACGAATTGAAACCAAACTGCAGCGCACACCGCAATTACAGCAACAGTTTTCTTTTGAGATAAAGTTTTACATGAATAAATACAAGCTCATGAATAAATGCAAGCTGATCATTTGTAAGCACCCCCGTCAATGGAAAATGGTTTATTTCAACACGCTTAACTGGTACATCTGCAGGACAGTTTATTTTGCTGAAAAACAGATTTACTGGCTAGATGACCAGCTTAAAATAAAAGAAAGAAAAAACTAAAAAAGAGAATTAATGCAGCCATCATATTTAAGAATTGATATTTGCTTTTTGTGTTTAATACTGCTTTAATGTAGGACCTGAACTTATAATTAGGGCAATATGCATTCTAACTCAAGATAATCAAGTCATTACGCAATGGCTTATGAGAGTAATGGCATGTATGGATACAGGACTGCTTGTACCATATAGGGTAAAATCAGTAGCAGGCATAGTAGGATAGACAGCATAGATATCTCATGGTATAACAACATTACAAAGCAAAACAAAAAAAAAACAAGACAAAATGCAGAATACCTGTAAAAATAAACCCACTCCTATGTGTGTGAACATGTCAGAGTGTCACACTCTGAGGCATGGGGGGGACCCTGTTCTGACAGGAGGTGCAGTAAGTTTAAGAGACCTTGGCAGAGTCTGTATCTAAGTTACAGTACAACAAGAGAATTGCACAAAGATGTAAACATTTTGAATATACAAAGTTACATCAAAGTTAACGGTATATGGAATTAGAAAGTTATCGTCTTCATGGTAAATAATGGGGCTCAGGTAAGTATTGGGGGGGCTGGGGGTTGCTTCACACAGAAGGTTACATATCATACTGTGCAGGGTTTTTACACAGAACAGCCCCAATCCTACTTTTCTTGGGTCTCCCGACAGCGCTCCTGGCCCCTCCCTCCTGATAAGTGCCCCAAGAGCAAACAGATTGCTATGGGAGCACCCAAGCAAACTCACTCCTGAGCCGCTGCTCTGCGTATCCATTCACACACAGAGCCGCAGCTTGGCCCTGCCTTCTCCCTCTCCTCGTTGGCTCACTGGCTGTGATTGACGAGTTGCTGTCTCAGCCAATGAGGAGGGAGAGTTCCCAGAGAGCCAAGGCTCCTGTGCACATCGTTGGATCACAGTGGGGCTCAGGTAAGTATTAGGGGGGCTTGGGGGATGCTGCACACAGAAGCTTTTTTTACCTTCATGCATATAATACATGAAGGTAAAAAACCTTGAGCCTTTACAACCACCTTAAAGTGTCCTTTTGCAGATAGGTCTGGTGCAGGATTCCATCCAATAGTTTGCATCCCTAGAAAAGAGTGAAAATTGTGCCTTGCTTTTTGCACTCTTAGTTTAGCAGAAAAAAACCATGCAAACACCACGGTTGATAGTAGGAGAGTTCTGTGTTCTCATAATGAATAGGTCCCTTCATCCAAGCAGCATGTACAGGGTGTCCCTAAAGTTTGTACACATAGGAAATATCACTATATGTGTATATACAGTATACACTCACTCACTACTAGGTACATCTGTTCAATTGCTTAGTAACACAAATTGCTAATCAGCCAATCATGTGGCAGCAATTCAATGCATTTAGGCATCTAGATGTGGTGAAGATGACTTGCTGAAGTTCAAACCGAGCATCAGAATGGGGAAGAAAGGGGATTTAAGTGACTATGAATGTGACATGGTTGTCAGTGTTGAGTATTTCAAAAGCTGCTGCGCAGCAGTTGTGTGAACGAAGATGCCTTATTGAGGTCAGAGGAGACTGGGCAGAATGGTTGCTGTGACATTCAGATGGTAGGATCAGAATTTGTTGTAAAACACATTAAAGCATGGATCCATCCTGCCTTGTATCAACAGTTCAGGCTGCTGGTGGTGGTGTAATGGTGTGGAGGATATTTTCTTGGTGCTAGCAAGGTGTACCAAATAAAGTGGAAGGTGAGTGTATATGTGCAATATATCACTATATAAGCTCACCAGACCTCAACCCCCTTGACTGAAAGAACACATCATGAATGAATGTGCTCAAATTGACAGAAATGGGAAGTTACTGCATTAGGTTTATGTGAATCTTACAAAGCACATTAAACTTTGCATCACAAAAGTGGAAATCACATTGAAGATGTTATTGATGAATATTCTAATGAAATAAAATGTTGAAACGTATTGAAATGTATTGGGCAGCACAGTGGCTAAATGGTTAGCACTTCCGCCTGGCCGTACTAGGGTTGTTGGTTCAAATCCCAACCATGCCACCGCCTGCCTGGAGTTTGGATGTTCTCCCTGCGCCTGCATGGGTTTCCTCCCACACTCCAAAGACATGCTGGTAGGTTAATTGGCTTCTGTTTAAATTGTCCCTAGTATGTGTATGTATGAATGTGAGTTAGGGACCTTAGATTATATGCCCCTTGAGGGTTAAGGACTGATGTGAATGTATAATATATACGGAAAGCGCTGCATAAATTAATAGCGCTATATAACTACCTGAAATAAATAAATAATATTGAAAATACTCATTTTGACCTTTGTGTCCAGACTTTGGGGACACCCTGTAGTATGGAGTCCTGGTCATAACAGTTAGGTTTAGCATGTGTGTGGAGGAGCATCTAGAAGAGGGGGTTTGAGTAAGATTTCAATCACGAAAGCATTTGAAAAGCCTGTTTTGCCATCAGTAGGCGCTCCAAGAATTCCTTTGGGTGAATTATCTATTTAGTGCCCATTCACATATATGCGGATTCGATGTGGTTTGAACAGCATCCAATTCGCATGACATGTGAAATAACATTGCTTCCTAAGGTGCCTGTTCACATATTTCCGGTGCACTGGCGGTGCGGGTTCAATGTGGTTTTAAAGAGTCATGTCCGATTTCTGAGCAGTGTGGTGCGGCTCAGGTTTGGATTACAGACTATTGATTTATATGGGAACCAGGGGCGGACTGACCATTTGGAAACTCGGGCACTGCCTGAGGGCCGGGGGTCAGTAGCGGGTCCCATGAGATGCCCCTGGTATGTTTTTCATAGGCTTTTTTGAGTTTGGGCAAGGACACAGGGGCCCTATGATCCCCTATTGCCCAGGAGCCCCATGAGTTGTCAGTCCGCCCCTGATGGGAACCGTTGCTAAACCACATATGTGTGAACAGGATAATCCTGAGAGCTAATCCTGTGCTGAACCTGATGTAAACCTGACATGAACAGGTGAACAACTACTGTATCAATTAGCTGTGAAACCTGAGCTTCAATCCACACGGCACATACGTGAATCAGCTCTAAGGGAGATCTACTTCCCTGATACTCTCCTGAGATTTTCTTGATCCTTAAAGCTTTTCTTCAACATAGAAATAGATTGAGGCTTTGCTGCTCATTGGTAGAGATTGGAAGTAGTAAATCCTCCACATTGTCAATGCACATCTTTGCTTCAGTCAGGTGGCTGTGAAGCAGTTGGAGATATTGGTGAAGCAATGTAATGTCCAATTTCACCTCCTCTATCTTAATGATGAGTGTTGCCTGGAATGGCTTTATAATGTCAAGAAATGTGGCTTTGCTCCTATTAATTGTCCCATGGTCCACATTAATGGAGCCAGAATAGGTGGCATATTCAGGTAAGGTAGGTCCAGAAATATCCTATCCCTTCTTATCCCATCCTGACAGTCAATCCATGCCCCCATAATTAAGCCACCTAACTTAAATTCTCTGTCTATGCTGTGGACAGTAATACCCAATTACCCCTGTAATGCTATGCAGTTTTAAAAGGTAGTATATGTGGTTCTTCATTTTAATAAGAAGCCATATCTAATTACATCATTCCTGTATTTGTTTGGATTTATAAAATATCAACCTGAAGTGACAAGTACAGTATTATTCCACTTGTTAAGCCTCTTTCTTATAATTTAAGCAAGAGTTTTGATTATTTAATTAGATGGACACTTTCATTCTTCATATTTAGAAATGTATTTCAATAGTACAATTTACATAATACGCTGAAAAGTCTGCTTATTATTAAAGTAATTTGATTTTAGAAATAACAACTTGATGATCAGTGCTCATTATTTTCTCTTGTATATTTTCTACTTAGCAGGTACACTTTTTTTCTGATCATTGAAATTGTGAGCCAACAGAGATTTGGTATCTGTGACTTACAAGTATGATCTTAACCATAATCCCTCTAGGGTGACATGCCTTGCAAATTAGAATCCATCAGCTGTCTCTTCCTGCCGGGTTCAGTAGAGGGTCACACACTGTGTCATTACAGTCGGAGCCCCATTAAAATGACATCTGTGTTAATAAAGGGTCAAGAAGACTTTGTCAATGCCCAGCGCTGATATTATGTTCAGCTATGCACTTTTATAGGTCCGGTGCTTACAAAGAACTTTTTTTTGTTTTAATTAAGTAATCATTTGATCCTTTCAAATAGTATACATAGAAACAGAAAAACACATTTTGGGGTAATATTTGTTCAAAATTAGCTTAAAAAACATGACTGCCAAAACTTGAAAACACAGAGTATCTTCAAAAGAAATGCTAGCCATAAACATTAGATGGTGGTTATCATGCCCTCACAATCTTCTGCCAAACGTGTTTTATTAAACATGCCATTAAATTGCTTGATACCCCCTCCTCTTCCAAATCCTGACCTAAAGTAACCAATGATCCACTTGGTGGAAGGCTCTATAGAAGTCAACAAAGCGAAAAGAACATTACAGCTGCAGGACATGAGGTGTGCAACAGGCCAGGTAAGAAGACATCTGGAAAAGGGGGTAGGATACTTTAGGATACTTTAGGTCAGGGGGTAGGCAGTAAGGATTTGTGACTAATTTGTGAAAGTCCACCAAAAGCACTAGTTTTTTCTTTTTATTAAAGATAGAGAGGTAAACCTCTGGACAATTTCTTACATGACTCAAGAGCTCAATTGATGGATATTCCTGGGTCTGTACACCAAGGATTTCATACTCCCTGTGTTTTAAGTTTATAATATGGTTTTCTGAGAAACATTCAAAGTTGAACTAAACTCAAGTGTTTAGATATGTTGACTGCATTACTTTGAATGTTTTAGGCTAAGACCATTTTCATCAAATATATTTGGTGATCTTGCCAGAAATGCATTGAACTTGCAAGCTAAATAGCCTAAAAAACAATCTTATCTGACTTCTGTGCACTATTAATTCCATAAACCCTCATGTAATGGAGATAAGCAAAGGAAGAAAAGGAAGAAGTGTTTGAAATGGGAAGGCCTGAAAAAAAAAATTGGGAAAAAAAAGCGTTTTTTTTTCAGGTTTTTTTTCGTTTTTTTTTTCCGGAAAAATTGAAGAAAAAAAAGAAAGGCTTTTTTTCTACAAATATAAATAATATATAGCATGGTATTCAAACTGTATATTGTGCAATCCTTAATAAAAGATTTCTGAGACTTTATGTAAAGTTTAAAATTATTGCAAGTTGTCTCAGCTGAAGACAAGCAAATCCTAGAATATAGTTCAATAAACACTACTTCTCAGTGCAGTTTTCCAACAAGAGAAATATGCATTTCTGCCACTAGGGGATACTGCAGGGAAAAGGCTTCAGTTTAGAATGCTTCTGGGCTCCATCTTGTACCTCCTACAGTTGGGTGATTGTTGGATACAGTAGATTAGGGGTATTGAATTAAAATTCAAGGAGTCCTGGTCACTATAATTTTCTTCTGGCCGAGGTCCGAATAGGGTGTTCCCAGCAGCGTGCCCCCTTACATTAGGTGTCGCCATCAGAGTGCAACTTTACATCATGTATTCCCATCACATCAGGTGTACCCATCAGAGTGCCCCCTTACATTAAGTGTCGCCATCAGAGTGCCTCTTTACATCGGGTATCCCCATGACATTGCCACCTTACATCAGGTATTCCTGTCAGAGTGCCCACACTCAAAGCACCCCTTTCTGTCATATTTCCCCATCAGAGTGTCCTTTGACATCATATTCCCCTTCAGAGTGCCCCTTTCCAGCACATGTGCCCATCAGAGTGCCCCTTTCCACATTATGTGCCCATTTGTGCCTGCTTAACATAAAATGTATCCACCAGAGTGCCCTTTAATATAAATGTGCCCATCAGACTGCCCCTTAACATAAAATATGTCCATCAGAGTGCCCCTTAACATAAATTTAGAGGCATACTGATGGGCACATTTTATGTTAAGGGGCACTCTGATGAGCACATTTTATATTAAGGGGCACCTTGATGAGCACATTTTATGTTAAGGGACACTCTGATGGGCACATTTATATTAAAGGGCACTCTGATGGATACATTTTATGTTAAGGGGCACTCTGATGGGCACATTCTATGTTGTACCTGTCAGAGTACCCCTTAACATAAAATGTGCCCATCAGAGTGCCCCTTAACATAAAATGTGCCCATCAGTATGCCCCTTAACATAAAATAAGGGGCATGCTGATGGGCACATTTTATGTCAAGGGGCACTCTGATGGGCACGTTATGTTAAGGGGCACCCTGATGGGCACATTCTATGTTGTGCCCATCACAGTGCCCCTTAACATTCAATGTGCCCATCAGAGTGCCCCTGTAAGACTACACCCTACCTTGAGGGCAGACAGGAGCTTGCCGGAATCCTTTCTAGACACAAATGTACAGACAGGGAGCAGGAGCCAGAGAGACAGTGAGCTGAAAGGGGCGCACACGTGATGTCATGTTGCCATGATGGCCGCCCTGCTCAGCGGTGGATCTGTCATTGTGGGCTGGCGGTCTAGGCGGCAGTGCTGCTGGGGCCATTCGCAGACTGCGGTCCTCCATTTAGTGACCGCTGCAGTAGATGATAGTTTCTGTCTTCTCGGGCCTAATTGCCAGGTAAGAGGGTACATTTTCTGATAAATTAGTTTATCTTTATAACCTTTAAATGATTCTTATTAATGTTCTCCACCATCACAGCATAATGTTTCCTTATAGTCTGGTCAGTAGATTGTTTTTTAATTCTCGTCCTCTCAGTAAAATCATGAGTAGGAATGTGCTTGATATTCGAGTCAAACATAAGTTTGACTCGAACATTGGGTGTTCGTGTGTTCAGTGAACACACAAACATCACTGGTGTTCAGCAGGCTATTCACCCACCACACCCCACAATGCACTGCGGTCTCACAGTGCATTGTGATTGGCCAAAGCATTGCACCTGACCACAGGTCAGTTGCAATGCTTTGGCCAATCATAGCTGAATTCACTATGAAAGCCATGATTGGATAAAGTCTCGGTGACTTTGGCCAATCACTTTCCCCACACTATATAAGGCTGCTTACACAGCAGCCTTGAGCCTTGTGTAGTGTTTTGGTGGAGTTAGTTAGGCAAGGTTAGTTAATGGTGTGTTCGGAGAGAGTGTAGTCAGTTTAGTCAGTGTAGTGCGGTGTTGTGGAGCAGTGTAGTGGTATCAGTGTTATTTTACAGCACTTTTGCGTCACTGCTGTTCACATTTTTTTTTCTTCTTTGTTATTTTTTGAATGAAAGACCCACATCATAAAAAAGTGCAGAATTCTCCTTGCTCCTCATCTGGGACATCTACCCCTACTATAATACCTCAAGTCTTCTCAATAGCCTTCACTGAGAGGGGTGATGGTATAGCAATGGATGCCACAGGTCCTTGCATCCAATCTGCTAGCAGTACACCACCTGTTGATTTCCCCATGCAAATTTCGCTACCCCAGTTGCTGAATCGTAAAAAAAAAAAAAAAAATACTGTCCCAGCCATCCACATGCTCAGCGTCTAAATGCTAGCTTGTCCAAATTGCTAGCGTTACAACTGCTGCATTTCCATCTGGTGGACTCTGCCCCTACCGTGAATTTGCGGAATGTACTGTGCCACAGTGGCATGTTCAGAAAAGACATTTCTTTTCACATAAGTCCATTCCAGCTCTGTACCATCATGTGGAAGGCAATGTGTTGGCCTCGTTGGACAGGGCGGTCAGCAGCAAGATCCACACTACTGCTGACACGTGGTCCAGCAGGCATGGTCACAGACATTACATTTCCTTCACGGCACGTTAGGTAACTGCTGGGAGCAGGGGCGGACTGACCATCGGGGAACTCGGGCACTGCCCGAGGGCCCAGGGTCAGTAGGGGGCCCCATGAGATGTCCCTGGTACCTTTCATAGGCTTTTTTGGGTGTGGTTTGAGTGTGCGCTAGGACACAGGGGCCCCATGATCCCCTATTGCCCGGGGGCCCCATGAGTTGTCAGTCCGCACCTGGCTGGGAGCTGCTAAGGATGCAGGACAGGGTTCAGTGCTGGAGCTTGTTGCACCACCACACTTCCAAAGAGCTGGTGGTGATTCTGCCACATTTGTCTGCTCCACCCTTTCCTCATCTTCTATGGCCTCTTATGGTGAATTGTCTTCTGAACCAGCAGTGCTCCCTAAGCATTCAAGGGGCTACGGAAGTAGTCAGGCTAAAAGATGCTATGTGGTGCTTGAGCTGGTCTGTCTAGGGGATAGGAGCCACATGGGGCAGAGATTCTGTCAACTCTGCAGGGCCAGGTTCAGAGGTGGTTGACACCATGGCAGCTTGATCCAGGAATGGTTGTATGCGACAATGGCATAAACCTTCTCTCCGCCGTCCGTCAGGGACACTTGACACATGTTCCATGCTTGGCTCACAGCCTGTATTTGGTGGTGCAGCATTTCTTGAACAGGTACCCAGGATTACAAGATCTTCTGAGGCAGGCCAGACAAGTCTATGGCCATCTCCAGTGGTCATACATGGCCAGTTTTTGGCTGGCTGACATTGAACAGGAATTCAACTTGTCCACCAACTGCCACATTTGTGACATGCCGACCAAGTGGAACTCAGCATTAACAATGTTGCAGCAGCTGCAAACGCTGCAAAGGGCCATCAATGAGTACCTGTGTGAGTAAGGACAGGCTCAGGGGAGCTTGGCTTCTTTTCGCCACCCCAGTGGCTCCTGATAAAGGATGCATGCACTTACCTATCACCATTTGAGGAGGCCACAAGGATGGTCAGCTGCCACAATGCATGCATTAGTGACACTATCCTCTCTAGTCTTCCTGCTGGAGCACACGCTGTGTGGAATTATGAACAGGGCACTTGAAGCAAAACAGTCGGAGGAAGAGGAGGACTTCCTTTCCTCTCAAGGCCCCCTTTATGCAGATACTAGTCCTGCGAGGCCACAGAACCCACAGGAGGAGGAGGAAGAGGAGGAGAATTGTGGCACATAGAAGTAGAGCATAACATACGGCAGTCTTCAAGGGATGGATATCAGTCCCCAGAAGCCCAGCCAGGAGTAGTACATGGCTGGGAGGAGGTAGTTCCTGACAGTGTCATCCTCAGTGACCCAGAGAACTCAGAATTCCATGCCTCCTCAAACTTGGGCTCCTTGATTCTGCAAAGCCTGTAAAAGGACCCAAAGATTTTTGGTATCAAGGAGAGGGATCAATACTGGTTGGCAACCCTTCTTGATCCATGTTACAAGGGTAAAGTTGCAGAGCTCATCCTGCCTTCATGGAGGGAGCAGAGGATGAAACACCTTGAGAACGCCTTGAAGAAAAATTTGTGTAACACCTTTCCAAACACTTGGAGGTTACCTGGACAATGTGTTTCCGAGGCTTTGTTCAGTCAATGGAAAAGTGGTGAAGTAGGCGGCCGGCTGACAGATGCCTTTAAATTATTTTTTAGTCCTCAGTGCCCAGGGCTGTTAGATTTAAGCACCCTTTGGCAGTGTCTGCATCACATGGTGGAGGATTATCTATGGGCAAGAGCAGACCTTTCAAAATGAGCATCCACTGGGTTACTGGGTCTTGAGGATGGAGGATGGATCACTGGCCAGAACGTGCTCAATATGCCATCGAGCTACTGGCCTGTCCTGAATCCAGTGTGCTTTCCGAACGGACATTCAGTGCTGCTGGAGGTTTTGTGACTGATAAAGGTGTGCGTTTGTCCACAGACTCTGTTGACCAGCTGGCATTTATCAAGATGAATCAGTTCTGGAACAGCAGCTATCAAACCCCTTATGCTGATGTAACTGATTAACTTTTGTTAGGAATCTGGGATCCCTTGAAGACTGCCTATGCTGCCTATCCTATTCCTGAATCCTGATTATGCTAGCTTCCAACAATGTTTTTGGTTTAGGTCACCACCAACACCCAAGGCTCAATTTTTCTGCACCTGTTTGACAGGTACATCTAATTTAAATTGTTTACAATTTTTATCTAATTGTTAACAATTTTTAGCAGCAGGGCCCATTCCTGTGCCCAGCAAGAGTAACTGTGAGGGGTTACAGTGTTCAGGCGCCACCAACACCCAAGTCCCAATTTTTCTGCACCTGTTTGACAGGGGCATCTAATATAAATTGTTTACAATTTCTCTCAAACTGTTTAACAATTTTTAACAGCAGTTATGAGTAGCTGTAAGGGGTTACAATGTTCAGGCACCCAGGGCACGTGGCCTGGTAAGGCATGGCTGGGAGGCACTTGTTCGCCTTCCCCTTTCCTTGCCAGGCCTGTGCTCGGATCAAGGGTCTGGTAGAAATTTAGGGGGACCCCATGCTCTCCCCCATTTTTGAGGATGTGGGGTTCCCCTTAAAATTCCTACCAGGCATAAACACACTTTTTTTTTAATAAAAATGTCATTTAACTGGTTCAGCTCCGCCCCACAGCAGAAATACTGCTAAAGGGCATCAGTTGTGCGCAAAACCACGTACAGTATATATACGTGATTTTGCTTTCCCAGGTAGGCACGCGCGCTCCCTACCCGCGTCGCCATACGCGGCCGCAACTGTCACTCACCAGGTCCTGGCCGGAGATTACTCGCTGGCACCCGTGATTTACCGAGGATCTCCAACGGGGGGGGGGGGGATTGTTAGTAAACAAAACAGTTCTCCCTGTCAGCTCCGGAAGCACAAACACAGCACACATTGTAAAACAGCACAAAGCACACAGTTAACGCTTTTGATTGCCCCACATGGTAACCCCTTCATGCCCAGTGCCATTAGTACAAGTGTCAGTGTTATTAGCACTGATCACTGTATTGGTGTCACTGGTGACACCAAGTCAGTTCCCCCCAGTGTTACAATGCCTGCCGCAGTCCCGCTATAAGTCGCTGATCGCCGCCATTACTAGTAGAAAGTGAAAAAAAAAAGCCCAGTATATATGCCGCCATTTGTAAACATTATAACTTTCAGGTAACCCAATTAATTTACACATATTGGGATTTTTTTTAGCAAAGACATGTAGCAGAATACATTTTGGCCTAAATTTATGACGAAATTTAATTTTTTACATTTTTTTACTGGACATGCTTAATAGCAAAGTCAAAAATATTGTTTTTTTTTTTCTCAAAATTGTCTGTCTTTTTTTTGTAGTGCAAAAAATAAAAAACGCAAAGGCAATGAAATACCACGGAAAGAGATCTCTATTCATGGGAAAAAAGGACGTAAATTTCATGTGGGTGCAGCGTTGCATGACTGCACAATTGTCAGTTAAAGTAACACAGCGCCATAACGCAAAAAATGTTCTGACTAGGGAGGGAGGTAAATCCTCTGGAGGGCAAGTGGTTAGAAAAAAAATAGGAGTCCTGCTGAAGCAGGTTCTATACATTGCACAAATGTGCAACTTTGCAGGCAGTTTAACCACTTGAGAACCGGGCTATAGCCGAATGGCAGCTATAGCGCGGTTGTCCAGTTCTGGGAGGGCATTATATGATGTCCTCCCAGAATGCACCCCCCGCAGTGCCCAACCGGTGCTGTCTGTGATCGCGGTGTCCTACGGACAAAGCTGATCACATGATGAGGTAAAAGGACAATCACAGCGGTCTTTTACCACGTGAAAGGCTGTGTCCAATGAAACAGCTGATCACAAGGTAAATACAGTTGCCGGTTATCAGCAGCACTTACCTCACGTTGCCACAGCATGAGAAAAGTACTGTCGATAACCAGCAAGTCAAAGAGGACATCTACACTGATAATCATTCCAGCCCCAAAAGTGCCCATCAGTGGTGCCCTTCAGCCAGAATTGTGTTTAAAAGCCCTCTCAGGCACCACCCACACACACACACCCTTGACCTGCCTTGTGTAGTCCTCCGTCCAATGAGCAAACATCCATAACTCATAAGGGGCGGTCCTCCCTACTCATTAGGAAGTAGAGTATTACCCCAGCCATCCTCCCGGAAGTATGTTGTTGTCTCCACCAGGACTCCCAGGACAAAGATCTTGGTTTGCAGCCTTTTGTTACACACGTCCTGTTGTAAATACTTTCCAAGATGACATTCAACAAGCCAAATGGTTCTTTGATAACCTGGCAGTAAGAATCCATAAATGTCTGATATAGAAACATGTTGCCTTCTAACATGTTATCACCCCAATCCTTTTTTATGGCAGTGAAGTTTGGGGTCCTGTCACCTACTCAGACCAATCCAAATGGGACTCCAGACTGTCAGAAATCTTTCATCTGGAATTCTGCAAGCACCTCCTCCAAGTCCAACAGTGCTTGTCGTTCTGAGCTGGGCAGATGTCCTTTACTTCTCGCAATACAGAAGAGGGAGCTATCATAGCGGGGTCATCTACAAAACAGCAGTCCTAACTCACACCACTATAAGGCCTTACTGACCTATAAGAACCAGTCAAAACCATGTGGCCTGCAACAACTTATCAGTGCCTTGTCCATCCCAAAAGCCCAACAATATGGTTTGACTAAATATCAAATATACAAACATAATGTATGAATCCCAAGAAGAATATGTTGGGGAATGGAGAAATGAAAAAACAAAAACTCCAAGAAACTGTTTACCAGTCACTGCAGGGAGACTACAAACTGACCCCATACCTGGAGATGCTCCAAAACCCCAAAGACTGACAAACCCTGAGTCAGTACAGACTGAGTGCCCACAGCCTGGAAAATGAATCAGGATGGTACAGACAGACCTACAAGCCCAGGGAGAGTTCCCCTTCTACCCTTATATTACCCCTTACCCCCCTTCACCTTTTCCCATACAAACTGGGAGGGAGGGAAAGAGAAAGAGGGGAGAGAGAGAGAGAGAGAGGGGGGGGGAGAAAGAGAGAGGGGGGAGGGAAACGAGGGGGGAGGAAGAGAGAGAGAGGAGTGGGGGAGGGAGGGGAAGAGAGAGAGGGAGAGGGAGGGGGAGAGGGAGAGGGAGGGGGAGGGAGGGGGGATAGAAAGGGGGAGGGAGAGAGAGAGGGGGAGGGAGAGAAAGAGAGAGGGAGGGAGAGAAAAGGGGGGGGGAAAGAGAGTGAGAGAAAGAGGGAGAGAGATAGAGGGAGAGGGAGGGAGAGCGAGGGGGAGAGAGAGAAAGAGGGAGGGAGAGGGAGGGGGGATAGAAGAGGGAGAGAGAAGGAGGGAGGGAGAGAAAGGGGGGGGGAGAGAGAAAGAGGGGGAGAGAGATAGAGGGAGGGAAGGAGAGAGGACCCTTGCAGTAAAAATCTCTTCCTTCTGCTCATTATCCTGATTACCTTCTCCTGCTCACTTCTGCTCTTTCCAGCATAGCTCCAATTTATTCTCTAAGGTAGTGGGCTGGAGAATGGGGTGGGTTACAACAGCGCCCATTGGCTCCATAATTAACAGGAGGCAGATCAGCTGCCGTTCACTCTTTCTTGCCCTGTGGCTCTTCCTGTTGTTCCTTCCTGCTGCTTCTACAGTGACACAGTCACTGTGACAGTGCAGGAGGGGGGAATCTGCAGGGCAGCACAGCCAAAGAGAGCACAGTGCACTGTGCACCCGACCAGCTCCCAGACACAGATTCCCAGTTGGGCGGTGGGGGGAGACAGAGCTGCCAATGTTCCTTATTCATTGATCCGAGACAAAGCCATTCAGGGAGGCTGAGGACAAGTGCTGACAGCCCAAATGACAGGCTGAACAGAAGATACTGCCTCCCGCTGGACTGCTGGTGCTCGCTCAGCAGACTCACAAGCCCCGCTGCAGTGCTAAAAACTGGGGTAATGTATTAGGCAAATTAGATGGCTGCGAGGCCCCTGTGAGCGCAAGGCCTTAGGCAACCTCCTAATTTGCCCAAGAGCTGCCTCTGTTTGGTAATATTCAAACCAGATCAAGAAACAAACTGACATGTGAAAGGGTGGGGTTTCAATCAGTGCAAACCTTAAGATTTTAGAAGTCCATGAGAAAAATGACAAATATGTAGAGGAAGAAGAAATGGGCAATGATAGCAGTAGTCCAGAAAATTGGATAGATTACAGTTACATATACCTCCTACATAAGTTGTATCTGTCTATCTTCAGCATTCTCTTCTCTACATCCGTTCAAAGTCCAGAATTTAAAAAGCTTGTCTGAGCTATCAGAAAGCTGAAGTCACATTATGCAGAGCTCAGTGAGGAGAGCTCTGAGAGCTGATTGGAGGGAAGGGATACAGCTCCCTTCACATAGCACACAAGAACAGAGCTGAGGCTGTAATCTGCTGAAGCTCCCTCCCGTCACCATTTTTCTATTGGTGTCAAGAAAACTTGTCAGAAGTGATTCATGCTGACAGTAGAGGAATGAAGCAGCAGACAGAAATGTCACTTAGTGTTCTGGATTGAGACAAGTATGCACTATAAAGGGATATGCTTTGTTCATATTTCATGTTTGAGGTTTACAACTACTTTAAATCACCACTCAAAAGTTAAACATTGCTATGGGGCTTAAATAATAAGTGGACCTTACAACCCCAAATGTCCATATTCTACCAACACAAATAATGCCAGTTACATACCTTTTTGTTTGCTGTTGGTGCTAAGTTTTATTTCAGACATTATACTTTTGTATACACTGCATTTCACATTCCCAGTGTAAAATATACTGTAACTTGTAACTCCACACTGAATTTTTAAAATTTTTTCTGAAAACTAAAATTTTTTCTGGGAAAAAAACAGGAAAAAAAATGTTTTTTTCTTATGACATCAAAATTTACGGAAATTTTACATCTCTACTGGCGACCATGGTTTCCTCCATAGATACAGAAGAGAAGCATAACCACCTAGAGGTAGGAAGTGTGTTACCCTAGGTTCACACTTATGCAGGTTGCGTTTGAGGCGTTTCTGCATTGCGTTTTGCTTTGTGTTTTTGCACTTGCGTTTTTGACGCATTTTGCCACGTTTTTGATGTGTTTTGCATTTCTTTTTAATTTTTACATTTTTTTCTTTTTGCTAGACAGATTTTAAATGCAAAACACAGCAACAACGCAGCAAAAATGCAATACATGCTTTTCTGCAGCATTCCCATTGAGGTCTATAGAACCAAAAATGCAATGTTTTGCTTTAAAAAAAGTCACCCTTTCCAAAAAACACACCGGGTGAAAACCTGGAGATGTGAACCTGTCCCATAGGAAAATTGCAGAAAACGCTTAGGTGTGAACATTGGGTTAATCCAGTGTTTCTCAACTCCAGTCCTCATGGACCCCCAACAGGTCATGTTTTCAGGATTTCCATTATTTTGCACAGGTGATTTGATCAGTTTCACTGCCTTAGTAATTACCACAGCTGTTTCATCTGAGGGAAATCCTGAAAACATGACCTGTTGGGGGTCCATGAGGACTGGAGTTGAGAAACACTGGGTTAATCACAGGAATCTCCACATCAAAGGACAAGTAAACTTAAATACATTTTTGGGGTTTAGATATACTTTAATATATTATTTAGGATCAAAACTTACTAGGAGAGCAACCCTGACCTAGACAAGGGTTAATAACAACAAATTATCCACTTAACAGTTACAAATAGACAAATGATCCATCTAAACATCTACACAACTGATTTATTAATGTGCAGAATCTGCCAAGTAATCATATCAGTATTTTTTTTATCAGACACCCAGTCAAGTAACAGCTGACAAAGTGGCCACAAAAGATTAATAAACACCCAACATGTAGCGTCACAGAAGCCATAACAAAGTTACAAATGGCCTCTGATTGACTGCTGGGAGTTACTACGTTCCACTGCTCTGTGAACTCTATTTTTATATTGCAGACTTTATCAAAACAATTGTTTAATTCTAGTTAACATGGTTGGCAGGGAAGTAGTTAAAATGATCATTCATGTTTTACATGAAAGGTCACAGTTTTACTAGAATGAGCTGGCAAGAAAATATACGACTGACACGGATTTATCGAACGCGGCACATTTTTCTTTTAATGATCCCAGATATTGATCAGGTTTAATCTTCTTTTTCTGGGCAGCTGGGAGATGTATTATATTCTGGACAGAGGTCTTAAAACAGCCAATTCACTTGAACATACTGTACTTAGCCTCTCATGAGGTACCTGGGACCACACCGAGAGTACTTCGGCAGAACATAATCTAATCAGTCAGCCGGCTGTCTATCATTTGCTGCTAGGAGCCTGGCCAAATCATAGTAATTAAACACGGTAATACAAAGTAAATAAAAGAACATTACAAAGTACACATAGTTAATTATAAAAGTTCACGTGTCAATTCTTGACATCTCCATATCACATCTTTTGTGCTGTTAGTGATGATACCTCCACAGAGATTTCTCAAACTTTGCTGCATTTGCTTTTTTTTGCCAGTTTTATACAAGGGAAAAAATCCTTGTAAGTCAGCTTGTATTACTAAATTATATTAGCCTAGAGGGAATTATAGGGAGCTTGCATATGAAGGTAAATGCAGAAGGAGGAGGTCTGTGTGCTTTTAATTAATCTCTAGTTTACTGCTGTCTAAGGAATTAGATAAATCTATTATAGCGTGTGTAAAAGAACACTGCGGAGATGATTTACTAAAGGAAAATAGACTGTTCACTTTGCAAGGGAAATTGTACTGCGCAAGAGAATTTTCTTCTGGGCTTATCGAAAGAGGTGAAGCTCTACTGAATTCCATCATCCAATCACGTGCAAGCAAAAATTATGTTTTTTTTTTTTATTTTCCTTGCACATGTTCAGGAATTCTTTGCAAAGAGAAATTTCACTACATTCACTAAGCTCTGGGGAAAATTATTTTGCAAAATGCAAACTTCACTTGCAAAGTGAAAATCCTGTTTGCCTTTAGTAAATAAACCCCTGTATGCAGGGCTGCTGTTAGAAACCACGGGACCCCATACAACCAACCTGACAGGCCCCACCCAAAAAAACAAAAGTTGGCTAGGCTTCAGTTAAGAATGAACACAGTGAGTGATTGGTACCAATCACTCATTGTGTTCATTCAGGAAAAAAGGAGCTGGTAAATGTGACATATTTACCAGACCCTTCTCCCACTCCTGCAAGTATTCAATTGTGTGCTTGCAGCTACCAGTGGGAAGGAGAAGAGAGAAGCCAGCAGCACTGCAGGGGTGGGGGGGCCTAGCCTGCAGGAGGAAACGTATGGTGCACAAGGAGAGTGATGGGTGTGGGAGGAGAGGCAATTACTGGAACCAATCCCCTGTATGGCTCTCTCTTTCAGCTGCTGCAGAGAGAGCCATACAAGGGCTTGGTTCCAGTAATTCCCCCCCACACACCAAGCTGATCACCATCCCTGTCCACAAGGTACCAGGGGCATCTCATGGGGCCCCCTACTGACCCCGGGCCCTCGGGCAGTGCCCGAGTTTCCAAATGGTCAGTCCGCCCCTGCTCATCTGTGTATATGAGAGATGACCATTACTCAAAACGTCCTGCAGGTGCCACCTGTGGTTAGTGCAATAGCATCTGGGCTGGTGGAGATGGTAAGAGACAGTGGTGGTGTTGTAGAGCCAATCCAGTGGCGTTTGTGCAGGATGGAGCCTAGTAACCAGCCTGGAACACACCGGCAGGATGTGACATCACAGAAAGAGGCAGAGGGTCAGTGGGGAGGAAGAGCACAAACGTGGGAAAGTCAGACTTCTAGAGGAGCGTAGCCTGACTTTCCCACGTCTGTGCTCTTCTTCCCCACTGACCCTCTGCCTCTTCCTGTGATATCACATCCTGCCGGTGTGTGTTCCAAGCTGGTTACTAGGTCCCGTCCTGCACAAACGCCACTGGATTGGCTCTACAACCCCACCACTCTGTAGGATTGACCACTACAGTGTATCTCACCATCTCCATCAGCCCAGCTGCTATTGCACTAACCACCGATGGCACCTGCAGGACGTTTTGAGGAACGGTCATCTCTCATGTACACAGATGAGCTTGTTTTATTACTTCCTTTGTGAGTGTTTGTAATCCTTTGCTATTAAATACAGTGTTATTACTATACTCAGACGGGCGCCTCCTGTCTCTTCTCTTCTGTCCCTGCATACAGAGCTGGCTTGCTCCAAGGATGGCTGCCGTCTTTTGTGCTAAATAGATTCCAGGCAGATTGCCTGAGAGACTCTTATAAGGACTTATTGTACACCAATGAATTTACATACCCTGTTTTAAAGTACTTGTATGCCAATATTGCCATTATCATCTTTTACTTTATAAATTTTATCCTTTTCACCCTTACACTACTTTACTCCTTTGCGCCAGAGTTACTCGTTCTTTAAAAAAAAAGATCACACCACAGAGCCCTGAGATGAAGTATATTGTGTAGTATTTTATTAATAAAACCGCCAGCATATAAAATATATCCACAAGGTAAACAAAACAAGCAGTCTGGACTTACTACAATGGCTGCTGATCTGACTCCCTGAAACGGAGGTGTGACATCAGCATGTAAGGCCTCTCCCAATGCGTTTCGATGAGTACTACTGCAGTGGTGTGTTTAGGTTTTGTGCTGCCCTAGGCAACACAAAAAAACTTCCACCCACCTACAGAAGTGAAAGCAGCAATATTTGGGCATTGATTGGATGGGGGCTGAAAGGAAAAATTATAGTCCAGGATTACAACTAGCACCCTTGCACCCTGAAATGAGAGGAGAGACTGATCGTTGTGCTATTGATTTTGATTTTAAAAAGTTGGAGGAGGGGGCACGGTGGGAGGAAATATTATGTGTTCAGTTTTGAAAATACTGATTTTTAAGAAATAGTGTGATATCCATGCTATGTTATACCGGTGTCTGTGGATTTTGTGTCATATATGCTCATTAACTAGCTCAGAAGGGGCTGGGGGCAACTAAAATTATATAATGAATTTTCAGATGAATGTGAAAGACTAGGTCAGACAAGATAGCGGACAAAAAAGAGGAAGGGAAAGGAAGTTAAAAGATGATGAAAACTACGCAGGAGGTGGGTTAACCAAAGGGTAGTGTTCCAATGCACCAATTCAAACCACCTCCAAGCCTGCCAATTCATAGGTACCTCAGACTGTTACTATTCATTCCAGGATGAAAAAGTCATGAGTCCCATATACATAGAATGCTTGTTAATTTAATAACCACAATGTTATACACTCTGTGTTTCACCTCTGGGAAACTACTTCCTATCAGTGTCAACGGAGCTGCTATTCAAATATGATGTGCTGCTGTTTGGTCAAGGTTTCAATCTTACTGTGTAATAGGGACATGACCACCAGCTATGCGCCATGTCTCCTATGGGTCATGCAGCCATGGAAGCATTTGTTGGAGCAATTGGGGTTAATATGTGATATTCCAGAGGGCACCACATGCCCGACTATATGGCCACAAATGTTTCCCAGGACTGCACATCAATATCAGGATGGCTTCAGCTGGTTCTCCACCCAGTGAGAAAACCTGTCAGGAATGGACTCAGCACTGGTGGTGGGACTCACCTGCCGTGTGGGCTGCAGTACCAGAGCTGACTAGCGGGTGCTCTCAGCAGCCAGAAACTCACTTCTGCAATCAGCCAAACCTGGGGCTGATTACAGAAGGTGTATTTAAGGCATGACCAGGCCTGTGATCTGGGCCTTGGTGTGATGTCAGGAATCACCAGAAAGGTGTGGACTGACACAGGGAAACGCCGGCTTCAGGTATAGTATAATAATACAGTTTATTATTAGCCACCCATATATATATATATATATATATATATATATATATATATATATAAACGCACAGTGAACAAACTAACCTTCCACTAATCTTAGTAGGTGCAGGAACACAGGCGTAGTCAGGGCTGGAGAGGTGGAATGGTCAGGCCGGCCGTAGGGTTCTGTAATGACCGTTTGGTGGTACCTCTAGTGGTCCCCAGGACAGGATTCCCCAGGGCGCGGAGTCTAAGTCCCAGCCTGCTTATTCACCAGGGCCCCTGATGGTGGGGATGGACTTGGAGCAGACAGGAACCAGGTCGTGGCCCCTGAGTACACCTGCTAGTGGTAGAGGGATCCGCCAGAGGTATTTGCAGGTAGAAAGCCTGATGTGAAGAGGCAGAAGGTGTGAGCAGGGACGGCTGGATCCGTGCAGGATGGATGGATGGCAGAGTAGTTAGCGTGGTCAGATGGGCCAGGTCAGCAATGTGCGGGCAGCAAGGTACCAAAGGAGCAGGCAGAGAATCGTCAGGTTCACAAGCTGGGTTCAGTAACTCATGGGCAGCGCGGTACAGGGGATCAGGCAGAAGGATGGTCAGGCAAGCCAGGGGTTCAACAGGAGATGGTCAGCAGAGGTCAGGATCAAGCAGGGTCAGCAACGAAGCAGGAACACAGAATACCAGGTACAGGGGCTCATGGGAAAACATACACCAAGGCCCAGATCACAGGCCTGGTCATGCCTTAAATACACCTTCTGCAATCAGCCCCAGGTTTGGCTGATTGCAGAAGTGAGTTTCTGGCTGCTGAGGGCACCCACTGGTCAGCTCTGGTACTGCAGCCCACACGGCAGGTGAGTCCCACCACCAGTGCTAAGTCCATTCCTGACAAAACCCCTCTAACATGTTTTACCTGTGTAGGGCTTAAAAGTAGAGAAGCCTCTGCAAATTAAGCCCTCACACCGGTGAAACATGTTAGAGGGGATATCCTGATGAGTGGGGAGCCAGCTGAAGCCATTTTGTAATAATTTCTTTTGTAAATCACTATATTGGTGTGTGATCCTGGGAAACATTTAGGGAACCTGAGTTGTGCAATAAAGGGATATGGTTAGTTGTGTATAAGGTGATATAGGAGTGTGTGAGTTTAACTCCAAGGTAGTTTATATGGGAGGTTGTCCAGCTGAAAGAGAAATTCTTTCTGAGTTGAGTCATTCTCTTTTACTCACCCAGGTCACCTTTTACCCCCAGAGCTTCCACCACATGTTTTAACAGAAATGTGCTCTTCACAGTATCTGCTGTAACAATTCCAAATTTTAAGAAATATCTGTGATATGCACTGTCACACCAGATAGGAATTTGACAGAAGGTAAAATATAGTACTATACAAAACCTAATCTAAATACTGGGACTTTAAATATACCTCCAAAGGTTGCGCATACATACAATAATGTGTGATTAAAAATATTTTGACATCTTTATTTTTACATTTAAAAATATAACAGTATAAAAACAATTGATATAAACAGATCCAATGCTACAAATTATTGTATAGTAATAATAGCAGGATAACTTAAATTGTAGAGTCCTCAGAGATCACTAGTGTAAGTCGATGAGCTTTACGGGATGGCCCACTTCATCAGGACCTTAGATTTCAGATTTAAATAAGGTAGTCACTAGAACAATGTTTAAAAAATACATATTAGGAAATAGACAATGCTTGTTTATGATGGCTTTAACTTACAGCAATGGTAAAAAAGGGAGGAAAGACAAAAGGGAAAAGGAGGGAGGGAGGAAAGGGAGGGAAAAAAAGGGGGGGTGACAGTCCCAACTGGGACAGTGGCTTCTTGTCTGCTTCTCCTGGTCAGAGCATGGAAAAGAGCTCAGTTCAGCCTCTGATCACATTTTAACATCATTATCTAATGAAGAACAACAATGTGAGGAAACGTTGACAGCAAGGCTTGGATTAATTCTCTGAATAAAGGCAATAAAGCTAACATTCTAGCAGGGGCGGACTGACCATTTGGAAACTCAGGTACTGCCCGAGGGCCCGGGGTCAGTAGGGGGCCCCATGAGATGCCCCTGGTACCTTTTTCATAGGCTTTTTTGAATTTGGGCAAGGACACAGGGGCCCCATGATCCCCTATTGTCCAGGGGCCCCATGAGTTGTCAGTCTGCCCCTGCCTTCTAGAGTGGATGGAAAGGTGTAAAATTAATCTTGTACGGTTTAATGGTTAGAGGAAATATGGGGCCCTCCTGCAGACTGAGTTGGAGAAGCTCCTCCACTTGGGACAGAAATATTTTTCAACAATCTCCCTCAAGAAATCCATGAAGATAAATTAGTTCCACTTTTTCCAGACTGGTGGAACATTGTAGTTTTGTCTTATGATGACTTTTCTAGTTGATAGATTACACACGTGAAAGTCAAAAACCTAAAAGACAGCATATGTAATGTACTTTGTGTATTCAGAGTTGTGCTTGCCAGACTGCCTAGGGTGGACTCCCTGACAGGTCTGGGTGGCTGGCTGTTGATTAGGTTATTGTTAATTAAATCACTGTTTAATTAGGTTACTGTTAGCTGCTAGCTGTTGATTAGATGTACTGTTAGATGTACTGATGATATTACTGTTTAAAGTTTGTATTGTTTAGGATAATGTGATCAAGCTCTTATCTGATTTTGTGTGGTATAAATCTGTGTGAATTTTCAATAAAGTTCAGTTCCTTGGGTGCAATTCCCAGCTATAATACCTTGTTCCTATGTTCGAGAGGCGAGGAAGCAGTACTATCTACAAGCTCATCCGAGCCAGCGACATTTTGGAGTCGGTTCCAGGCCTGCCTTCAGACACCTGCAAGGTGGTCTGGAGGAATGTTTCTTCCAACATCCTTACCAACAGGCACAAAGACCTGGCATGGATGGCAATCCAAGGGGGGTTGCCTCTCAGGACATTTATGCATGCCAGGAACCTGAGCAGATACAGACACTGCCCCTTCTGCATCATCCACGAGGAAACGTCTCACCACGTTTTCTGGGAGTGCTCATTTGCTCAGGCCCTGTTGGGGGCCCTGGAACCTGAACTCAAGGACTTTGTACCACAGACAGCCATCACTCACTTTGGGGTGTTGAATGGACTATTCTGTGGGACTTTTTCTCTGGAGGACATTGACGGCGCCTGGCGGGTGCTGTGCTGTTTTAAGGACGCTCTATGGTGCGCCAGAAAGCGCCTCATCCACCAGCGGGAGAGGATGTCCATTGAGGACTGCTGCAGACTGATCCTCAGTCTGCTCAGAGACTATTCCTTGATGGACTTTAAGGAGGAAGAGGACGTCTGAAGATTTTCCCCTTCCCCCTACTCCCCCTTGCGTGTCTTTGTCTTTTCAATAAAGCTTCGGGCCTGTGTTCTTCCCCCCCCCTTTCCCCCCCCCCACACACCTGATGCCTATTGTTGATCGTAATATCCGGTTTTTGTTTTTGCATGCATTAGTATTATTAGGAAACGTAATGTATATTAGGATGCTACAGTTTTTGGGGTAAGCGGCGTTATGCATGACGTGGTGGTCTGGAGATTCGTCCTCCATGCCCATCACGTCAGGCATCATACCGCTGAGCGAATGTATTTATTTCTGAATGTATTTATTGTATGCCTAGAACTGTATTGCAATGTGGTGCGCTGCGTCGCAGTACAGGGTGAGATGTACCCCGATTACAAGTAACATGTTGTTTTTGATGCTTCTGCAATAAAAGCAGTTCTCTAAAGGAAGCACCCAGGTGGCGTGCCAGGTGATCTGTCACAGGGGGAATTTATTTAAGCATAATTTAACCTTAATTTGAAACTTTAAAAAGGTTAGAACCTCAATCCAAAACAATTTACCTCAATCAAACAAATATATGTATATACGTTTAACCACATCTAACTTAGTCACCTGTAGTGTAACCATAATATATGAGTCATCAACCGAATGGGGGGACTGATGCTGAAAAGCCCCACAGGCCCGTGTGTTTCCTTTTTGTGGTCTCCCTAAAGGCAGGTGGGGCTTTTCAGGATCAGTCCCCCCATTCAGATCTAAGGTCCTTATGAAGCAGGCTTTCCGCAAAATGCATCGACTTACACTAGTGATTTCTGAGGACTCTACAATTTAAGTTCTCCTGTTACTGTTACTATACAATAATTGGTAGCATTGATGTCTGTGTATATCAATTGTTTTTAATCACACAATATTATTTCAGGTACTTTTATAGGTACTTTTTTAGCGCCGTCAATTTACGCAGCGCTTCACTTATATATTGTGCATTCATATCAGTCCCTAACCCTCAAGGGGTGTACAATCTAAGGTCTCGAACTCACATTCATACATACACATACTAGGGCCAGTTTAGACAGGAGCCAATATTGTCTGTAGGTGCAATCTTTGGAGGTATATTTAAAGTCCCATTACCTAGACAGTTTTTTATAGTTTTGTATTTCAAAAGGGATGATACCCTCCAATGGTATTATATTTTTTTATAACACCACTTCCCCACTACTTTCAATTAAAATATAGCAGCATTCTTCATGGATACATGGATTCTTTAGGTTTTGGTTTAGTGCAATGGTGACAAATCATTCAGGAAAAAGATATTACAAATAATAGACAATAGGCAACATTAAAATAAATTAAAAATCTAATCATAGGTAATCTATGGATTCCAGTGTCTAGGCAACCTAATTCTTATTTGCACCATTTTTTATGGAACGTCTAGAGGCTGTCACTCATCCCTCCCCCAGCCAATCAAAATAGCAAAGGGATGATAATTAAGAGTGTTAAACCATTTAATTATATTTCATAAATCATACCTTTAATGTCACTTTTATAATTATATGAATTAAGGTTTATGAATTATGCGTAGATTTTGGTTCTGGTAGTTGAGGATAGGCAAAGTGTTAGGAATATCAATTTATGCTGGCTTCCTCCACACAAACATTCATTTTCAAAGTACTTTGGGAATAATGCAAATCAGACACCTAGGTGTGTGATGCAAAATTTGACTTTGTTATTATTTATCAATTTATTAAGTAATAAATGATAACACTGCATATTTCAGGCTGTTTCCATAAAGCACCAATCAGAATACAGAATAAAGATTCAATAAATCACTATATGGTGCATTATAACAAAAATAAAACAGGGTAGTAACTTCTGCAATTTCTCAAAACAAGAAATATGTGCATAGATAACAGCATTCATATCCCAGGGGAACATCTTGTATGTAAAATAAACCAGATAGTAGGCACAAAGAAAAAGTTAGGTAACTATTCGCCTTTTCACAGCCTCCCTATTGTCACAAAGTGGCAACTGCTGTATTTACCCTTCATATCTTTCATCTGTATTGATTTACTGAATGTGTCATTGTCACCAAGATGGGAATACACTGTATACAACAGCGCACTCCAATTAGGACACAACATGCTATTATCAAACCACCAATTATTTGCCTCAAACTTTCTAGGCCAGGTCTCCATCAAAATAGCCAGTCCCACCAATTACAAGCAACATCCTGTTTAATTCCTGAGGCCAACTCATGTAAAGCCTTTATGTGTAATTGTATAGAGGTAGCATGAGGTTTTAAATTAAAACAGCACATTCCTTCAAAATGTTCACAACCATAATTATCTTTAAGCAGTAAACAATCTAGTCACTCAATTCTGAAGCACAGCTTTATGGGTTCCTTGGAGGTCGAGCAACAATTCCTGCAAAACCATAGAAGTATGATTAAGATTTTTTTGCCATACAACATGCTACAGCATTAACAGGTCTTGCATTATATAATGCCAATGTTGGTACTCCTACAATAGATACAGCTAAGCTAGTGTATTCAGCTTTGGAAAACAGGGTAATATCTGATATACAATCTTCTGATACAATCTCTGTGTTCCTTTTTGATCTTAGATCCTTCTCCATAGCTTTAGGATGCTCAGGCAATATCATACTCAAACGGCTTAAAGTACAAGGCCCTCCAGTAATATTGCCTGGAATGTATGAATATGTGGTATTTCCACAAGAAAACAACCATCCTAAAGGTAGTTTGACATGCTTAATGTGGCTGGGCTGTGATAACACATAATTACAGGTCATTGGGTTATGTACTGAAATACAGGTTCTATTAGACTTACATAAAATCCTATCATGAGGAGATAGGGTTGTTTTATGTGGGCCATATGTAAATATTAGATACCAGCACCGGGGAATCTCTTCAGAATCACATGTCATATTGTAACACACATCTCCTTGGGTAACATTCAACGTTTTTATACTAGTCATATTTTTCCAGCGTTTAAATGAGTCTGGACAGCTCCGGCAGTACTCATACAATGAAATTGATGGTACATCATCCATTCTTACATCAGTATCATAAGTCATTACTCTGAAAATGTCCAACAAAACCAAGGTTGGAGTGGGAATGGCTATCAAACATGTAGCTAAAAGACCGGTGGGATTAAGCATTTCTGACAGACAGAAATTGGAAACATTCATTACTCTCCAAAGACATGCTGGTAGGTTCATTGGATCCTGTCTAAATTGTACCTAGTATGTGTATGTATGAATGTAAGTTTGGGACCTTAGATTGTACATCACTTGAGGGCTAGGGACTGATGTGAATGTACAATATATATGTAAAGAGCTGCGTAATTTGACAGCGCTATATAAGTACCTGAATTAAATAAATAAATAAATAAATACTCTCCTTGCCATATAAACCCAGACATTTTTCGGTTGCTTTAATAGTTCACATGGATGTCTGTGTTGGGGCAAGGGGTCAGTCTTTTGGGGCTGCGGGCAAACGTTCATCAAGTTCTGTGGGTGATAATAACATGTACTAATCACCCAAATCGGGAAAAACTCTATCACTGTGAGACAACCTATTAAAAGGAAGATTTTCCATGAGGTTTGTGGATAAAAAAGTATCGAAATCTTGATTAGTCTCTGTTTCTCTGTCTTCCAGTGGAACTATATCACCTGCTATTCTTTCTAACACATCTGCTTCAGGGTGTTCAATATCTGCTTCACCCTATTTGTCTGTAGTCATCATCTCAGGTGGAGGAGAATCCTGGACTTTCTTTACACTAGATGCATTGATCCAGGCCTGAGAATCCACCATCAGAACTGCTGCACGTATCACGGCTGTTATCACTGTGGGCTTCCCATAAGGTTAGTCCGGGACCTTGTGCTTATGTAAGGCTTAACAACCACGTGGTCTCCAGGCTTGAAAGGATGTGTTGGTTCTTGTGAGGGAAGTGAAAAAGAAAGAGATACATCACCATAGATGCCATTCAAAAGTCTTATAAGATGTGTCACATATGTTTCTTGGATCAGCTCTAAATCCCCACGCATAATCACCAGTAGACCTTTGGTCCATGTGGTAGGAAATGGTCTGCCCATTAAAATTTCAAAAGGTGACAATTTAGTTGTTTTGTTTGGTGCCATCCTGCTTTCAGCCACCAATGTGGGCAGATAAGTATCCCACCTAAGAAATGTACCTCCGGTAGCCTTCCTAGGCTTATCCTTAATTGTCCTGTTCATCCTCTCTACCATCCCTGAACTCTGTGGGTGATAAGGGATGTGAAATTTCCACTGAATAACCATTAATTTGCCTACCTGTTGAGTCACTTTGCACAACATTTTGGCCACAGTGGAGGCATCCTCTTTGTTGGTGATAAAAACCTCTGGCCATTTCGAAAAATGTATCCACTATAACCAGCAGACACTTACCTCTCTTGTTGTTAGACATGTGTGAAAAGTCAATCTGTAACTCCTCAAAAGGACCCTGCGGTGAAGGAAGATGGTCATGTTGACCATGCTGTTGTCCTGTATTATTGTTCCTTAAACCAGGGGTGGGCAAACTGCGGCTCTCCAGCTGTTGTGGAACTACATTTCCCATGAGGCATTGCAAAGATTACAAAACTGACAGTTACAGCTATGACTTGCCGAAGCATGATAAAAGTTGTAGTCCTGCAACAGCTGGAGAGCCGCAGTTTTCCCACCCCTGCCTTAAACAAATAACACACCTTTCTAACTGATCTTGCACCCCTTGTGACAAATTATGTATACAAAAACACATTTTAATTTCCTGCAAATTCATCTGCCATCCTCTATGCCCTATGCCATGAAATTGTGCAATAAGCACCAATGCACTGTGTTGAGGTATCCCTATGATCCCCTCTTTGGACATTGGATCGTTCTTGTCCAGTGTCAAATCTTTTTAATATTGTCTGTAGTGGCTGTGTACTGTAACTCTTTGAGCAACTGTTGTTGTGGGAGCATGGCCGGCTCTAACATAGTCAAAACAAGACTGGCAGACTCCTGTAAAGGTAAAAGTCTGTCCACCTGATTTCATTGCCTTGCTTACTACGTTGCCTTTTTTACTTTTTTCCTTCTTGGTCCTGGGCGTCAGAGCAGCCATAGTTTGCTGAATCTGGTCTAATGTCCTCCCCAATCTAACTTTTGTTTCTTTCCACTCATTCATTTCACGCATTGATAAACTTGACCTGACGCTTCTTCCGAAGAATCCTCCCCATCACCATCGATCAATGCCAAACTGCCTCCTTGATCGTTGGGAGATGGTGGGGGCTCATGGGCTGGGGCAGAGTGTAATGAATGTCATAACAAATAATCTTCATCCTAAAGCAGGCCATAGACGGGGAGAAAAACGGAAGTTTTTTTTTTAAAAAAAACCAAAAAATCAGTCGTTCAGTTGGCCGACATTACCACCATTGTTAAAAAAATTGGCTGATTTTCGTCCCGTCTACGGCCGGCAAATAGAATAGCAGTGTCCCTGCAGAGAGCTCTGCTATTATATTTGACATGTAAAAGTATAGCAAAGTTGCAACATTGTATCTATTTGTATCCATTTCGGATACAGATGTTTCTATTCGGATACAAATAGATACAATGTTGCAACCGCTATACTTTTAAATGTCAAATATAATAGCGGAGCTCTCTGCAGGGACACCGCTATTATATTTGACATTTAAAAATATTGCGGTTGCAACATTGTATCTATTTGTATTCAAATAGAAACATCTGTATCTGAAACAGATACAAATAGATACAGGTGTTCTTCTTCTTTTTCTTTGTCTTCATCTTCTTCTTTTTCTTCTTTTCTTGCAGGTCACGGCTCATGCGCATTTTTTTAATCAGTAAAAATGACCGATTAAAAAAATGTGTCAAAATCACGAAAAACGACTGACCAATTCACCCACTAACGATCCGAAAATTGGCTGATTATTCTTTCGACCCATCTATGACCTGCTTTAGGGAGCTTAGGGTACAGATGAGCATAATCCGGAAGCGCAGCAGCAGGCATCAAGAAAGTGTCATGAAAAGGATAATTACTCTGTTTAGCTACTGGGGCAGAAGGGATGATGTTGGGTGCTTATATCCTGGGGTATACTTCAACCAATTCAACGCTCCCTCTCTCATATATTTCATATCCCACTCAGGATCTGGACTAAAATAAGGAAAGGCAGTTTTGTTCCCTAAACATAGCCCCTTTATCATATCCATGTGAAAATCATCATTGTACCCATCTCTGGGTAAAGGACTGGCAGTACCCATTGTCAAACTCCAACCCGCCAGGTTGTCCACCCACGGGACAACATAATTATAATCCCAAGGTGACACCCTATCGACATACTCTTTACATGTCTCATTAGCTAGTGTTTGGGATTTTTCTAGAGCTGATCCATTCTCACTGAGTAGGTGGTGTGTCTTGCAGTCCTACAGAGACTTATAATACATCCTCTTAATAGTTTCTCTAGTTGCAAGCGTATATAAGCACTTAACACACTATTCTGTATGATTGTAGGGAGGACATATACAAATTTCTTATAAATCAACCTAGGTTTTGTTTAATCCCAATGCTCCAGAGGACAATTGCTCGTGCTACCGCAGCCCAGAGGCTATTTTGAAATACGGGCACACAAACATTCAGTTTCAAAGTACTTTGGGAATAATGCAAATCAGACATCTAGGTGTGTGATGCAAAATTTGACTTCTTTATTATTTATCAAGTTTTTAGTAATAAATTATAGCACTGCATATTTCAGGCAGTTTCCATAAAGCACCAATCAGAATACAGAATAGATATTTCAGTAAATCACTACATGGTGCATCATAACAAAAATGCAACAGGGTAGTAACTTCTGCAATTTTTCAAAACAAGAAATATGTGCATAGATAACAGCATTCAAATCCCACAGGAACATCTTGTATGTAAAATAAACCAGTTAGTAGGCACAAAGCAAAAGTTAATGAACTATTAACCCTTTCAGTCAAGGGACTTGGGCTCAGAATGTTTATCACTTAAGTGCAAGATAATGGAAGATAATGCATATTAGTATGTGTCGTTTCTGGTCTATGGTAACCTTTTATGCAGCTTTTAACATTGCCTCTTAATACAAATCTATAGTCAGAGCATACACTTTCATCTTTTTTTAGCAGCAGCATTGTAAAAGAAATACAAACAATAGTTATTTTTTCAAAATCAAATACTGGTGAAGCGCTTCCAATATGACATAAAAGGAGCCTTTGAGAAAGCTGACAGGGGTACAGCGCATCAGACAGGCAGTGACCTCATCATGCTGGGCAAAGCTTAAATGCCATTTTGGAAAATCAAGTATGCTAATAGCCTGTGACATGCCTCTATGAACTTTTTAACATGTGAGTGGAAATAAACTTGCAGTCTGCACTATTGGATGTTTCTTTGCTTCCTTATTTTTTTTTTTATAATCATTTTTATTCACATTTTCATATACAAACTTTTTTCCAAATACAGTGGAACCTCAACTTACGAGTTTAATTCGTTCCGTGGCCGAGCTCGTAACTCAAAATGCTCGCTCGTTAAATCAATTTTCCCCATAAGAAATAATGGAAACGGCCGTAATCCGTTCCAACCCTCAAAATGGCACCTCATATTTTTCATTTTTCTTGTTATTTCATAAGGAAAAAAGCTTTTTACATAACTAATATTATATAAAAACAAAATAGAAAGAAAATATGAAGATATAATAGGGTTGTATACAATTTACTTACCTTGGAGATGATTTTTGTTTTCGCTTAATTCTCATCACTCTCTTCACTTTCACTAGTTCTTGGCCTTTTTGCCACACTTTGCTCACTTCGAGCTGAAGGCCTTTTCTTAAGAAACATGTCTAAGGAAGTCTGTTTCATTCTCCCTTTGAGAATGTTTCTGAAACGACGTAGACACGTGTCGTTGAAAAGCTCTGTCGCACGACTCGTTGCAATTTTTTCAGGATGGTTCTTTTCAACAAAACCTGCCACCCTCTCCCACATTGCCAAAATATCCTTGAGGTCTTTTGTACTGATTATCTCTGGCTCCTCTCCCTCCGAAGTAGCTTCAGTTAATGCTTCTGTGTGCCGTTGCTCTTGTAACTCCTTTAACTCGTCAGTCGTAAGTTCCTTGGAGTGCTCCTCAACGAGTTCCTCGATGTCTCTTTCATCCACCTCCAGACCTATAGTCTTGCCACGAATGGACACGATCTCTTCCTCCACTGGCTCCTCTTCTTCCTCAATCTCAAACCCTTCAAAATCTCTTTCAGCCACATTTTCAGGCCACAGCTTCTTCCAAGCAGAGGTCAAGGTCCTTTTCGTAACCCCCTGCCAGGCAATATCGATGATTTTGAGGCCTATTGCTATGTTAAAATGCTCCTTCCAAAACTCTCGAAGGGTGAGGTTTGTGTTCTCCGTCACCTCAAAGCAACGGTGAAACAGGTGCTTGGTGTAGAGTTTCTTGAAATTTGATATTACCTGTTGGTCCATTGGCTGGAAAATAGGGGTGGTGTTTGGAGGAAGGTAGAGAACCTTCACAAAATTATACTCATCAAGTATTTCTTCCTCGATCTGTGGTGGATGTGCAGGAGCATTGTCGAGGACGAGAAGGGCTCGCAGGGGCAGGTTGTTGTTCTTCAAATATTTCTTCACCGAAGGACCAAACACAAGGTTTACCCAGTCGATAAAGAACTGCCTGGTGACCCACGCCTTAGGGTTTGCCCTCCACATAACATGGAGTTTCTCCTTTATTATCTTGTGTGCTTTAAAGGCTCTGGGGTTCTCCGAATGGTATACGAGTAGCGGCTTTATTTTGCAGTCACCACTCGAATTGGCACACAGGGCGAGGGTCAACCTATCCTTCATAGGTTTGTGTCCTGGCATCCTCTTCTCCTCTTCGGTGATGTATGTTCTCCTCGGCATCTTCTTCCAGAACAGCCCTGTCTCGTCACAGTTGAAGATTTGCTGAGGGATGTATCCTTCTTCCTCGACGAATTCTGCGAAAGTTTTCACAAACTCCTCTGCTGCCTTTACATCAGCACTTGCTGCCTCACCATGCCTAACAACGGAGTGAATCCCCGTCCTTTTCTTAAAATTATCAAACCAGCCCCGACTGGCTTTAAAGGATTCCTCCTCCGTTGAAGTGCCTGGGGTTTGCTGTTGTAAATCTGAAAAAATACTGCGCGCCTTCTCGCAGATTATTCCCTCGGTGACGGTATCTCCGGCAAGTTGTTTTTCCGTCAGCCACACCAACAGCAGATTCTCCATCTTCTCATGCACATCTGTACGGCGCTTTGAAATAATCTTGACACCTTTGGCTGGCTTAATTTTCTTTAGGGACTCCTTCTGTTTTAAGATGGTGCAGATCGTTGACGTTGTACGGTCGTAGTGCTTGGCCAGTTCCTTTACTCGCATGCCTTGCTCATGCTTCTCGACGATTTCAAGCTTTATTTCGAGGGACATCATCCTCCTCTTCTCGGTACTCGCACTACCACTTGCTTTCTTTGGTGCCATGGTTACAACAAAGTTAGAAGTTGGGATTTCAATCACGTGTAGACAGCGAGAGAGAGAGAAAGGCTCGGAGATGGGATGCTGTGACTCATACCCTCTGAGCTGCGTGCGCCTTGAAAATATACACTTAGAGCTGCGCGCGCCTCGAACTCGTATCTTAAAATTCTGCTCGCGTGCCGAAGCAAAAAATCGTCCGAGCGACTGCTCGTATCTCGGAAAACTCGCACGTTAGTTCGCTCGTAGGTTGAGGTTCCACTGTACAATCAAGTTGGAGAGACATGGCACAATCTAGATTTGTAAACAATACAATAACAATACAATAACAACCATAAGCGTTCCTATAGGTATAATACCAAATGAGAATTGGTTTTTCAATAGTAATATTGCAGAGAACAAATACATAATGTCTCTTACCAGACTAGTTAATCAAAACAAGGTTTTGCCATTTGGGTTATGTTTGGAAATGTTGGATTTCTGGATTTGAGACCCTACGTCCGTCCTGAGTAAAAATATAAATTTCATACAGAGGACAGATGCTGTACAAATCACTATATTGTATACAGGCTGAATCTTGGGATAGAGCCTGAGGGATAGGAGAAAGAAAACATTGAGGCCTAGTAACAGGTGGGAGGTCAATCCCTGACATAATCTGAAGTTTTACAAGATGGGTGTAGTGAGTATCCCCTTGGGGTGTGGGGGTCATTCCCCAGAGCAGGAGGAGAGTCAGGTACTCTAAGTTTGCCCAGGGTGTTAGCCAGATTGAACTTGGCATACCAAGCAGTAAATTGAAATGAGGTCATAAGGTGCCCAATTTCTTTTAATGAAAAGGTATGTTCAATAAATACCCTCCAACAAGTGAAAAAACGTTTGGTGGGTCTGAAATTCTGCACCATAGCATCTAATTTTTCCAAGTACAGGAGTGTTTTCAGGTCTTTTTTGACAGGCAATAATGTTGGACTTTGTGGGGAGGTCCAGGCCTGCAATATGACTCTCCTGGCCTTTAAAAGACATAAATGTATCAATGGGAGCAAAGTCAAAATAGGGATACATTGAATGGGGAAGAAATGTGGTGCAGGAGCTGAGGATACACTGAAGAGATAGAGTACAGATTATGTTTTATTGCCAAGTCCATCTTGTCCCCCCTTAGCTGAGATTTAGTGAAATTTGCCAGCTGAAAATAATAAAAAATGTGATGTGATTGTAGATGGAACTGTTGGGATACCTCTATGAATGAGCATAGAGTGCCTGATCTATGATCAACTAAGGATATAATATCCGTTAAGCCTTTAGAGGACCAATAAGTGAAGGTCTCATGAGTCATTCCTGGAGGGAACTGTGGATTTCCTTGTATGGGTAGGTGTTTAGAAATGGTGGAGAGAACACCAGGCAGCTTGCATATTTCCCACCATGCTATTACAGTATCTTGGATGAGTGAGTTATTTTTCAAACGGGTGGGTAAAACTTTAAGTGGTGCGTGTAAAATCGCAGACAAATTAAAGGGATATACCAGGGCTGTCTCCAGGTCATAGTTGGAATATATGGACTTATGAGTCAACCAATCTATCCCCTGCCTAAGAAGACAGGTCAGATCGCATAGACGTATATGTTGGGTAAACTCATTCCCCCGTCGTTTTTTGGTAGATATAGCTTGCGGAGGGCAATGCGAGAGCATTTGGATCACTATAGAAACTTTAGCAGGGATTTGTGGAGAATTTGAATATCCTTATGTTTTAGTAATAAAGGTCGTGTCTGTAAAGGGTATAGTAGTCTAGCAAAGGATATCATCTTATAAAGATGACATCTACCGAAGAGTGAGATGGGGAGGGAGGTCCAAGCCTCCAGCTCTCGGGTGATACTATCAAAAATCAGGGGAAAATTGAGTCGATAAAGTGATGCAGGATCTCTCCCTATTTTGATGCCTAAATAGGTGATGTGCTGGGAGGCTACGTGGAGTGGGGAAGATTTCACCCATGATTGGGAGCGTGATGGATTTAGAGGGAGGATTTCACTTTTGATGAAGTTGATATGCAGACCAGAGCATAGCTGAAAGGTAGAGAAAAGATCTTGAATAATGGGCAGATTGGAGGGGACTGCTGAGTAGAAAATAAGAATATAATCTGCAAAGAAGGCAGCCCACATGGTGACATCGCCAAATTTGATCCCTGACAGGAGGGGGTGGGAATTAAGAAAGCGGGAGAGAGGTTCAATGGCCAGATTGAATAGTAACGGGGATAGGGGGTATCACTGGCGTGTTCACTTCTGCAGGTGAATAGGGGCCAAAACATTGCCCTGGGTAACCAGGCATGCTGTTGGGGAGGATTACATGGAGTGGAATAAGTTTGTTATTGGTCCCTGGAACCCCAGTTTCCTCAACACCAGAAATAACCACTGCAGATTAATATTATCAAAGGCTTTTTCCGCGTCGAGGGAAAGGAGGGCCACACCTGCCTTACGCCCTACAACAGAGGTGCCAATAGCTTCACCCACCCATAGTTTCTGGAGATAATGCAGATCGTGTTCTGGCAGGTGTGTCTCTTGAAGAAGGGTAATGTTGGCCCTTAATCGCTTCAAATGTCATAGGATATTCATCCTCTTGCCTGGGGAACAGAGTCCCTTAACATTCCAGGATATAACCCGCATTTCCCCGGGTATTCTGTTACTTTTTTTGCCAAAGGGAACGTTCCCAGGCAGAAGGATGAGAGAAGAGGAAACTCACAAGGATCTTATATTTACAGGAAGTGGTCCACCTGTAACGGGCAGATAAAACGGGTAGGCTGCAGAGGAACCTGAATTAGTATATTAAGCAACTCAGAAATAAACAGAGCATTAAGTTGAACTGAATCTCAAAAAATATACAAATAAAACAATAACCAAGTATCCAAATATTTCTATGGACTTCACTTTTTTCTGTGTGAGAAATACACCACAACCAGAATGTCTATCTTCCATGCCCCTGGCTGATGGGAAACTCGCAAAAGCAAGGCAAACAGTGCGCCAGTAACCATGGTATATGGAGCGCTTCATCCGTGCCCCGGCAGCAAAGCTAGAAATTCTTAGCTCTATTTCTTATTGTGTATGCAATACAGGGATCTCCGGCTGGAGAAATACACAGAGAGGAAGGATACATAAAAAGCAAATACGGTAAACATAGTAAACATGTCACAGCATAAGCTGCATCGAGCATACCCTCCTTGGGCTGAGGTGGTTCATCCCCTGAATTTCAAGTATCATCCCGCTTCTTGGTGCCTGCAGCATAGCGTCCACGTTTGGAAGGGTGCTTCATGGGGCTGCTTTGATGTTTGGTAGCATTGGTTCATACAGTGGGCGAATCAGCCATTGTATCGTTCATGAGCTGAGTGCAATTGACCCTCCTTTTGCAGTGGGGTCCATGATATAAGATGAGTAGATACCCATGAGCTATACTGTGCGTGTGTATATATATATATATATATATATATTTTTTTTTTTTTGCACATTTACATTTATGAGGTTATATGATATTTAATCTGCTATGTCATATTGGAAGCGCTTCACCAGTATTTGATTTTGATTCATCAATACAGTGGAGTGATTGCACAGTTGGGTGGTAGGTGCTTTCCTGATTCAATATGACTTAATTTGACCTATTTTTTATTTATTTATAATTGTGAGTACTAATAGCGCAGGTTTTTTTTTCTATTTTTATTTTATAATAGTTATTTTTTACAATCCAGGATAAGCTTACTTGAAAAGTTTCCTTTCATGTTGTGAGTGCTGCCTATCTGTTGGCCATCTCATTCTACATGTTCCTGGATTCCCTGTATGCTTTGCAGATATCCTTTGCTTATTCATTTATGGGTCACTTTAAATTTCTCAGGACTACATATCCCCGGGCACAGTGATGTATTTAGGTTTTGTGCCCCCCCTAAGAGAGAGAGCAAGAGAGTTAAATGAGTATGTGTGTGTATATATGACTCTCTCTCTCTCTCTCTCTCTCGCTCTCTCTCTCTCTCTCTCAATCGCTCTCAATCGCTCTCTCTTCCCTCTTTCTCTCTCTTTTCCTCTCTTCTCCCTCTCTTCCCCTCTCTCTGCTCCCTCTCTTTATCTCTCTCTTTCTCTCTTCTCGCTCTATTTCTCTCTCTTCTCCCTCTCTCTTTCCCCCTCTTTCTCTCTCTTCTCCCTCTTCTCCCTCTCTTTCTCTCTCTTCCCTCTCTCTTCTCTCTCTCCCTTACTAGCATATATTCCCCCCATCCCTCCTTGCAAATACCACCCCCTTCCCAAAATCCCTATTACGCTTCCTAGAAAAACTGGAAAGGAAAGAGCCAGGAGGAGGTGAGCTGTGTTGTGGTCTCTGGGCTCTCCCTCCTGTCATCCATTCAGCACATGAGATCGTATGGGACTGCAAACACACACAGTATGATTACCCCACCTCCTCCAAGGGCTGCTGAGCAGGAAATGTGGGCAGGGGGTGGTAATCACACTATGTGTGTGCAGTCCCAAATAATCTATCAGTGTCTCATGTACTGGATGGATGACAGGAGGGAGAGCCTGGAGAACACAACACAGCTCACCTCCTCTGGGCTCTTTCCCCTCAGCCAATTCTCCTCTCCCTGCTCCAGGCTGTCCTCTTGTCCCAGCTCTGAGTGCAGGCGGAGGAAGGAGCTCAATGGAGAGCGGCCACTCAGGAATATCAGGGCACCCTCTCCATCCAGCCAGGTTTGTCTCTCCCTCCAGCAGCAGAAAGCCAATGGGAGGGAGAGGGGGAGAAACCTCAAACCGGCTTTCAGATGCTGGAGGGAGAGATATACGAGCATCGTTCTGCAACTGCTCACCCCCCACCACGCTGATCCTCCTGCTGTCCAGGCCCCCTACAGGACTACCAGTGGTAGTGGTACCCCTCAGATGGTGGCTCTGCATGGCTCAGTCTGCCGCTGATCACCAGGTCTTTTCTTCCGGGAGGCGGTGCTACACCCCTAAAAATTGCTGCCCTAGGCAAACGCCTTGTTTGCCTCATGGTAAATATGCCGCTGCCCTGGCATCTTTCTACCTGCAATCAGTGATGATGTGGTAGGTTTCTTGTATTGCCTGTGGCTCCTGAAAATCCTCCTCTCAGCACCTCTTGAGTTCAGATGGCAGGCATTGTGAAATGTATAACACAACAGTACATATTCACAGGGCATATTTCATATGTATCATAAAATTCAAATGTGTGGGGTTCTTGAAAAGTTTTCAGACTTCAAGATTGTTCAACTTAATGGGAGTAGGCTAAAAATAACTGAAATTCAAAATAAATCGATTTCATTCTGAGCTTAGATACACTTTAATACTGTAGCTTTTAATATTGTTGTGCTGCATCTAGATTTCCCTTTTTAAATATATAAATCCTGAAAGGTGTCTGTTTAGCTCACTCTAAGACACCACCAGATTTAAGTCATTGCGCCTATGTGATCATACATGATACCATAATATATTGAAATGGGAGCTACTATTATTAACCAACTGTAATTTATAATCCATAATGTGATATGTATATTTAATTTATTTAATTTATCACATTTTGGATTACAGATTTCCCTTTTATTTGTGATGTATGTTTTGATAGGGAGCTTTGCAAAGAAAGGGTATATTATGATAATATTTTACCATTTAAATCATGAGTAAGAAGTCGTGCTGCCAGCCCACGATGATGGACGATTGGCCGAAATGTATAGGAAGGGTTTAAAAGCTGTGATTTATTTTAGGTACTTATATAGCACCATCAATATATGCACTGCTTTACATATATTTTGTACATTCACATCAGTCCCTAACCCTCAAGGGGTGTACAATCTAAGGTCCCTAACTTACATTCATACATACACTAGGGGCAATTTAGACAGGATCCAATAAACCTACCAGCATGTCTTTAGAGTGTGGAAGGAAACCAGAGTACCCGGAGGAAATCCACGCAGGCACGGGGAGAACATGCAAACTCTAGGCAGGTGGAGCCGTGGCTGGGATTTGAACCAGCAACCCTAGTATTACCAGGCAGAAGTGCTAACCATTTAGCCACTGTGCCGCTCAGTGATGTCAGGCACTTGTTAGTACAGTTAGGTCCATATATATTTGGACACAGGCACAATTTTAGTTTTTTTTCAGGTATTGACCAAAACATATTCAAGCTATATAATGTATATTGGCTGAAAATGCACACTCTCAGGTTTAATCTGAGGTTGTGTACATTCAAATTGGAGAAAGGGTCTATGAATTACAGCTCTTAAGATTAGCCATCCCCCCTTTTTCAAGAGACCAAAAGTAATTGGACAATTGAATCAAAAGCTGTTTCATGGCCAGGTGTGGGCTACTCCTTTGTTATTTATTTATCAGTTAAGCAGGTAAAAGGTCTGGAGTTGATTCTAAGTGTGCTATTTGTCATTTGTAATCTAATGCTGTGAATCTACATCACGCGTTCAAAGACGATGTCCATGCAATTGAAACAGGCCATTGTAAGGCTTCAGAAAATTCTGAGGAAAGAAGAATGCACTGGTGAGCTCAGCAACATAAAAAGGCATGGACGTCCATGGAAGACAACAGTGGTGGATAATCGCAGGATCCTCTCTAAGGTAAAGAAAAACCCATTCATAACATCCAGACAAGTGAAGGACACTGTCCAGGAGGTGGGCATATCATTGTCAAAAGTCTACAATCAAGAGAAGACTTCACAAGAGCAAATACAGAGGGTTCGCCACGAGGTGCAAACCATTCATAAGTCTGAAGAATAGAAAAGCCAGATCAGACTTTACTAAAAAAAATCTAAAAAAGCCAGACCAGTTCTAGAAAAGCATTCTAAGATTCACCTGTACCAGAATGACGGGAAGAAAAAAGTGTGGAGAAGTCTTGAAACAGCTCATGATCCACAGCACACAACGTTATCTGTGAAACATGGTGGAGGAAGTGTGATGGCATGGGCATGCATGGCTTCCAGTGGCACTGGGTCATTGGTGTTTACTGATGGTGTGACAGAAGACAAAAGCAGCTGGATGAATTCTGCAGTGTTTAGAGATATACTGTCAGCCCAGATTTCGCCAAATGCAGCAAAGTTGATTGGACGGCGCGTCAATGGATGATACTTATGGATGGGGATCTGTGAACGCTTAGTCTGGAGGGCTTGATTCTCTCTGACCTCTTTAAGTTCATTAAGGTTGCTTTGCAGTGGAACCGAACTTGAATTCTCAATTGTGGGTGGGTACCACTACATGGTACAAGGAAGAATATATATAATATATATATATATATATATATATATATATATATATATATATATATATAAACATATTGGACATTTAATATTTTCTATGTATTTCATTGCTGGATGTATGTACCATTTTCTAGCTAGTTGCTTATTGGTGGATTTATATGCTTTTCATTTTACCCAACTGTTAAAGCTACAGGCTCTGGACTGTCAGCTCCGCAAGTGACCTCAGGCTTCTCTGGGATTATGCACAAAGTTTGGCTGGAATCAAGTAACTGTTGCTATAGCTTCATTCATGCAGATTTTTTTCAGGGGTTGAGTGATTACACAAGTGACACCGGGGGTTGAATCCATTCCCCAATGATGGGGTCTGAACCTTGTACTGGTATGGGTAATTTTGCCATCATCCTTGTCCCACAATATAGCATTCTTAGTGGTAATTAATTTGGCCAGGAACGTTTTGGATAAGACTACATAGTCCTGTAAGGAACCCTTTTGCATTTAATAGGGAAAAGGTGATTATGCAGTCGAAAACATATTTTCTTTTGTCTTGGCTTTGTTATCTTAACAAAGACATTATACTGAATTCCTTATGTTCTGTTCCTAAGAATCCCAGGGATGTTGTTCTTTATTAACTGTTCTTATCTGGGTTATTTGAGTTCCACTTGATTTTTTTTTGGGATGGGGGGGGATCTGATACCCTGTTGTGAAACAAATTGATCAGGTTAATGAGACTGATGAAGATGATAATAACCTAGCAACGGTGAAAGGGAAATTCAGGTCCTGCACCTACCTTCTTCTCTTTTGATATCCAGGTAATAATTAGCATAGCCTTCTGTAGTTTAATATAGCACTGCGTGCTGCATAGCTTTGTCATTGAATATATGAAATTATGCATGTACCTGTATAAGAGAATCATTGTTTGTTTCCATCATCACTGACATCCATATACTTTATAAAGTATGATGTTGCATTTACTATTATACACTTTAAAACTTTTCCTCCAAACTGCAGGTAATTTGCAGTTTGGCCATTACTAGAACAAAGCATGCTGTAGATTCACAGGAAACATTTTAGAGGTCACCAAAGTTTTGCCATAATCTTTATAATACACATTAAAACCAAGATACTTTTTTATTATTTTATAACTTCTTGGTAATACAATTCTTTGTGTGTAAATAAAAAAAAGCACAAAGTACATCGTCCACACTGATATCTTCAGGGAGCACCTGAAATGCTCCTTTTTCACAGTCTGATGTTTCTGAAATCTCTTCTAGTAGATCATTTTCTGCATTCTGCATTTCAGACCATTCTTTGTAATCCCTAGAGATGGTTGTGCATGAAAATCCCAGTAGATCGGCAGTTACTCAGACCAGCCCATCTGGCAAGAACAACCATGTCACATTCTAAATCACTTAAATCCCCTTTCTTCCACATTCTGATGCTCAGTTTGAACTTCAGCAAGTTATCTTCACCACGTCTAGATGTCTAAATGCATTGAGTTGCTGCCATGTGATTGGCTGATTAGCACTTTGTGTTACCAAGCAATTGAACAGGTGTACCTAATAAAGAGGCCAGTGAGTTTATATAGAGATACTGTATATGTATACTGTACTGTATGTGTATATATATATATATATATATATATATATATATATATATATATATAGTGTTTTACATGTAAACAAAAAGTGTCAGAATAGGCCTGGTCTTCCAAGTGATTATAGTGTATCTAAATTCAAAGCCATTTTGGGGGAAGAGGACCCAGAGAAAGAGATGGTAAATCCAAAATTTCACAGATTTTGCTGAAAGAGGAATAGAGGAGAAAGCTTCCAATAAGGACACTTACTCCTGTGATAGCTGACTATGGAGAGAGCTTTCTGCTCTGTTTTCAGATATGAGAGGCAATCTTTACAATGGGACACAGACAGCAAAAAAAAAGGTAAACTCCATGCTTTCATTTATGTATATTTATATTTAGAGGTTTGACCATTAGTCCTACTCATACTAGTCCCTTCTCTTTTTGTAAATATATGTATAAAACATAGGGCCATCTATTTTTCACACGTGACCTATTACAAAGAACATTTTTTTTTCGGAAGGCCTAATTAAGGCATACTAAAATACATTTTCAGTTTAATTTCCCCATGGTGCTAAACTAAATCTAAATGTGTTTTCTCGTGCAGCGCTTACCCCTTGATGCCGCTGTATCTAGTTGCTAGTGCTAACGACTCTTTGGCCAGCACTGCACTGACACAGAGAAAACATCTCTTTTGGATGTTATGATGAGCACTATGGTTTCCTTTTATCTTTTTTTGGGTTCATCATTATGCTGGGAGATCTCTGCATCGAGTGCGCTGAATCTGCTTATGGTGTTGGCCCTGTCCTGGCTTTAAAGGGGACATGCTCTGAATGTCCTTTTAATTCAGAGGTATATTTAGGAAAGTACCCACTGGGGAAGGTAAAGGTCACAGTCGTTTTGTCACCAGTGTATGTTTATGGCTTTGAATATTGCACAAGGATATTATAACATGTATTTTATAGGTGCTGCAAAGTATTGCCTTTAAGTTTTTGATTTTTTTCAATCATATTTGAGGATTTGCTGTTGTGTTTTATTTTTTTGCACAATTTGTTATTCAATTTTTTTTATGTGTAGTGCTACCCTGTGAGGGCCACTGTGTTTCTAGGTACCCCTAAGCTCTGTACAGCCAGGCAGCACACATTTTCCATACTTTAATCCACAGTCAGTGAACAGTCCATAAGCTTTTTATTTTGTTATTTTATTAGGGGAAAATAACTTGGATAGCGTAATAGGGATTATGGCATGCCCAGCTTGATTTAATCAATGCACAGAGACAACTTCCTTCCTATTTACAGAAACAGACCCTGGACTGTTCTTTTCCTTGAAAGCCATCAATCTTTGCGGATCAGTAGCAACAGCCCTTTAAGGGTGAGGGACTCGCAGCCCCCCTCTGAAAAATCAGCTTGACTTGTAAACTACATGCAGAGGTGTCTCCTCTCCCCTGTAGACCCACCAGTGCCACTCACCTGTGCCCAGTAGTGCCGTCCACTAGTGCCGCCCACCAGTGCCGCCCACCAGTGGTGCCCACCAGTGCCGCCCCATCCGTGCTGCCTATAAGTGCCCATCAGCGCTGCCTATCAGTGCAACCTCATCAATGCACATCAGTGAAGGAGAAAAATTACCTATTTGCAAAATGTTTTAATAGAAACAAGGAAAACCTTTTTTTCAAATTTTTTGCTTAATCTGAAAAATCTGGTAAATAACAAAACAACATATTCTGCAGATTTTCCTAAAAAGAATTTCTGAAAAAGTACTACAGAAACAATTGAGTACTGTCCGTGATACTTTTTTTATTTGCACTAACATACAATTTTGAGGACAAGCTTTCGGGGTATGTCCCCTCCTTCAAAGTCCAAACAGTACTATTACAAATCACAAAGTTTAAGCAGAATAATAGAAGGGATTGAAAAAAAAAAAGGCTACAGATAAGATACATGACAAGCAAGGGGGGGGGGGGGGATACTACACTCACACAGAGGGGGTCAAGCTTCAGCTAATAGATAGTCATAAAACTGTTGGATAATGGTTGAGGAATCCCATGTCCAAGTTAAGGCCGTTATCTTTTGTGTCAAATAGAATTATCATTCTTAGTTCAAATGTTTTTCTTTCCTGGATGGATTTGAATTTTCCTTTCAGAACTAAAACATTGAGGTCTTCCATATTGTGGCCTGGTTGTGTGAAATGGTGTCCTACAGGTGTGCAGAGGTCATCTTCTTTATGTTCCTTGATGGTATGTCTGTGCAAATTCATCCTTGTTTGCAACTTCTGTCCTGTTTCGCCAACATAAGATCCTTTGCTGCATTTTCTGCACTGGATAAGGTACACAACATTACTGGAGGTGCAGCTGTATGATCTGGAAATATTGAAGATCCCTTTTGAGTGTCTGACACTTTTTGATGGATTGATTTGGTTGCACAGTTTGCAGCGTTTCTTATTGCAGGGTTTGCTTCCATTATTTGTGACATCATAATCAGAAGGAAGTTTCCTACTGATTAGTTTATTTCTGAGGTTGGGGGTTGTCTGAAAGCCAGTATTGGGGGTTGCTGGAATATTTCTTTCAGAGTTCCATCCTCTGTTATGATGGGTTGTAAATCTTTGATTATTTTTCTTATTCCTTCTAGTGCTGGGTTGTATGTGGTTACTAGAGGTACACGGTTGTTTGTTTTTTTCTCTTTGTACTGAAGTAGATTTTCTCTTCTGGTTCTCAAGGCTGTGTTTATGCTGTTGTTGATAGTTTTGTCCTTGTAACCTTTCTTATGGAAGGAGTCTGCTAGTGTCCCGAGATGTTTATCTCTGTCTCTTGGGTCAGAACATATTCGGTGGTATCTAATGGCCTGACTGTGTACGATGGCACGTTTCGTGTGTTGGGGGTGGAAGCTAGAACTGTGGAGGTAGTTGCATCTGTCAGTGGGTTTCCTGTATATTAAGGTGTGAAGCGTATCATCCTGATGTATACTGTGGTGTCTAGGAAGTTGACGTGTGTGTTTGAGTATTCCATTTTTAGTTTGATTGATGGATGAAAAGTGTTCGTCAATGAGTTATCTGTAGCCTTTTTTTTTTTTTTCAATCCCTTCTAACATTCTGCTTAAACTTTGTGATTTGTAATAGTACTGTTTGGACTTTGAAGAAGGGGACATACCCCGAAAGCTTGTCCTCAAAATTGTATGTTAGTGCAAATAAAAAAAGTATCACGGACAGTACTTAATTGTTTCTGTCGCAAATGCACTAATACAGCTACAATCACCTCATGAAAAAGTACTAGATATTCGATAATTTACCACAAGGTGGCAGTATCCACAAGAGCACATGGTAAAATGTGTTACTAAGGCATTGGCAAGTTCTATTTTTGAAGTAAAATTACTGATTACATTAAGGGAATAGTTTGAGTACAGATTAATAAAAAATACATTTCACTAAAATGTTAGTATACAAATAACCACAACAAAAAAGATAGAAAAGCATGTTAGAAATCTTGAATGTGCTTTTATAGAAACCTTTTCTCTAAACTAAAAGAAAGAATGAAAGCAGGACTAACTGAAAAGCCGAATTAGTAGAATCAATTAAATTATTGGTTTTTCATAAGTATCTGTAGTGTAGTATGAGCAGTGGCGTCCCGAGGCAGGTGCGGAGGGTGCACACCGTACCGGGTGACACCTACCGCATGGGGTGACACCGGACCCACTCCACAAAAAGGTAAGTTGTAAAGCAAGCTGATGATCCCCGCAGGATGGATCGGATCTGCGGATTGAGCTTAATGGATCGGACTCCGATCCATTATGCTACCCTATCCGCAGATCCGACCCATCCTGTGGGGATCGTTGGTTTCTTTACATCTTACCTTTTCATGGAGCGGGTCCGGTATCACCCCGTATAGGTTGCATGATTGGGGAGCGTAATGCTGTGTCGCCAGCGCCAAAACCGTGGATTATAACTAAATATATAAATAAATGCTGCTGCTCATTAGTGTAAACACCAAAAAAAATTACAAAACATCAAGACAGTGCAAATATATAATACGAATTAAAAGTATACACTCCAGTGAAAAATTATAAATAATAAAACATATAGGAATTAAAAATTAATAAGTCCCACTCCAATTTAAAAAAGTGAAAAAATTTAAATAAAAAATAAAAATAAATTCATGAAAGTCCTTTTCCAAAGAGCCTTTAACCCGTGTTGCCACCGTAATAGTGCTCAAATAACACACTGCACTCACCAGATATTGGTAAAAAAAACACCTTTATTAGGGTTTTTTTGGGATCCTAGACCCAGTCAGTAAGCCTCCAATCACCAGATATTATTGGATTTCCCCTATCCAGACAGGAATATACCCAGCCTCCAACCTCCAGGATCAACAGACACCACTCTCCAAGAAAAAGTTTTGATTAACCGCATGCCGCCCAGCCACTGTACATGTACGGCGGCAGGGCGGCACTGGTAGGCAAAACGACGTTTTAAAACGGACCCCGCAAAACAGGTAGGGGGCGCGCGTGAGGCGCGCGCCCGCCCTCCCTGTCCCGCGGGTGTCCGCAGCGGGTGTCAGCCGCCGGGTCACGGCCGTTTTATACCGGCCATTTTCCCGCGATGAGCTGTCATCACTGTCACAGAGCAGAGCTGCATTGTTTACACAGCCTGCTCTGTGACAGTTCCCCGACAAGCTGAAGAGGGAGAGAAATTCTTCTCTCCCTCGATCAGCTCCCCCCTCTCTCCCCCCCCGTCCAGCACACACCCCCACCCCCTAGTAAAACACTCCCCTTACACAGTAAACTCCTAAAAATGTTAACCCCTTCCTCCCCAGTGACATTAGTACAGTTTCAGTGGTTTTTTTTCACTGATCACTGTATTGGTATCACTGGGGATGTCAGTGACCCCAAGTCAGTTCCCCCCCAGTGTCAAAATGTCCGCCGCAGTCCCGCAGTCCCGCCATAAGTCGCTGGTCTCTGCCATAAGTCCCTGATCGCCGCCATAATTCGCTGATCGGCGCCACTATTAGTATAAATAAAAATTAAAAATCCCAGTATCTTTCCCGCCATTTGTAAATGCTATAACTTTCACGTAAACCAATTAATTTACACGTATTGGGATTTTTTTTAGCAAAGACATGTCGCAGAATGCATTTTGGCAGAAATTTATGACTAAATTTGATTTTTGCATTTTTTTTTACTGGACATGTTTTATAGCAAATAGTCCAAAATGTTGTTTTTTTCCCTAAAAATTGTCAGCCTTTTTTTTTATAGCGCAAAAAATAAAAACCGCACAGGCGATCAAATACCACCAAAAGAAAGCTCAATTTGTGGGAAAAAAAAGGATGTAAATTTCATTTATGTACCATATTGCATGACCGCGCAATTGTCCGTTAAACTAGCGCAGCGCTGTATAGCAGAAAAATGGCGTAAATTGCAGTATCTATACCATAGTTTGTAGATGCTATAACTTCCACACAAAGCAATCAATATACACTTATTGGGATTTTTTTTACCAAAAACATGGAGCAGAATACATTTTGGCCTAAATTAATAACCAACTTTGAGTTTACTATATATTTTTTATTGCTGAAAGTAAAAAATATTGTTTTTCGTCAAAATTTTTGGCCTTTTTTTGTTTATAGCGTGAAAAATAAAAAGCGCACAGGTGATCAAATTACACCGAAAGAAAGCTCTATTTGTGTGAAAAAAAGGACGTAAATTTCGTTTAAGTGCAGCATTGCATGACCGCGCAATTATCAGTTGAATAAGTGCAGCGCCGAGTAGCAAAAAGAGGCCTGGTCATTAAGGGGGGTAAATCCTCAGGAGCTCAAGTGGTTAATGCAGGGGAAAAAAACAAATATATAGTGTAATGCTGCAAATACTCAGGCAGAGTTAATTTCCAAGTACCAAACCACTCACATTCTTAAAAAGTATAATCAGCATTTATTGTATTTCAAATGGAGCCAAAAACACCACATCACCAGGGTATTTCTGAGATCTCACAGTCAGCAACAGATGACAGCACAAGAATCACCCACAAGCAAGATGGCCCCCGGGAACGCCGCACGCCGGCATGCGTTCCACTCACCGGAAGTGACATGGTACATTGGACGGCGAAGCCGGAAATGCGTCAACGTGTTTCGCCCCTCTTCCAGGGCGTTTTCATAACACATAAAGCTTTATGCTTTATATTTGATGTTTTATAATGATGCTAAGAAGGGCTGTGAGGATTGCTGGATAGTGGAGAGTAGCTGTAAGTACTCTGTGGTGCAGATGCACAGATGAACGGGCTGTGTGTCACTACCAATGGTTGGGCAGCTGAGTCCTGATGCAGCTGGATGCAGAACCCAAATCTCAATAAGGGGTTCATGCTGCTTCAACTTTTTTTGGTAAACCTTCAACAGAACTTAAAGAAAAAGATGAGAAAGATATTTTAAAGAAAATCATTTTTAAAGAAAATAATTTTTTTCCCTCAGGTTTGGAAAGCAGCATTGATGGGTATATGGGGACCCTAGGCCACTATCTGAGCACTACTGCTCTGCATTGCATAGTAATGTAATTAGTCCAGTTGGAAAAAAAACACTAATCCGTTGAGTTTAACCATCAGGAAAAAAATGAATAAATACAGTATATAAATTGAAAACCTGTATATACAAAATCCTATACCCACAGAAAAGTTAACTAATGTATTGACCCAGTTCAAGCCAACAAAATCAGCTGTTATCATTGCTTCAAGGGAAATAAGAGAAACAGCTCAGTAGAGTAATGTGCTATGATGTGGAAGGCAGATATGCACAGTTTGAGGTCAAGGATTAGCATGAAATCTCTCAATTAAAGATTTGGATGGCCTTATTGGCCTGAGCAGCTCATAAAGTATTACTCTCTCTTCCCAGTGGGGGGAGCCGGTTTGCCTCTCCTGACATGGAGTACATAACCCGTAGAATGTAGTACAGCAGTTGTGGTTTGTTATGTGTGCTCTAGTTAATGTTTTATGCCCCTGCATTTCCAATAAACTGTGTTAAATTTAAAATGCTATTGCATCCACTTGAAGTTATGTTTTAAAAGCAAACCTGTCATGAAGAATTTGCTTGCTGTGAATGTATTTTGAGACCTACATTAATTCTGGTTTCAAAATGTTTACCTTGCCTGCTTTGCTATACTTCTAAAGGGAATATTTCTTGCAACACATTACCTGTGTGAGGAGGCTCATATGAAAGCTGACATTCTCTGTCTTTTGTGCTTTCAGTCCAGTTTCTTGTACCGTAATGCTATATATGGATAATACAGTCCCAAATTTAAAAGAGAAGCATAGCCAAAGTGTTTTTGGTCATAATTCTCTTGTGGGTCACATGGGTGCACTTTTGTGCTCTCCTGTGACCCAGAACCAGCCGAAAGTGGGCTAAAATCTAATGCCAGCTGCTGCCATAGAGATGGTCCAGGCTCTGGAAGAATCCTGACCATATTGTCGGGATCCACCCAGCTGCCTGATTGACAGCTGGCTCTTTCTCTCTCATTGGACGACTGAAATTCAAAGCCAGCTGCACCAACTCTCTCTCCAGACTGGCGCTCCAGTGAAGGCTTTGTCCATATTATTTATGCATAAAAACTGATGGAAAAAGTTTTCAGATTTGGCTTGCATAAAATATATTTTCACACTATGTGCGAAGATGTGCATTTTTTGAATGCCTGTCTCCGCAAGGACACAGAGAAAACCATTGTTTTCTATGTGCCCCATTCACAACATAACACTGCTCTAATGTGAGTTTCTTTCTGTGCAGAAATATGTAACGTAAATTTTCTGGAAGGGCACAAAGAAAACTGCCTTGTTCACACCACAATGTATCATGTAAGTATTTGTTCTCTGCAGAAAACTGCATACATGTTATAGATTTATGAAAAATATGCACATGACACCAGTGTTGTGATGTAAGCAGAGCATATAGAGAACAACTGGTTTCTTCCTGCCCCTGCAGAGACAGGCGGAGAAAAACTTACGTCTCTGCACATGGTGGGAACAAGGCCAGAACAGTGGAGGGGCAGAGCAGAGAGCACTGGCTAATAGTCCTCATTCTCTGCTCAGAGGTGACTGGCTCTAAGACCAAGAATTCAGAGATCAGTCAACATGTGATCGCTCAATTCTCAGTCAATTCTCAGCTGGCAGGGGACAGCTGCAGCATCACACTGATGCTACAGAATGGAGGTGAAAATATATGTTTGTTTTTTTATGAACTCTGAACTTCCTCATTAAAGAAGAATTCCAAGATAGGCAAAAAATCCCCCATTAGTACACCTCCCCATACACAAAACACTGAACAGTTAATCAAATTTTGAAATCCTTACCATTTAGGAGAAAAGTCTAGGCAGGGATTAAATTATCTCTGCAGTAAAAGGAAACTGCAGTTCCCAACAACCACAGGGAATTGTAGTGAATGTGGGCAGGTACACTAGGCCTGTACATTTTGAATGTGTCTTAGAGTCTCAGTCCACCCATCACCAAGTGGGGCTGAATTATATCACTTCTTACTAGAGAAAGAGCTATAGAAGGGATGTGCCAAGGCCAGTGGCTGGAGAAGCAGGAGGCAGCAGGAAACCAAAGAGAGTTAAGAGTATGATTTGAAAATGAATAGGCTATTTCAGAACAACTACCAAGTGAACCAGAAGATTCAGTAGGTAGGAAATCAGCAACAAGGATATGTAAAGATGTTTTGCCCCGGAGGTATGCTTTAAGCAAACCTGCCAGTCATTTAAGAGTTTTGCCTTTGGTTTACACCACTATTTCTTCCGGACGTATTTCTGCATGTGCATTTTTGATGCGTTATGGTGCTTTTTTTGATGCATTTTTAATGCATTCCCGTGTGTTTTTCCCCTCTTTATTCATCTCAATTCAAGACGTGTATTCCAGTGAATTTTTGATGCATTTTGCAGTATCCCAGATGCAGTCCATACAGAAAAAATGTGGCATGTTCTACTTTTGGTGACTGCATTGCAACTCACTGCTCTGGTATGCACTTGAGCCATTGGAATACATTGAAAATTCTGCGCATGCGTTTTTGATTCAGAAATTAAAAAACACACTGGACTGCATCTTGTGTGTACTAGCCCTTAGAGCAGACACCACAGTATTCTGAACTATTCTCATCGGCAACTGCTGACCTGTGATGTGCACTCTTAGGCAGTACTTGTAAAAGTACTTGTAAAAGTATAAAATTGCTTCCATACTTATTATACTCTCTTATTATAACAGGTCACACAGATATACTACCTCTACTAGAATGTGTGGATAATCTCTTGCATTACAGTCATTGATGCATGAGATCATCCACAAACTCTTTTGCAGGTGCCATCTAGAATATATCCAGTTGTCATTTACCTTGGTTGCAGGCCAAGCTGACAAGAGGGTTTCACTCTCGGCTCTGGTCCGAGCACCCCTGAAGGTGGTAACAGAGGTACAAGGCTCTAAGAAGCACAGGTGCGGATAGTTTGGTAGCAGATGACTGCCAGGGACAAAAAAGTTGTCAGGGTAAGCCAGCGTCATATACAGTGAGGCTAAAGCATGGTTAGGTAGGAGACTGAGGTCAAACGCAGGGAAGCAGTCAAAGCGAGGTCCAGTAGGAGACTGAGGTCAGTACCAGGGAAGCAGGCAGAGCAAGGTCCAGTAGGAGGCTTAGGTCAGTACCAGGGAAGCAGGCAGAGCGAGGTCCAGTAGGAGGTTGAGGTCAGCACCAGGGGAACAGGCAGAGAGTTCATCCAGTTGTCAGAGGCAAGCCAAGGTCAGTATCCAAAATCCACAGAGCAAGGTCAGGAACTAGTCGGGTCAGCAATGGGAGATCAGTCATCATAAGCAGGAACACAGCAACACAGCTCACAGGGAAGCTGAAGAACATCCAGCGATTAGCACACACCAGGTTTTCCTTTAAATAGGCAGATTGCCGCCTATGTGCATGGACGTGGGTGCCTATGAGCGCTGGTGCACACAGATGTACCTAGGTGTCAGTGCACGCTGGATATTTGCCAGAGCTCATATGTGTGTGAGTATTGGTCCTCTGACACCAGAGTATCCATTGTGACAGTTTCCTTGGTATCCTCCCCAGCTGGGAATCCTTTTGAGAACCATTATGAGAGTAATTCATCTTACTTTATGTGGGTTGCTAATTGTCTTCCTTTAATGAATGTTTACATACCCACTACACTTAGTCTGCGCACTTTGCTCTTTTTGTCTGTTTGCTGCCTAGAGATCTCTTCAGCCTCTCAGAAGTGCTGTGTTAAATGTGCTGGATTGGATTCTTCAGTGGTCCCTAAAGGCTTTATCCTGAAGATTTGGACCACACTGTGCTTTCCATCAATGTAGTTTGTCTCAGCCCAGGCTGCACCCATCGCACCATATTGACAATTTTTATCACAGAGGTATCTATCAATTTCCAGCTTAGTCAGGTTACTAACGTGAAAGGAGGCATGGAAAAAAAAAAAGAAAAAATTTAATTTATCCATATATTTTCTTTTAAGTATTTTCCCTTCCATGTGCCTGCTCCAGTCTAAACATCTCTTTCTGGTAAATTATTTAAAACCCATAAAAAACATGGATTGGAAATGTAACATGAATTTTATCTTAATTAGAACATGCAGTAAATAAAATATTTAGAGTAAGGCTATACATGCCAGTGACAGACGTTGTGTTATAAAATTCTGTGATTAATCAAATGCTGCATGAGAATAAAAAGTTTCTCTTCAATAATGTAAACAGGAGAGTGTGTGCTAGAAAACGAAATATATAATTCATATATGCCAGTCTGTCTCTAACATATTATATTATGTTCATACTGCACCAACTGATATGTGTAAGCGCATTTCAGGTACCTATTAAAGTGATTGTCAAGGTTAATGTTTTTTTTTTTTAATAACATATCATACTTACCTGCTCTGTGCAATGGTTTTACACAGAACAGCCCCAATCCTCCTCTTCTTCAGTGCACTGCCAGGGCTCTCACCCCCTCCACTTCTCCGTGTGCCACCACAGGAAGCCAATTTCTATGGTGACACACATGTAGACTTGACCCGGAGCTGCAATCTGTGTGCCCATTGGTACACAAATGTAGCTAGCCCCCCCCTCCCTCTTCACTGGCTGTGATTGACAGCCATTGGCTCCTGCTGCTCTCACTCAGTCCAGTAAGGAAGGAAGGAGACTGTAGTGCTGATGCTCTCTGGCACAGCTGGATCGAGATCGGCTCAGGTAAGTATTTGGGGTGGAAGCTGACAATAGAAGGTTTTTTACCTTAATGCAGAGAAACCTTCAGCCATATATATCTATCTATCTATCTATCTATCTATCTATCTATCTATCTATCTATCTATCTATACAGCGCCTTGAAAAAGTATTCATACCCCTTGAAATTTTCCACATTTTGTCATGTTACAACCAAAAACTTCACATAATTGTGAAGTGAAAGGAAAATGATAAATGGTTTTTGCCCATTCTTCTTTGCAAAATAGTTCAAGCTCTGTCAAATTGGATGGAGAGCGTCTGTGAACAGCAACTTTCAAGTCTTGCCACAGATTCTCAATTGGATTTAGGTCTGGCCTTTGACTGGGCCATTCTAACACATGAATATGCTTTGATCAAAACCATTCCATTGTAGCTCTGGCTGTATGTTTAGGGCCGTTGTCCTGCTGAAAGGTGAACCTCCGCACCAGTCTTAAGTCTTTTGCAGACTCTAACAGGTTTTCTTCTAAGATTGCCCTGTATTTGGCTCCATCCATCTTCCCATTCACTTTGACCAACTTCCCTGTCCCTGCTGAAGATGAGCATCCTCACAACATAATGCTGCCACCACCATATTTCACGGTGGGGATGGTGTGTTCAGGGTGATGTGCAGTGTTAGTTTTCTGCCACACATAGCGTTTTGCTTTCAATCCAAAAAGTTCAGTCCAGAGCACCTTCTTCCATATGTTTACTGTGTCCCCTGCATGGCTTCTCACAAACTGCAAATGGGACTTTCTTTCTACAATGGCTTTCTCCTTGCCATTCTTCCAAAAAGGCCAGATTTGTAGAGTGCACGACTAATAGTTGCCCTGTGGACAGATTCTCCTACCTGAGCTTTGGAACTCTGCAGCTCCTCCTAAGTTACCATGGGCCTTTTGGCTGATTCTCTGATTAATGCTCTCCTTGCCCGGCCTGTCAGTTTAGGTGGACAGCCATGTGTTGGTAGGTTTGGAGTTGTGCCATACTCTTTTCATGTTCAGATGATGGATTGAAAAGTGCTCCGTGACATGTTCAAAGTCTGCAATATTTTTTTATAATCTAACCCTGCTTTAAACTTTTGCACAACTTTTTCCCTGACCTGTCTGGTGTGTTCCTTGGCCTTCATGATGCTGTTTGTTCACTAATGTTCTCTAACAAACCTCTGAGGGCGTCACAGAACAGCTGTATTTATACTGAGATTAAATTACACACAATGGGATACTTTTTACTAATTAGTTGACTTCTGAAAGCAATTGGTTCCACTAGATTTTAGTTAGGGGTATCAGAGTAAAGGGGGCTGAATACAAATGCTCGCCACACTTTTCAGATATTTATTTGTAAAAAATTTTGAATACCATTTATGATTTTACTTCACAATTATGCATCACTTTGTGTTGGTCTATCACATAAAATCCCAATAAAATACATTTACATTTTTTGTTGTAACACGATAAAATGTGGAAAATTTCAAACATGCAGTGCCGTGGCTACCTTTGGAACTATATATTACATATATATATATACAGTGCTCAGCATAAATGAGTACACCCCTTTTGAAAAGTAACATTTTAATCAATATCTCAATGAACACAAGAACAATTTCCAGAATTTTGAAAAAACTGAGTTTTATAGAACATTTGTTTAGCTCATTACATGAAGGTAAGGTTAATAATATAACTTCACGACCACACGAAATGCCTCAAACGACGCAGTCTCGCGCTGGAGCGCTTATGGCTCAAAACCAGATCCCGTCCCGCGTTCTCCCTCTATAAAGCCGCCTACCTCACCTACACCACTTCCCTCCACGCTGCCAAGCAAGCCTATTTCATAACCCTTATACGCACCCTCTCCACCTGTCCTCGTCGGCTCTTCTCCACTTTCAAATCCCTGCTCTCTCCCCCCACCCTCACCCAGCACCTCACTCACCGCCCACGAGATTGCCACTCACTTCCAAAACAAGATTGACGCAATCCGTAATGATATTGTCAACTCACAATACACCTCTCCACCCAGCCTCCCGCCCTCCTTCAACCCCTCAACCCTCCCCTCCCCTGACCTCATAGTCGCACTACCCCCCACTATACCTAACGCCCCGCACATCATCACCCCCCCCACCACTCCGCTCCTTCAGCCCAACTACCCCCGAGGAGGTCTCTAAGGTCTTCACTGAAGCCTGCCTCACCACCTGCCCCTGGACCCTTTCCCCTCACAGCTCCTCCAGTCACCCCCCCTCCATCATTCGCTCCCTCACCCACATCTTCAATCTCTCCCTCTCCACTGGCACCTTCCCCTCCCCTCTAAAGCACGCACACATCACCCCCATACTCAAAAAACCCTCCCTTGACCCCACTAACCTTAACAACCTTAGACCCATCTCCTTGTTGCCCTTCACTTCCAAGCTCCTTGAGCGCCTGGTCTACAATCGCCTAAGCGCCCACCTCACTGATAAAAACCTCCTTGACCCCCTACAGTCTGGCTTCTGCCCCCTGCACTCCACCGAAATCGCTCTACTTAAAATCACCAACGACCTGCTAACTGCCAAAGTCAATGGCCACTATTCTATCCTCCTGCTCCTCTACCTTTCCGCGGCCTTTGACACTGTTGACCACCCTCTCCTCCTTGCCAAACTGCACTCCCTTGGCATCAAGGACTCTGCTCTCTCCTGGTTTGCCTCCTACCTTTCCCAACGCTCCTTCAGCGTCACCTACAACACTGCCACCTCCCCCTCCCTCCCCCTCTCTGTCGGGGTCCCCCAAGGCTCTGTCCTCGGGCCCCTCCTCTTCTCCATCTATACCTTCTCCCTTGGCAAACTTATTCAATTACCACCTCTATGCCGATGACACCCAAATTTACCTCTCCACCCCCAACCTCACCCCCTCACTCTCTGCCCGCATCGCCCACCTCCTAAACGACATATCAGACTGGATGTCGCTTCATTTCCTCAAACTTAACCTATCCAAAACCGAGCTCCTGGTCTTCCCCCCCACCCCGTGCCCCCCCCATCCTCTCCATCACTACTAACAACGCCACCATCTCTCCCACCACACACGCCAAAGTCCTGGGTGTCACCCTGGACTCCCACCTCTCCTTCCTACCCCACATCCAACTGCTATCTAGATCTTGCAGGCTCCACCTCCGCAACATCTCCAAGATACGCACATTCCTCACCCCAGACACCACCAAACAACTCGTACACTCCCTCATCATCTCATACCTGGACTATTGCAACTCCCTTCTCACTGGCCTACCCAAACGAACGCTATCCCCACTCCAGTCGATCCTAAACTCAGCGGCCAGACTCATCCACCTCACCAAGCGCTCCACATCTGCCTCCCCCCTCTGCCAATCACTTCATTGGCTCCCGATTGCCCAACGCATCAAGTTCAAGCTGCTAACCCTGACCTACAAGGCCATTCACAATGCTGCCCCGAACTACATAACTGACCTGATACCCATATACTACCCTACCCGTGCCCTCCGCTCCTCACAGGACCTCCTGCTCTCTAGCTCCCTGGTCTCCTCCTCCCACGCCCGATTGCAGGACTTCTCCAGGACTTCCCCCATCCTCTGGAACTCCCTACCCCAATCCATGAGACTGTCACCTACCCTCCTCACCTTTAGGTGCACCCTGAAAACCCTCCTCTTCAGGGAAGCCTACCCCAACCTCACCTCACACCGACCTCACCCAACAACTAACCTCCTCCACTCCACCCACCACTCCATCCCCCACAGCCATCTCCTCCTGTGCCACCTTCCCCTCCCTCCTAGATTGTAAGCTCGAAAGAGCAGGGCCCTCGAACCCCTCGTGTAGTGTATTGTTACTGTCTTGTCTCATGTTATGCCCCCCTTGCTACTGTACAGCGCTGAGCATACCCTTTGGCGCTATATAAATACTGTATAATAATAATAATTATTATAATTTAAATTAGTTGATGCAAAAATTAACACACTCCACAACAAAAACCACTATGTCTGCTATTTTGTATGACCTCCATGATTTGTAAGGGTGGCACCAAGTCTTTTAGGCATGGAATGAACAAGTTGGTGACAAATTGAAACATTTATCTTTATCCGTTCTTCAAGAATGACCTCTTTTAGTACCTAGATGCTAGATGGAGAGTGATGCTCAACTTGCCTCTTCAGAATTCCCCATTGGTTTTCAATAGAGTTCAGATCAGGGGATCACAGTGGCTAAATGGTAAGCACTTCCGCCTGGCAGCACTAGGGTCGTTGGTTTGAATCCCAGCCACGGCACCACCTGCTTGGAGTTTGCATTTTCTCCCTGTGCCTGTGTGGGTTTCCTCCGGGTACTCTGGTTTTCTCCCACACTCCAAAGACATGCTGGTAGGTTAATTGGATCCTGTCTAAATTGGCCCTGGTATGTGAATGTATGAATGTAAGTTAGAGACCTTAGATTGTACACCCCTTGAGGGTTAGGGACTGATGTGAATGTATAATATATATGTGTAAAGTGCTGCATAAATTGACAGTGCTATATAAGTACCTGAAATAAATATTTGGCCACTAAATCACTTTCACCCTGTTTTTTTTTAGATAAGCAACCGTAGCCTTAGATGTGTGTTTTGGATCAAGAAAAGTGAAAACGACCAAGGGCACGGAGTGATGGTAGCATCTTCTGTTTCAATATAGAGCAGTATATCTGTGAATTCCTGATACCATCAATGAAATGCAGCTCCCTGACACGGGCAGCACTCATTCAGCCCCACAGAAGGACACCACCATGTTTCACTATAGGCATCATGCATTTTTCTTTGTACTCCTCACCTTTGAGGCCTCATACAGTTTTGAAGCCATCAGTTCCAAAAACATTTATCTTGGTCTCATCACTCCAGAGTACAGAGTCCCAGTAATCTTCTTTTTCAGCATAGGTCCTGACAAATTCTAGGCTGGATTTTTTTGTGCATGGGCTTTAGGAGAGGCTTCCTCTGTGGACAACACCCATGCATGCCATTCCTCTGCAGTGTGTCATGGGAAACAATCACCGCAGTTTGGCTTTCTACTTCTTTAGCTAACTGCAGTGAACTTACATGGTGATTTTCTTCAACTCTTCTCATCTGAAGATACTCCTGTCGAGGTGTTTACTTCCATGGATGGCCTGGACGTCTCTGTGAGATGGTTGCAGTTCCATTTTTGTTAAATTTTAGTATCACTTTTGCTACAGTATTCTGACTGATAAGTAAAGCTTTGCTGATCTTCTTGTAGCCTTCACCTTTCTTGTGTAAAGTAATTATTTTCTTTCTCAGGCCTTGTGACATTTCTCTTCCATGTGGTGCCATTGCTAACAGAATGAAATGGGAAGGGGTTTTCTTTATTAAGTAACACCCTTTTATAATCATCTGTCTGATGGACACCTGTTTAATGATTAATTAGACTCACCTGTAGTTGAATTCTTGTTAACAGGATTTTGTGGTCTAAAATGTATCTTTGCTCCTAAGACTTTCATTGGGGTGTATTCATTTTTGCAACATGGTCTTGAATGAATTTGTTAGGAAAAATACTTTTTTGTGTGTGCAAATGAACAAATCTTATTTGCAATCAATGGCCTGCATTTGTGGGAGTATTTTGTAGTATAGTTTCCCATAGAAAATGTTGATTCTGAAAAGAAATGAAAGAGGCCTTGCCACGTTGACATTTATACCTTTATTTTATATGTAATGTATGCTTATATATAATTCAGCTCATACTAGCCTAAATAGAGCAATATGTTCTATTTTTGGTAGTTGTCAATAAAATTAGTAACTGGCGGCCTTCCAGGATGTATATGCTTGGAATGCAACCACTTTCTTGTTTGCATTCTAAACACCAGAACACCCATTAGCATAGTTGGTAAGAGGGGAGTTTCTGTCACAGTAGATGTTCTGGGTTGGAGAGGCAGAGGTCAAATTGGTCAGCTTTCCAAACTGTGGCCAGGAGCCCCTTGGCTTAAAACCCACAAAGGAAGAGGGTGTTTACCCCACACCCATCTAACGAAAGTCTTGGAGATGCATGCTATGCTTTCGGTAAGGCTGAACTTGTTTACCTGTGAGGTTTTGTTCATGTTTCTTATGGAGATATGACTGTGGAGACTAGTTGTGAAGAATCTTTATATTGTTGTGGGAGTATCTTGAAGTATAATGTCCCATAAAAAATGTTGATTCTGAAAGGAAAGTAAATGTTTTCTTTCTGACAAATCTGTTGGGGTGTACTCATTTATGCTGAGCACTGTATATATATATATATATATATATATATAGAACACAAATTGCTAATCAGCCAATCACATGAAAGCAACTCAATGCATTTAGGCATCTAGGTGTAGTGAAGACAACTTGATGAAGTTCAAACTAAGCAACATGATGAGGAAGAAAGGGGCTTAAGTGACTTTGAATGTGGCATGGTTGTTGGTGCCAGATGGGGCGGTCTGAGTAGTTCAAAAACTGCTGATCTACTGGGATTTTCACACACAACCATCTCTAGGGTTTTTTGAGAATGGTCCGAAAAAGAGAAGATATCCAGTTGTGTGGACTAATATGCCTTGTTGATGTCAAAGGTCAAAGGAGAATGGGCAGACTGGTTCGAGATGATAGAAAGGTAACAGTAACTCAAATAACCACTTGCTACAACCAAGGTATGCAGAATACCATCTCTGAATGCACAACACGTCAAACCTTGAAGCAGATGGACTACAGCAGTAGAAGACCACACTGGGTGCAACTGTCAGCTAAGAACAGGAAACAGAGGCTACAATTCTCACAGGCTCACTAAAATTGGACAATAAAAGATTGGAAAAATGTTGCCTGGTCTGATTAGTCTTGATTTCAGTGATGTTCATATGGTAGGGCCAGAATTTGGTATAAACAACATGAAAGCATGGATCCATCCTGCCTTGTGTCAACGATTCAGGCTGGTGTTGATGGATATTTTCTTTTTTTAAAATTCCTTTATTTTAAGAAAGTTTCAACACAGAACAGATATGAGTACAAAAGCACATTACAGTGTATCATAACTGGGTATTACACAAAAAACCTTATGTCAGGCACGTAACAGCATTAGTCCAGGCAAAACTGCGAAGGGAAAGTCCAGTGAACAACAAGATATCGCAACCTAAGCTGCAGACGGTACCAGAGCAATGCCACAGTGGGTAATGGTCAGCTAAATAAACACAGAAAGAAGGGCTTACCCAAACATAGAGGGGGGGGATACAGAAGAGGAAAATAGGAAAAGCAGCCTGCACAGGTAAAACAGGTACAGGTAAAACAGGTAGGAGCTCCCCAAAGAAAAAAATAAAAGGGAAAAGAAAAGAGAAGAGAACGGGGAGGTGTCCCCCCTCCAGGTGAGAGTCCAAGAACCAGGGAAGTGGTATCACCGGGTTACAGCCATCTCCCTAAGGTAGGCATCGGTGTATATAAAATAGTACCATGGCCTCCAAGTTTCAGTAAAGACTTCTTCCGTATTATGTGACATGGCCGAAAGATCTTCTATGTCCCTGAGTTCATTAACTTTAGCAAACCATAGAGCTGTTATCAGCGGGTTTGGGGGATATTTTCTTGGCACTGTTTGGGCCCCTTGGTTCCAAATGAGCATTGTTTAAACGTCATGGCCTACCTAAGTATTGTTGCTGACCATATCCATCACTTTATGGGTACAGTGTACCCATATTCTGATGGCTACTTTCAGCAGAATAATGGACCATGTCAGAAAGCTCAAATCATCTCGAACAGGTTTCATGAACTGTACTCCACTGGCCTCCGCAAACACCCGATCTCAATCCAAAAGAGCACGTTTAGGTTGTGGTGGAATAGGAGATTCGCATCATGGATATGCACCTGACAAATCTGCAGCAACTGCATGATGCTATCGTGTCAAAATGGACCAAAATCTCCAAGGAATATTTCCAACACCTTGTTGAATCTATGTCACTTAGAATTAAGGCAAATTATATATATATATATATATATATATATATCATCACCGCCCTAAGGACGCTGTGCCAGTGGGCTTTGTATGGGAATGTGTCAATTGTATCAGTTTGACATCAGTTGAGCTACTCTTAAGATCATTTGGAACTGATTGACAGGTGTATTTGACCTGCTGTTGACCTTCTTCTGATCTGCATTTGACCTGCTTTAGGCAAGTTTTGCTTTCCTATAGATTTGTGTAGCAATTTAAATCCTTTCTAAAATGAACAAAAGTATTTCAGCATAGGCCCTTAAAATGTATACATCTTTTCCACTGTGTATTGATATAATGTTTCAATCCACTTATGACTGCCCATACTCATCATTATTACGGTTACCACCTCATTGACTTAACTCCTCCTGTGTCTTCCGCTCCTGTGCTGCTTCTAGAGTGCACCGCGGTGTGCTCTGTGAATGCTGTGTCCAATCACAGCGTTTACACTGTAAACACAGTCTACATACCTGCAGCCTTTGAGTTGTTCTCTCTTTGAGCTGCTCTCTATATTGATCAGAAACATTGGCTGCTACACTGATGATCTGATCAAAAACCACATGGCAGTACATTCTGGTGACAGTGTGGTGTTTATTTTTTTTTTAACATACTGTCACCAGAGCAAACACACAGTGTTACTTTGGTGATATTGTATTGTGACAGGAGTATAATTCCTACCATTACTGAAAAGCAAGGCATCACTGTCACGGCATGTTTACACCCCCAGCTTCTGCCTCTGCAGCTAAATGGAGTAGTGTTCGGTGGGGTTAGGCAGTAAAACTGCTGCTCAACCACAAGGTTTTACTGCCCCAAAACCTCATGTGTGAACAAGCCCTAAAAGTGCAGCCATTCAAAGTGTCCATAAATGTGAGAGGTAGTCAGGAAATTAAATGTGTAATTTATGCTGCTAGAATGCCTGAACGTGCTTCTTGGATTTTGGTCCCCTGATTGTGAAAAATTCTTACACATGTGGATTAGCAGAATGTGTTTAGAGTGTTATTCTATGTATTCCTATGTTGTACATTAGAAATATTTTATTGACAACTTTGTGTCAATACCTTTGTACACTTTCATTTTCTATTCACATTTTCCAAAAACTTGTGGCTAAAAAATGAAGTCTTCAAAAGACTCATCGTGCCTCTTAGAAAATACCTTGGGGTGTTTGCTTTCCAAAATGTGGTCATTTATGGGTGTTTCAGCTGTCTTTTTGCTCCAGGGCCTCCAAAAACATGATAGGTAGGCAGGAAATTAGATGTGTAATTTATGTTCCTAGAACATACAAATGTGATTTTGGGCCTCCCTATGTGTCTAGGTTGTGAAAAAGTATGCCTATGCTGTTTGTTAGAAATATCTTATTAATTGACAACTTTGTGTAAAAAAAAAGTTTAATTTTTATTATTAATTTTTCAAAAATTTCTGAGAAACAATGCTTTCCAAACCTTGGTCATTTCCACTGTCCTGGTACTCCAGGGCATCCAAAAATGTGATATGTAGTCAGGTAATTAGATGTGTAATTTATGTCCTCAAAAAGCCTGAAGTCTCTCTCTGTGGCTAGGCTGTGAAATATCTCACACATGTGGTATACTCGGGAGGAGCAGCAGAATATGTTTTGTGGTATAATTCTAGGTATGCTTAAGTTGTGTGTTAGAAATATCTTATTAATTGGTAACTTTGTTTAAAAAATACATTTTCATTTTCCTTCCTGCATTGTCCAAAAATGTTTGGCATAAAATGACATTTTCAAACGACTCACTATGCCTTTCAGAAAATGAGGTGTGGGCGTTTCTCCTGTTCTGGCACTTCAGGGACTCAAGAAATATGATAAGTATTCAGAAAAATGCTTAATTTATGCGTCCTGAAAGCCCAAAGGTTCTCCTTAGATTTGGGGCTCTTCTATGCATCTAGGCTGTGAAAAGGTGTCACACATGTGGTATCCATATACTCGGGAGGAGAAGCAGAATGTGTTTTGAGTTGTAATTGTAAGTATGCCTATGTTGTGTGTGAGAAATAACTTGCTAAAATGAAAGCTTTGTGAAACAAAATTTTTTTAATTTCTTTGTTTTCCATAAAATTGTGACAAAAAATTACAACTTCAGAAATACTTTGGACTTTCTACTTTTGAAATATTGTTGGGGATATTTGTACTATCCAGGCATTTTAGGGACTCAGGAAATGAGACAGGCAGTCAGTATATCAGGACTTATCAATTGTCAAACATATACAAATATACCATAGCCTGTAAATTCTATAACTTTCAAACAGACTAAATAATATTCACTGATATGCTTTTTTTCCACCAAAGAAATGTAGTAGAATTCCTTTTGGTATGAGTTTATGAAGAAAGATAATTTATTTGCAAAGTTTTATAACAGAAACTAAGAAAAAAAAATGTTTCTAAATTTTTGGTCTAAAAAGTAAAAAAAACACAGTGGTAATTAAATAACACCTAAAAATGATATAAAATTATTTTGCATAAAGTCTTGCATGACTGAATAATTGTCAAACTGTGACAATGCTAAAAACTGAAAAACAAAATTGGCTTGAACTGGAAGGGTGTAAAACATCTGGTCTTGAAGGGATTGATTATCAACATATCTAAAGAAATCCTAGACAGGAGATGATCACCAGATCACACTTGTTTCTGTGTCCATTTGGATCCTAATTCTAGGGTGTACACAGGGCTTTAACAAATAATGTTTGAGCCATATGTCCTTCTGTTGTTGATTCCCACCCCCTGTCATTCAGCTTTTAAATGGTTGAGTCTCAGAGGCATTTTAACAAAAATTAGCAGGTTTAGAAGGGCCAATAATAGGATTTTGGAAAAGCCAGCCTCCTAACTACAAAAGGATGAGGTCACATCGGTTGTATCTAAGGGGGTGCTGGTGTGTGCTTTCCCCCCCCCCAAGATTTTAGCTGTGCTCCTCCAGGTCTCTTAGAATACATACACTGATCCATGAGCCAGTTTGATGCAAACAGTTGCTATAAGGAGGCACTCTGATGGGGGCAATCCCATGTAAGGGGTACTCTGATTGGGACACTTAATGTAAGGGGGCACTCTGATTGGGACACCTAATATAAGGGGGCACTCTGATTGGGATAACTGCTCATATGTAAATGGACACATTGATGGGGACACCTGATGTAAGGGGAGACTCTGATGGGGATAACTGATCATATGTAAGGGGTCATTCTGTTGGGGACAGTTGCTGTAAGGGGAGGGGGACTCTGAAGGTGACATCTGATGTAAGGGAACACCCTGATGATGATCCTGATGTAAGGGGCACTGTGATGGGGACACCTAATATAAGGGGGCATGTAATATGAGACTTTGATTAGGACTCCTGATAAAGGGGCACAGGTTCTGTTTAATCATCCAAATCTAATGACTGCCTAATACATACTAGTGGTGACAGTGTGACAGACTCTCAGTGACTTACACATGGTGTTGACATTATGCCCCCTTACTTTTTTTACTGCACCCCCAGATTAGATAGGCTATATCTGGCCCTGATTGACTATGTGCTTTACCTGTAATAGGGAAAGCGTAGAGAGAACTGGAGACACACTGCATAGAGAGAGATTAGTGTGAAGCTTTAGACACTGGCAGGTCATTTTAATTACATATATAACCCTTCCTGGACATTATTTAGTAATACGGGTCTCTGCATTTTAGGGAAGCTAAAGGAGGGAAGGGTTTTTACTTTTTTCCATTCTTGTTAAAAGCCAATATACTGCAGCCTATTAACAGACTGTTCCTGTGTTTATGCACTACAGTCATAACTGGCTACATTTGTTTTTTCACAGGGCATATTTCCTAATTGTTGCTGGCTGCAATTGTCTTTTCACAGGGCATATTTCCTAATTGTTGCTGGCTGTAATTGTCTTTTCACAGGGCATATTTCCTAATTGTTGCTGGCTGCAATTGTCTTTTCACAGGGCATATTTCCTAATTGTTGCTGGTTGCAATTGTCTTTTCACAGGGAATATTTCCTAATTGTCGCTGGCTGTAATTGTCTTTTCACAGGGCATATTTCCTAATTGTTGCTGGCTGCAATTGTTTTTTCACAGGCCATATTTCCTAATTGTCGCTGGCTGTAATTGTCTTTTCACAGGGCATATTTCCTAATTGTTGCTGGCTGCAATTGTTTTTTCACAGGCCATATTTCCTAATTGTCGCTGGCTGCAATTGTCTTTTCACAGGGCATATTTCCTAATTGTTGCTGGTTGCAATTGTCTTTTCACAGGGCATATTTCCTAATTGTTTCTGGCTGCAATTGTCTTTTCACAGGGCATATTTCCTAATTGTTTCTGGCTGCAATTGTCTTTTCACAGGGCATATTTGCTAATTGTTGTTGGCTGCAGTTGTTTTTTACAGGCCTTGTTTAAATAGGGACATTAGTTCAATATGTCTGGGCAATATACACAGCCTATAGTTTCCCTTCAGAGAACATATAACAGGGTTCTTTACAGGCAGGAGATAGTGCAAGACAGGTGCAGAGCTTTTTCACCTCAGAACATAAAATGCTCAAACAAAAACCTTTAGGTCTCATGCAAATGGCCATATGAATGTATGCTGCATTTATTCTGCCAGAGCTTGGCAGAAAAAAATGCCTCTAATGTTGCATCCTTAACAGCACGTATGCACTTATTTATGCACATTTATGCTCGTATGCATTTATAGGCGTATGTGTGTAAAGTCATTCTGTTGGCTAGAATTGTAATTTATTTTAGTCAGTAGAAAAAATTTACAAGCATACACTCATGTGTGTTCATGTGTGTTTCTCACTATTACTGTGGAAATTATGGGATACGTATGAAAATTGGCAGTTTGATCTAGATAGTATGATAGTTCAACTATAGGCCAATATTTCAGTTGTGTATACTGAAGCTGCACACCCATTCACAACATGACCATTTACAACACAGCCTCCACACACAGAAGTCCTTTGAAGACCTCCATCCATAAAGTGGTATCTACCACTTTAAGATCTATTTTATGAAGTAATGTGGTATTATAGTAGTGAAAGCAGGTGGTATGTTAAGGCATCCTTAACAACCACGACTCCTCTGCTGTCAGTGGGATCCCCATCGACAGCAGGATGTAAACAAAAGAATTGCCAGCATTAAAAACATTTTTTTAAAAAACAGTGTGGGGGTCTCCCCCGATCTACACCAGGCCCTTTGGGTCTGGTAAGGATTTTAAGGAGAACCCCACTCTGAAATGTAAAAAAAAATGGTATGGGCCCCCCCCAAAATTAATACCAGACCCTCATCATGCAGCACGGCTGTCCAGGAAAGGTGGGCTACAAAGCAGGAGGCCCCCAGGTTTTGCTCCATCATGTGAAATGAATATGGGGTGCAGGTCAAGTTGGATCAGTGGTGTGATATTCCATACCAGACCCGAAGGACCTGGTATTGATTCAGGGGGAACTGCACGCTGTTTTAAAAAAGAAAATTAACCACTTGCCCTCCTGAGGATTTACCTCCCTCCCTGACCAGACCATTTTTTGCGTTATGGTGCTGCATTACTTTAACTGACAATTGCGTGGTCATGCAACGCTGCACCCAAATGGAATTTATGTCCTTATTTTCCCATGGATTGCGCTTTCTTTTGGTGGTATTTGATTGCCTGTGCACTTTTTATTTTTTGTGCTATAAAAAAAAAGACCAACAATTTTGAAAAAAAAAAACAATATTTTTGACTTTTTGCTATTAAACATGTCAAGTAAAAAATTTAAAAAATCAAATTTCGTCATAAATTTAGGCCAAAATGTATTCTGCTACATGTCTTTGCTAACAAGAATCCCTGTATGTGTAAATTAATTGGTTTACATGAAAGTTATTGCGTTTACAAATGGCGGTATACATACTGGAATTATTTTTTTTTAATAGTAATGGCGGTGATCAGCAACTTGTAGCGGGACTGCGGAACTGTGGCAGGCATTCTGACACTGGGGGGAACTGAATTGGTGTCACTGACATCCCCAGTGACACCTGAAAGGATTAAATGGAATATAACTGAATCCATTTTGTATACACTAATACAAGATGCTAGTTTAATATATATATATGAGATGTGTGCACACTAACAAAACTGTCTATCTCAGCTTCATGTAGAAATGAGTGTTTTTGCAAACCCTTACAAAAAAGCAGATAAGGTTTACTCTCACTTCTGAAAAGTTTTAACCACAACTTGGGTGTTAGGTCAGATTAGAGCCATGGTCTGGGCGTTGGGTCAGATTACAGCCATGGCCTGGGCGATAGAGCAGATATGGTATGATAGATAAAGCAGAAGAGTGAAAATGCAAACCTCATACAAATAATTGTTGAGTTAAGGTAAAACAATGTACATGTATCTGATTGGATGGTCAGAGGGTGTGTTTGCCTAAAGACTACAGTATAATAACCCCGATGTTATGCCAATAAAACTGAAGTGTTTGCAATCGCAACTGAGGTGATTTGAGTGCATTCACTTTCCGAGATCTCGTAGCTGTGTCCAGGTGTGACCGTTGGTATCTTGAGGGGGCCCCCAAGGAAAAGGAAAAAGACCACCTACCTACTTTCAGTGGTGTCAGAAGTGGGATAATTGCCAAGGTAAGTGAGAGTTTTATCTTTTAATGCTTTCTTTACCGAGGTAATTATTCTGAACTTCAGGGAAATTTGGTGGTTGGAGTTTTAGGAGCGAGACTAAGGGATTCTCGGCTCGGGGAATAATACCAGGACACACCTGGCACAGCACTTTGTATAATTTGTAAAAAGTGTGTTATTGTTGTTTTTTTTTTCTTGTTTGTTAGTTTACTAATTTACTGCTATGGGTAATTCCTCAGGTAAGGAGGAAGGACCCCATCATGTGCCGCCACAAAAGTTGATTAAGTTGTTTAGAAAAACTAGAAAGCTGAGGGGAAAGAACACATCTACCTTAAATGAAACTTGTAAAGAATATGTAGCAAGGGTATCTCCTTATGATATTTATTATGTTAATCCCTGGGTGGATAATTTAGTGGGATGGTCAAAAAGACTGGGTGGAGCTAGTTTTCCTTGTGAAGGGGGAAATGACACTATGTGTATGGATATGATTAGAGGAATGTGTTTGCATGAACAACCTCAGGTAGGTATCTGGGGGACTGGAAATCCAGATTGGGACAAGAATTATATGTATGAAGGGGGTAAGAATTGGTTGAAGTATGCACCAGGCTATAAGACTCTAATTGTAGCAAATGATTTCACACCACCACCGCCATACAAACACAGTGAGACGTCCTGCCCCTACAGCTCCACATGCAGCCCCATTATACCCAGCACTCCCACAGGTAAAACAAGTAGATGAAGATGAAGAGGTTCTTATTGCTGCTTCCCAGATATATACAGGGGAGTCAGAAGAATCTAGCTCAGATGGGGAAACTGGGAGTGTTAGTCAAAGGGATACTGAGAGGGGTAAAGGGAAAGTAAAGAGACCACCATAAAGAAGGTAGAAAAGAGTGATAGAATTCTTAGGTCAGCAGAAAGTAACAAGGGGGAAGTTAAAGATGAGACAGCTGAGCTAGATATGATGAATTCAGCCTTTCCATTCATGATGATTGGGGAGCAGCTGATTTTAAAGGCAATAGATCCCAAGGAGCTGGATGCTATAGTACAGGGATGCCCTAATCCAAGGAAATCCCTACTTGCATTACACCTCCCCTCCTGGTACAAGCAAAAGATGGACAGGTCTGGTATCATAAATTTCATGTGCTCCTGCATTGCCGCTGTAGTCCCAGATATAACAACTTTGGTAAATGCTATACCTGCCAACGCCACACATTTTACAGTAATTGATCTGTCAAATGCATTTTTTAGTGTCCCAGTTGACCCGGAGACACAGGTATTGTTTACTTTTTGTTTTCAAGGGGAGAGGCTAACCTGGACCCATCTCTCTCAGGGCTACTTGCCGGCAGCATATACCATGGCCAGTAGATCCATGCTCAATGACTGGGTACCCACCCATGGTTCAGTAATTATCCAATACGCGGATGATTTACTGATTAGTTCTGTGAGCGAGAAGGCGTGTCAGGCTGATTCATTATTATTGTTACGGTTTCTGGCTGATCAGGGACAGAAAGTCTCTCGCAAAAAGATGCAGTTTGTGGCACCACAAGTTGAGTACCTAGGATTTGTATTGTCTGAGGGCCAGAGGGGGCTGAGCCCAAGGAGAGTGGCAGCAATATGTCAACAACCAAAACCAGAAACTAAGGTTCAGATGCAATCCTTCCTAGGTATGGTAAACTATTGTAGACAGTGGATTCCTGACTGTTCTTATTATGACAATGTATTACGCCAAGTAACACTGAAAGATCAACCAGACCGTATTGAATGGACGCTGCCATTGGTGCAGGCATTTGAATATTTGAAGACAGCACTGGTCTCGTCTCCCGCATTAGGGTTACCGGATTATACTAAATCTTGTCATTTGTATTGTCAATCTGCATGTAAAACCATGGCTGCAGTACTAGCTCAAGAGCACGGAGGTGCCATGAGGCCGGTAGCATATTTATCAAAAACAATGCCCATCCCGGTCCAGGGCATGCCGGGGTGTCTCCAAGCTTTGTCTGTGTGTGCCTTGGCTGTGGAAATGGCATCTATCATAGTTTTGGGAAACCCATTGATATTACACACATCTCATCATGTCCTACATGTACTGAAAAACATTAACACTCAACACATGTCAGCACAACGCCTGGCGGGATGTGAAGTAATTTTGACATCCACCAATAATCTCACAGTGAAATACAGCCCATCTACATCAGGACCATCTCTTTTATTGTCCTCCCTGATTAATCTTCACAACACAAGGTCACCAGAATTGCAGGAGGAACACAATTGCCTGGATGTTATCCAAGCTGACACTTCTCCGCGACTAGATATGTTGGAGACTCCGATTCCTGGAGCCCCTGATGTGTTTGTCGATGGATCTTGTACACGCCCTAGTGATGCTACATACATCACAGGCTATGCAGTAGTAGAACCACCTCTTATTATTGAAACAGGTTCCATCCCCTACCCCAGTGCACAAGCAGCTAAATTAGTGGCCCTAACACGAGCTTGCACTCTTTATCAAGATCGAGATGTTAACATATACACAGATTCTAAATATGTCTTTGGGGTTGTACATGATTTTGGCCGTATTTGGCAACGCCGTGGTTTTACTACGGCCGATGGCAAGTCAATATCCCATCATTCTTTGATCCAGGATTTGCTTGCTGCACTCCAACTTCCAAGAAGGATAGCGGTCATTAAAGTGCGGGCACATACTAATGCCAAAGACCCAGTCACAAAAGGCAATGCTATGGCAGATGCAGCTGAAAAAACTGCAGGGCAACTGCATAATCGAGCAGATCTATCTATGGTAATGTTGTCCACTTCATCCCTACTGTCAAATGAGCTTTTAGGTACACTGCAGGCACAAGCCTCTGAGAGTGAAGTTGATTTTTGGGCTAGCAGAGGTTTGACACAAGACAAACATGGTCTTATGTCAAAAGAGGGGATTGTAGGACTTCCACAGGCAGCTGCTGTATTATTCATTCAAAATTTTCATGGTGTAGGTCATAAGGGAAAACAGTTAGTGGAGAAAGAAATGCGCAAACAGTTTTGTGTATGGTTTCTCCATGATTTGGTGGAGGAAACATTGGGAAGGTGCCTTACTTGTTTACAAAACAACCCTGGGCATGGCCAGCATGGGAAACATGAACATTTAACACCCCCTGAGGCACCATTCACACATCTACAGATAGATTTTACACATCTCCCTAAATCAAAAGAAGGAGATAAGTTGTTGGTGGTAGTAGACAGATTTTCAGGTTGTCCGGAAGCTTTCCCATGTAGGAATGAAACAGCAGAGACAGTGGTCAAGGTTTTGTGTAAGGAAATCATCCCTAGATGGGGTTGTCCTTTGTTCATAGAAAGTGATCAGGGACCAGCTTTTACTGCAGCAGTGACTCAGGGAGTCTCAAAGGCTTTGAGTATTCAATGGAAGCTCCATATTCCTTATCACCCTTAGAGTTCTGGAGTAGTGGAAAGAATGAATAGAACAATTAAGGATAAATTAGTGAAAGCCACAGGAGGGACTCTGAAGAATTGGCCAGCTGTGTTACCTGCTATACTAGCTGAAATAAGGATGACACCTCATAAACGGAGTAAGTTGTCTCCCTTTGAGATACTAATGGGCAGACCATTCCCTACCCCTTGGACTAGACAGCAACCCCCTCTGTGGTAGAAAGGAGATTTAGAGGTGATACAGGCAGAATATGTAAAAGCATTGTGTGAAAAGTTGAATAGCGAACAAAATGATGCTGCTGTTTTTTTCTTTTATCCGCAGATCAACCAACCCCCCTCTTCGAGGTAGGTGATCAAGTGGTGATCCGAAGACTGGATCCAAGGGTGAGACCCCGGTTTGGAGAACCTACAGTGATCGTGGCCATTACACGTACAGCTGTTCTTGCTGAAGGATCAGGCACCTGGATCCATGCATCAAGAGTAAAAAGGATTTCCCAAGATGAGAGACACAAGCAAGCTGATCAACCAACAGAAGAAGGAGCCAAGAACTTTGCTACCCAACCTATTGGATCCCCATGAGGACTGGATGAACTTGATTATTATCTTAACAATAGTGACTGTTATTATTGTCCCACTATGGTTTCTATTGGAGATTTCATATGATAGAAAGGAGCCAGTGGTTCAGAAACCCTCTGGGAGTTCAGGATGGGTGAGGGGTTACCTCATCACAACTGAATGATCATGTGTATCAAAATGAGAATTAATGAGAAGGAAAGGGAGGAAATGTTTTTGCTTCAACAATATGAGGAAATGCATGGGATTGAGACGATAGGGAGAGTAAGTCAATGAAAAGTGTTATCACTATGTGATAAAAGAGGGGACTGAAAGGATTAAATGGAATATAACTGAATCCATTTTGTATACACTAATACAAGATGCTAGTTTAATATATATATATGAGATGTGTGCACACTAACAAAACTGTCTATCTCAGCTTCATGTAGAAATGAGTGTTTTTGCAAACCCTTACAAAAAAGCAGATAAGGTTTACTCTCACTTCTGAAAAGTTTTAACCACAACTTGGGTGTTAGGTCAGATTAGAGCCATGGTCTGGGCGTTGGGTCAGATTACAGCCATGGCCTGGGCGATAGAGCAGATATGGTATGATAGATAAAGCAGAAGAGTGAAAATGCAAACCTCATACAAATAATTGTTGAGTTAAGGTAAAACAATGTACATGTATCTGATTGGATGGTCAGAGGGTGTGTTTGCCTAAAGACTACAGTATAATAACCCCGATGTTATGCCAATAAAACTGAAGTGTTTGCAATCGCAACTGAGGTGATTTGAGTGCATTCACTTTCCGAGATCTCGTAGCTGTGTCCAGGTGTGACCGTTGGTATCTTGAGGGGGCCCCCAAGGAAAAGGAAAAAGACCACCTACCTACTTTCAACACCAATACAGTGATCAGTGCTAAAAAAAAGCATTGACGCTGTACTAATGGCACTGGGCAGGAAGGGGTTAACATGAGGGGCGATCAAAGGGTTCACTCTGTGCAGGGAGTGCTTTACTGGGGGGGGGGCGGTGTCTGTGTGCTTCACTGTTATCACACTGCTGTGGATGGCTGTGCTGTGCACAGTCATCCAGAGCAGTGTGCCCCAGCTGACAGGGAGGAGGACTGTTAGTAAACAAAGCAGTCCTCCTTCCCATCGGAGATGCTCAGTAATCACCGGGCGCAGGCGGGTAATCACTGGCCGGGACCCAGTGATTGACAGCCGCGGCAACGAATGGTAGTGCGGGTAGGGTGTGTGCGCGGTTCGCGTGTGCCCCCTACTCGGAATTGCTAAATCACATATATATACGTGATTTTGAGCACCCCTGCTGCCCTGTAGCAGTATATCTGCTATAGGGCGGCAGGAAAGTGGTTAATGTCGGCAGTTCTTTTGTTTACATTCTTCTTTCAGCAGGGAATCCTGTGGCAGCAGCCTGTTCCTTAACAACCATGATATTTACAGGTTGTTAAGGATGCAAGTGGCTGCTCTTTAACAACAAGCTAAATTCAAACACATTTATTAAGTATCACATGCCTTGACCACTGCTTATTTTCCATATTTATTTATTTCCTTTAGTAAATTTACCGAGCAAGGGATAGTGAAGTGACATTTTCAGCATCACATGTGATATTTGGGGAAAATGTTTCAGATCACCTAAATACCGCATGTGATTTTCTATAGTGAATGGATCCTCTTGTGTTATTTAAGATTAAGATGCCCCGCATTCCTGTATTTGACAAATGTGCTGTCTTCCTTGGCTACTTAACACAGATGTTCTCTTACCTGTCCTTAAACTTTAGGTAAAACAAGGGTGGCATTGTATTTGGTACCATTTCCTTCTTTTCTCAACAAAGTTTGGGGTTAAGCAGACCTCACTATAGTCACATGAAACAAAAAACAATATTATGAGATTTTCTGCAGAAGTTTTCACCTTTACAAGGTCAATAAAAAAGTGTCCCCTTTTTACAACTGCAGTCCAGTTACCTGTCTGATCTGCACTACTGAATAGCGAATATGTCAAAGATGCATGATTGCTTTATTTTGCTTTGCATAATCAGACAGATTGGATAATACTGAATATATTGGTGTGGGTATTGGCTGTCCAAGGCTGCATGTTAGTCAACTTGACAGTATTAATATAGGATTGAATATCTGTTTCATGTCGCTTTTAAATGCTAAATTTGTTTTTTTATAACAAATATTTTCTTTACTGTTTGGGTAAGTAATCATTTGTGGTAAATCTTGATTGAGGTCTCAAACCTTTTTATCTTACAGTTTTCTGTTCTCATACATAATAATTTGTGCCAGATTTTTGCTTTGATGTGCCATAAAATGTATTTTTTTCGTTTGCTTTTTCTTTGAAAACGCTGCTTCCTGATCATACAAACCAGTGCTGTATGGTGCCAAATAAAAGGCTCACCCTCCATCTCAAATGTCCTAGGCATTCTCCAGTAAAAGAGTGGGATGCACTGTGCACGAAGGTGGAAGGTCAAACTGTAAATGCAAATAGTGGTTTCAGATTTACCAATGTATTTCTGGTCTGTGAAGAGGAAGTGTGACATTTCTTAGGAGACGTTTGTGGTTTACTGATCCATTTGCATTTGTGCCTTCTGCTATGGCCATGACCAATGAATGATGACTGGAAAAAACATTGTAAGTCATGCATTTAAAAAACAAAATAATATTTATTCACAGGATCTCTAGGCTTAATCATTCTGTGATACAGTAAAAGAAATGTTGAAATGCCTTTTTACTAGGACTAACAGAAGAGTAGCTCAACTCAAAGCACCACTGTGAAACTGTTGCTCAGTTAAACCATCAAAAGCATTTTGTACTCAAAGAAACAGGTATGCCTTTACAAATAAAGGTCTGTATTACACAAAGTGAAACTTAAAGTATAACAAAAGGCAATACTTTTTTTCCCTAGTTTTGGATAGAGTGGAGAAGGATTAGATATCCTGTCAAGATATTATTGCTGCCTGTGCCATCGTTAGAGAGATTCCCCCTCTCTATTTGTCCTGTCTACCATTTTCTTTGGAAGTGAAAGCAAAATGAAAACTCAAATTTTGGGTTGTCATCAGAACAGGAATACTGGGGAAACCTTCCAATGGGGACCCTAGTATTGGTTGACCAGAGGAGCCCTGAGACATTCCCTTAATTTGCAGGGATTTTCTCTCACTTCCTGTTTTGGCTGTGGGACAGGAAGTGAAGGGGAATCTCCCCAATGTGACACAAATGGCATAAAAAATTGTCAGGGGTTAAATCCCTTCCTTTCTCTATCCAAAATGGAAAAAAAGTGTTTTGCCTTTAGTTTTACTTTAAAAAGTTATTATTTGCTTTGTTACAGGGAATATCTATAAATGTGGATTGTCCCTAAGCATTCCCTAAAATGTACCTTTTGTCTTAAATTCCTCCTAAAAATTAGCCATGCACTTTCTGCTTTGTGAGGGTGCCTATGCACTCCTCTGTCTATAGCCTCATAGCTGTATATATGCAATGAGAATTTAGTGTACTGTACCTTTGGACTGCTAGTGCCAGAGATCTGGAGTGAGATTTGGCAATCTTATTACTATGCTGTTCATTATTCTCCCTGCTGGCTTCTCTGATATCAGGAACCATCTGTATAAAGATGGCTGCCATGGCACAGGTCAAGGCTTTGAAAGTCAGTAATAAAGAAAAGATCAGGTGCAGGGAGACCACAAGCAATGCTGGTGACTAGTCCTTTCTCCTCTGCCTGCGTTTTTTCCAAAGTTCAGTTTCTCTTCACCCACTTGCAGACTGGCCACTGTATTAAAATGACTCCCTTATTGTTCTCATAGGAGTTACCTGTATGACCTCTTGGAACCAGTACAGTGTTTTGGTATCAGTGTCAGCCAGCATTAGTGTCCTGATCATCAGCCGGCATCAGTACCAGTGTTCTGATACCAGTATTAGCCAGAAATAGTGTCCTTATCACCAGCCAGCACCAGTAGAGTGTTCTAATGCTAGTGTCAGCCATCACCATTGTCCTGATCACCACCACTGAACGCAGTGATTGATGATGGATTACAACTATGGATTCATTTTTTTCGGCTTTTTTTTTAATAAAGAACTTGTAAAAATGATTTTTTCAAAAGTCTGGTATCTTATTTTTTCACAATTTAACCATTTAGTGAATGGGTAGGGGTACAAGTACCCCTTACTCAATCACAAGGAGGGGGGCAGCATCAGGGTGCCCCCTTATTTAAAGGGGTTCCCTGATACTAATGAGCTCCCTTGCCCACAGACCCCCTACAACCACTGGGCAATGGTTGTGGGAAAGAGGCTCTTGTCCCTGTGAGCATAGGGACACCATCGCAATGCCGAGGGCACGTGGCCTGTTAAGCCACGGGGAGGGGGGGGGCGCTCATTTGTCCCCTCCTCTTTCCTGGCTTGCCAAGCCTGTGTTCTTATCAAGGGTTTGGAAGGAATTTAGGGGGACCCCACAATTTCCCCCCCATTTTTGGGGGGTGGGGTTCCTCCTTAAAGTCCCACCAAGCCCCAGGGCCTGGTGTGGTTTTTAGGGGGAACCCCATGCACTTCCCCCGCCATTTTTGGGAGGTGGGGTTCCCTTAAAAGTTCTACCAGAGCTAAAGGGTCTGGTAAGGATTAGGGGGGAACCCCACACTGGGTTTCTTTAACGTTTTTTTTTTTAATAAGAATTAAATTTTTTTACAAAAATGTCAGTCTTCTCCAGCGGGTTCTATACATTGTATAGATGTGCAACTTTGCAGGTAGTTTAAGGGGACTCCCCAAACATGATATTTAAAGGAATTTTTGCATTTTCTTTTAACTTTAAGAAGTAAAAAATGGCTACCCTTTTAAAAATGGTACTTTTGAAAAACATTTTTTCATTGATTCATGTCCCTCAGGGCAGTACGGAAGTCCCCATACCCCTTTTATGGCCGTTAACTTGCGTATAAGCCTTTAAAATGGGCACTTTTGAACATAAACTTAAAGGCATAGTTCACCTTTAACAAAAACTACCTATATAGATAAAGGATGTCTATAGCGGAAAACAAGCTATGTATCTTTGACCAAAATTGAATACACCTCCACCTTGCTATAGGTGCAGGCCATTTAGATACAGTAAGTCTGACCTGAAAACTGCCAGGACATTGTTAGGACATGGTTAAGTGAGGCCCAGCTATTACTGTACACCTCTACCATCAAAGAAGAGAGCTCTTTCTCTGATTTAAACCTCTCATATGGAGTTTTCTCAGTTGATTTTCCTGGTGGTCGATTTTGGAGATAACGTGTTCATAATTCCGTAAGTCCTTCCGCTCTCACATAGAGCACGGTTCATTCTTTCTGCAACCCCGTTTTGTTCTGAGTTGTGTGGTACACTAGTTTGAATATTATGTCACGCTTTCTAAGAATCGCCTGTGTGTTATCACCTGTATACTTAGTTCCATTGTCTATGTGCAATGCGCTCAGCATTTTGCCAAATGTGTTGCTTACTTGAGCCAAACACTGATCAGGTTTCTCTGGTACTTTATTTTGTTGTGTAACAGATATAGCGTAGTATACATTTTTCCATTGGACCTCAAAGATTCGAATGAATTAAGTCCAGAGGTTTATTAGTTTTGCTGTTACTCTTCTTTGGAAAGGTTGTGCTTGCCATTTTTCTGTTTGTACAGCTGGTGCATCTCATTGTTTGATCACATGGACTCATTTTTATTTCAGTTGCATAGTCATTCTCTGGTAATTTCTTTATTATGTCAGGACTCTTGTGCCCAAATTGTATGTGCTATGTGCTAATACAGTTTGAATATTTTTCGTCCTTGGCAGTGTTCCCCAACTCATTGCATTTCAACTGACATAGTCCAACTGTAATTTTAGCCTTTGCAAATAAGATATCCCCTTTTGTGATGGCACCAGGGGCAGACTGACCATTTGGAAACTCGGGCTCTGGGTCAGTAGGGGGCCCCATGAGATGCCCCTGGTACCTTTTTCATAGGCTTTTTTGAGTTTGGGCAAGGACACAGGGGCCCCATGATCCCCTATTGCTCGGGGGCCCCATGAGTTGTCAGTCTGCCCCTGGATGGCACAACTGTCACCTTGGAAGGTCACTACATTGCCTTGTTTTTTTGAGCTTCTTCACTGAATTCTTGACTGACAAAGATTGGTTTTAAGAGCAGAGACATACAGGACATTTTTCAAAGCTATCTTTCTGGTGACATTCTGGGAAATAGGACAGTAAACAAAATCTCACTATTCCTTCTTTTTCCATTATTTGCCTATTAGCTGTGGTGATTTTTTCTGTTTTACTCTGATCAAGGTGAATACAAAAATTTCTGTCATTTTTCATGTGACTCGTAGCTCCTGAATCAGCACACCATGCCTGAAAAGATGAGGTGCAACTTTTGGATTAAACATATTCATTATCTGAAGAAAATCAGTTTCTTCCTTCACATTTTTGACCTTTTGTAGTTTAGTTTGTTGCAGTATAGCTATTCTGCAAGCTGTTTTTATTCATATTTTGTCTATAAAGCAGACTCTGCCACAGAAGCACCATCACTATTAATGCTTTTTGTTTTACGCTTATATTCATAACTGTTTTAAGCTTACCTTTAACATATTCCAATGTCAGGTCATCATCTGGATATGCAACAAGTGCTGTGACAAGCGTTTAATAACTTTCTGGTAAACCATTAATTAATATTGTTGCAAAATCTTTTATTTCTTATCCTATACCTCAACCATTGCCAAGGTGTGCCTCATGCAATCCCACATATTCTGGCCTGTCAGCAGATTGGTTTGGTATTGCTTTATATTCAAGTACAGTTTATTGCTGAGATTAGCTTTTTCATGCACCTTTTGTAATCCTTCCCACATTTCTTTTCAGCGGTTTTATACTTACTTATATGTATGATTTGATCATCTTTTATGCTAAGAGAAATTGTGTTCTGAGCTTTCCGATCTTTCTCTATCCACTCATCTGAAGGGTGTTCTGGTCTGATTTAATTTATACATTTACACATACCTTCTCTTATTAGCAGCACTTTCATCTTGAATTTCCAAGACTGGAAGTTCTGGTTTGTCAAATTTGCAAATTAAAGTTTTGTAGCAGCTGTGTTATGGGCCATTTTCTTTTATTCTTTTGCAGTCTTTATGTTGCTGTATCTTGCACTTATTTGCGTAGCTGGCTATTACTGGGATTCCCATGCTTCTGGGCCCATAACCTGTTAAAAATTCTGTATATACAATAGCCCTACAGAACAGACAGTGCACAGTCAACATGTGCTTTTCTGCTTGCTCCACTGCAACAGGAAATGTTATTTTCAGAGAAAAGACATAGAGAATACCATAGATGCAGCTACAAACTTATAAACACTGCCACCTACTGGTTGAAGACTATATCTCTACTGAATACTGATATAGTTGTTGCACAAAAATACATGAACACTGTATTCCAACAGACAGCTTAGTCTGTTAACAGAAGATTAAAAATAAAAGACTTTATGACTGTATCAACAGGGGAAAAAAGGAGAAAAGTCTAAAAAATATAAACTAAGACACATCATTTAAAAGGTAATTCCACTTTCATGGGGCAAAAATAGCACAAAAAAAATATATATAGCATATACAATTGAGACACAAGTCATATAGTAATTGAATGTTATGAAAAATTACCTTTCCTTTTCAATCTGCAGTGCTGTAATTTTCTGTAAAATGCAATGCAATATGGTTACCTGGAAGTGTTCTGTAAACAGAAAGATACAAATCAAATTGCATGCACCCCCTGTGATACTCCCTATAGGAAATCAAGTCTAAAGAGATGCAGACCCTGATGTTTTTCCTCATTTGTGCCCTGCAGGTGCAGCTGATTGATAATTATGAAAACACTCCCATTAGATTTACTTTGCACATATACACAGACAAACAAACAGCTCTTTCTTCAGAATAACAAAAGACAGGAATCTGCAAAAAGGTTTGTTAAAATCCTTGCAATGTACACTGATCACCAAGAAGGGAAGGTTTTTTTCTCAATAAAAGTGTAGTTACTTTTCAAGAATCGGTCAGCTGCAGTATTAAAAATGTTGGGTTTAATGCCGCTTTATGCATGCTCATGCTGTGTATGAGGAATGTTAAAATGGCAATTTTGTGTAAAACAAAAATAAAATTTCATGTATTTTCTTCTTTTTTCAAACAATTGTGGCAAGAAATGAGAACTGCAAAACACTCACTATGCCCCTTACTTTGCTTTGGGGTGTCTTCTTTTCTAAAAGGAGTTAATTTCTGGGTTGTTTATAAGGGCTTTGCATTTTAGGGTCTCAAGAAATATGATCAGTAGTCAGAACATCAAGGCTGACACATTTCAAAATACTGTATATGCCATAGCTTATACTATAAGTTTGACACAGACTAATTAAGATATACTTATCTGAGTATTTGTTTTATCAAATAAATGAAGAATGATTGCCTATTTGATATGTTTTATAAGGGAAAGCAAGAAAAACATTTTTTCAAAATTTTCAGTCTTAATTCTTTCAAATAGTGAAAAAAAGTGAAATATCAGTCTGTCTAAAAAAATATATAAAATTATTTGGGTACAGTGTTGCAGTGCTGAAAACTTAAAAAAAATGAACTGGTAATGAAGGGGTCGAAATATGTTCGTACTGAGGTGGTTAATCTCAATAGATGAAAAATAGATATAATATAATATAATATAATGATCAATGCAGGAGAAAGTGTATTGGCATCTGCTATTATATATAACTGTTACAAAATGGCATATACAAAAGCTTTTCAAGAAAATGTACTGTGCGCCTGAACACTGCAGTATTTATGGTACCTAATTTATTATGGAATTTAAGCATTCACAGTTACATGGGTGCATCCACAATCCAGACAGAAAACCCAATCTTTTCCTTACAGTACTTACTCTGCAAATGCAATATTCAAGGAGATGAGCAAGGGTGGTTGAGTCATTTTGCAAAAGACACAGGACAGGGCTGATACCACCTAATCAACAAAAAAGCCAACAACAGGACATAGGAGCGGAATGCATCTCTGGCAGATTAAAGGGTATTTTTCTGGGGTTTTAAAGGGAAAAAAACATACAGGGAGAAATATACTGTAATTTTTTTTAAGTAAAAATGAAGTACAGATGGCCGCACCTATTCCACAGAAGTGTGGTCATTCAGACTTCCTTTTCCATTCATCATCAGCTGTGAGCAGGGCCTGCACCTGTTCAGTGTTATCGCAGCATATTGTGACTGGCAAACCTATACCTATAAAAAAAAAAGGTAAAACAGTTATAGTTCATGTTTTGTTGTGCTTGTCACATAATATTTTTATGTTTCCTTTAAGCTATAATCTTTGTAGATACATCTTTTTACATATGCTTACTAGATCAGTTGTGATAAGCATGCCAATTATGTTCATAGTGTATTCTCTGTTCCCATGTGAATTTCCTTTAGTAAATTGAGCCCATTGTGTTGTTCTTTTCAACACAAACAGCACAGTTGCAAACTAAAATTAATTCAGTGTCTTTTTTTTTTTTTTGCATTAAACCTAAATGCTTTCTACATGTGCCTGAACTTCTCTAGAAATCGTCTCCAGATAATTCCTATCTTTGTTCCTGCCTCGTTACATTAATAACATGTCTTAATAAGAGATTTCCACCTTTCAACTCTCTTCAACGAGAACATCTCAAGGCTTCTCTGGGTTACTGAAACATTATTTCTTTGAAGACAAAAGGGGCTATTATGTATGAGATGCTAATAATAAGGTATTTTGTCCAAATTCCTTACAGTATTTACATTAAAAAAGCCATTTTGGTATGTCAGGCTAATGAGGAATCATTAGAAATATTCACTTCCCAGTACAGTTGATTTAATAGCGGATGATACATTTGTAGAGTTGAAATGTACAGGACACAAAAGTCGGTTTCTTTGGGTATACAAGGAATCTATGTCTGTACACTGCTCCACCAGTTTCATGCACAGCTGGGAGCAGTAGCACTGCATGTACTGAGGCAATACAGAAATGAGTTACATTCTGGAATATTTAAATTTCTGTAAACAGCTGATGTAGTCTGAAGATCAGGGTTTGCTTTGAGAACAGAGAAGTGTCTGTGTGTAGCAAAAACATGAAAGAAGATATCACATGGACTATGCATTTTATTCATCAGGCATGTCAAGCGCAGAAACCTCTCCATATTATACCTCCTAACTTCCAAAGATATATATATATATATATATATATATATATATATATATTGTATATATACTGTATATATATGGTAAACTGTGCTTAATGGATTTCAGATACCACCAAGGGGAAGTTTGTATACAACATTAATTAATTGTGATTAATGGTTTTAAATACCACCAAGATGAAGCTTGTATAAGACATTAAGTAAGAGAATGAAATGAAATAGAAAATTATTATGAGGCACTCTGGCTTTCAAAATCTCACCTGAAAAATGAACTAAAACATTTCCCATTTTGTATCATTTTAGTTACCTATATACCGTGTCTGCAAAGGATGCTGGGCTTTCTAATAAGACAGCACAGCACTGAACCTTGAAGCACTGAACACAGAACCTTGTTTTTATTTGCCTGGAGAGCAAAAGGTGTGTCCCTACTCTGAGACATTTAGGTATATTTCCAATAAGATCAAGCGCTGGGTGAAAGATAATAATAAAGGACTAGCCGCTAGCATAAAAAGGTGACCTCTCAAACCTCCAAACTTGTACACCATATATCAATATATGCAGCACTAATGGGCATAGAGAAATAAAATAGATAGATATGGGTAAATATAAAAAAAATTAATAACTGGATAGGCGAGAGTAAAATTGACAATAAATTGACAAATAACTAAATAGATAAAGTCAATGAAACTTGTAGTGCAAAATGAGCGTGATTGCTGTGAGAAAGTCAATAAAACTTGTTAAGCAGAATATCCGTGACTCCTGTGATGGTGGAAATAGGTATAGATTGCACTAACCAGATAGCAGAAATGCTTGCGCATGGAGTACATAAGACCTACTCCTGGTTCTCTGGATCTGGAACACTTGAAATGGTAGTAGTCATCTATGTAGCAGCCACCAGGTGTCATACATCAAGAATCAGAAGACAGCCTCCAGAGATGCCAATGACAGCCACCAGGGGGAACATCCAAGGTACCAGACATCAGATAGGCAGGAGTCAGGAAACACCTTCAAAAAGGGGGGCTCCAATGCAAAAAAAGAGCCCCAGATAAAGCCTCCAATAGTGTAGTAATCTTTAATAGCTGAAATGGTATATTGTTAGCATAATGGGTATAAGCGCAGACCTTAAATAAAGCTTATTTTAAAAAATAAAATATGTTTCTATCATTTGAACAGAATAAATGACAAATTATATCCTATAATACTACACATTCCTTGCAAAGAAAATCCACCACTGATTCCCCTGACATTCTAAGATAATAATTAATGCAGCAGCTTGTCAACTACTTTCACAGCAATGGTATAGATCTGCCTGAACTGTTTCTGCCCTTGTTTCATCCTAATTATTTTCCAGAGCTATTACTGCCTGGATAAATCAATATACAGCCAGACTGCCTGGGTCACTTGTACAGCTTGGCTCCTTAGTAGCTGCATGATGTACTATGCCCTTGGTTTGTGTGCACATGTAGCATGACAGTGGCAGCACAGAGTGTAATTGGTGGGTTCTTCTTATGAGAACAAGTAAATGTACATCATAAAGTGTTCTGTAATATGATAATGCCATATAAAGTTGGTCAAATACAAATTGTTAAATTATAAATATCCTCTAGAACAGATGTTGCTTTGTTACTGTTATTCATTCAACAAACATTATAGGTAGAGATGAGCGAATCGAACCAGGCGAAGTGGAATTCGTTTCGAATTTCAGGAAAAATTCGATTCGTGCCGAATCCGAATATTAGCCAACTTCGGGTGCGCAAATCGGATTTTTCCCGATCAGCCGGCAAAAAGTGTCCCTGCAGAGAGCTCCGCTATTTCTGACAGTTCTCTGACAGTTCCTTCACATTTACAGCGGTTGAAACATTGTATCTATTTGTTTCCATTTAGGATACAGATGTTTTTATTCGGAAACAGATACAATGTTTCAACCGCTGTAAATGTGAAGGAACTGTCAGAGAACTGTCAGAAATAGCGGAGCTCTCTGCAGATACACTTTTTGCTGTACTGGAATACTTCTTCTTTTCATTCTTCTTTTCATTCTTCTCATTCTTCTTTTCATTCTTCTTCTCATTCTTCTTTTCATTCTTCTTCTTCTTCTTTTCATTCTTCTTTTCATTCTTCTCATTCTTCTTTTCATTCTTCTTTTCATTCTTCTTCTTCTTCTTTTCATTCTTCTTCTTCTTCTTTTCATTCTTCTTCTTCTTCTTTTCATTCTTCTTTTCATTCTTCTTCTTCTTCTTTTCATTCTTCTCATTCTTCTTTTCATTCTTCTTCTTCTTCTTTTCATTCTTCTTCTTCTTCTTTTCATTCTTCTTCTTCTTTTCATTCTTCTTTTCATTCTTCTTCTTCTTCTTTTCATTCTTCTTCTTCTTCTTTTCATTCTTCTTTTCATTCTTCTTCTTCTTTTCATTCTTCTCATTCTTCTTTTCATTCTTCTTTTCATTCATTCTTCTTCTTCTTTTCATTCTTCTTCTTCTTCTTTTAATTCTTCTTTTCATTCTTCTTCTTCTTTTCATTCTTCTTCTTCTTCTTTTCATTCTTCTTTTCATTCTTCTCATTCTTCTTTTCATTCTTCTCATTCTTCTTCTCATTCTTCTTTTCATTCTTCTTCTCATTCTTCTTCTTCTTTTCATTCTTCTTTTCATTCTTCTCATTCTTCTTTTCATTCTTCTTCTTCTTCTTTTCATTCTTCTTCTTCTTTTCATTCTTCTTCTTTTCATTCTTCTCATTCTTCTTTTCATTCTTCTTCTTCTTTTCATTCTTCTTCTTCTTCTTTTCATTCTTCTTTTCATTCTTCTTCTTCTTCTTTTCATTCTTCTCATTCTTCTTTTCATTCTTCTTTTCATTCTTCTTCTTTTCATTCTTCTTCTTTTCATTCTTCTTCTTCTTCTTTTCATTCTTCTTTTCATTCTTCTTCTTCTTTTCATTCTTCTTCTTCTTCTTCTTTTCATTCTTCTTTTCATTCTTCTCATTCTTCTTTTCATTCTTCTCATTCTTCTTCTCATTCTTCTTTTCATTCTTCTTCTCATTCTTCATTTCATTCTTCTTCTTCTTTTCATTCTTCTTTTCATTCTTCTCATTCTTCTTTTCATTCTTCTTTTCATTCTTCTTCTTCTTCTTTTCATTCTTCTTCTTCTTTTCATTCTTCTCATTATTCTTTTCATTCTTCTTCTTCTTTTCATTCTTCTTCTTTTCATTCTTCTTTTCATTCTTCTTCTTCTTCTTTTCATTCTTCTCATTCTTCTTTTCATTCTTCTTTTCATTCTTCTTCTTTTCATTCTTCTTCTTCTTCTTTTCATTCTTCTTCTTCTTCTTTTCATTCTTCTTCTTCTTTTCATTCTTCTTCCTCTACTTTTCATTCTTCTTTTCATTCTTCTCATTCTTCTTTTCATTCTTCTCATTTTTCTTCTCATTCTTCTTTTCATTCTTCTTCTCATTCTTCTTTTCATTCTTCTTCTTCGTTTCATTCTTCTTTTCATTCTTCTCATTCTTCTTTTCATTCTTCTTCTTCTTCTTTTCATTCTTCTTCTTCTTTTCATTCTTCTTTTCATTCTTCTTCTTCTTCTTTTCATTCTTCTCATTCTTCTTTTCATTCTTCTTCTTCTTCTTTTCATTCTTCTTCTTCGTTTCATTCTTCTTTTCATTCTTCTCATTCTTCTTTTCATTCTTCTTCTTCTTTTCATTCTTCTTTTCATTCTTCTTCTTCTTCTTTTCATTCTTCTCATTCTTCTTTTCATTCTTCTTCTTCTTCTTCTTTTCATTCTTCTTCTTTTCATTCTTCTTCTTTTCATTCTTCTTTTCATTCTTCTTCTTCTTCTTTTCATTCTTCTTCTTCTTCTTTTCATTCTTCTTTTCATTCTTCTTCTTCTTCTTTTCATTCTTCTTCTTTTCATTCTTCTTTTCATTCTTCTTCTTCTTCTTCTGGCAACTCCACCACGCAGCTCATTTTTGTTCCAGTATTACTGTATTTTGCTCCTTCAAAATCCTGAAACTTTCTTTTGGCAGGTGTACAGACTCAGGTACTCAGTGCAGGAATGGTGGGAATCCCTCACAATGGACACAGCAGGTGTACATACAGACCCAGGAATTCAACACAGGGACAGTGGGAACCCCTAATAATGGGTAAAGCAGGTGGGCAGACCCGGAATCTCAGCACATGGATGGTAGGAACCCCTCATAATGGGCACAGCAGGTGTGCATACCCAGAACCTCAGCACAGGGATGGTGGGAACCCCTAGTAATGGGCGCAGCAGGTGTGCAGACCTGGGACCTCAGCACAGGGATGGTAGAAACCCCTCATAATGGGAACAGCAGGTGTACAGACCCAGGAATTTAGCACAGGGACGGTGGGAACTCCTCCTAATGGGCAGAGCAGGTGTACAGACCCAGGAACTCAGCACAGGGATGGTGGGAACTTCTCATAATGGGCGCAGCAGGTGTGCAGACCTGGAACCTCAGCACAGGGATGGTGGGAACCCCTCATAATGGGCACAGCAGGTGTGCATACCCAGAACCTCAGCACAGGGATGGTGGGAACCCCTAGTAATGGGCGCAGCAGGTGTGCAGACCTGGGACCTCAGCACAGGGATGGTAGAAACCCCTCATAATGGGAACAGCAGGTGTACAGACCCAGGAATTTAGCACAGGGATGGTGGGAACTCCTCCTAATGGGCAGAGCAGGTGTACAGACCCAGGAACTCAGCACAGGGATGGTGGGAACTTCTCATAATGGGCGCAGCAGGTGTGCAGACCTGGAACCTCAGCACAGGGGTGGTGGGAACCCCTCATAATGGGCACAGCAGGTGTGCATACCCAGAACCTCAGCACAGGGATGGTGGGAACCCCTCATAATGGGCACAGCAGGTGTTAGGGGGTTTAACTCTCCAGCATCCATTAGAGACTGATATAGTAATATAGTTCATTCTTCTTTTCATTCTTCTTCTTCTTTTCATTCTTCTCATTCTTCTTTTCATTCTTCTTCTTCTTCTTTTCATTCTTCTTCTTCTTCTTTTCATTCTTCTTTTCATTCTTCTTCTTCTTCTTTTCATTCTTCTTCTTCTTCTTTTCATTCTTCTTCTGCTTTTCATTCTTCTTCTTCTTCTTCTTCTTCTTCTTCGTCGTGCCCCGTGACTGCCCAAATGAGTGAAGTGTGCGGTGATTCTAAGATCGATGGCACTCATCTGCATGTCATACTGACTGACAGTATTATTTCTCTACCCCAGCAGACTCCAAGGGCATTTAAATTAAAGGTACAGTGTTCTGCACTAATATAAAGGCTCTCTGAAGCCTAGAAACCCTTTTAATTAGTTAAATTCGCAGCGAATAAATTCGCATCGAATCGAATTTCTCCCGCAAATTCGGCGAATCAGCCGAATCGAATTTTTGAATAATTCGCTCATCTCTAATTATAGGAATAATTTGTTAAAAAAAAACACATATATGTTTGTCTATGGAGTTGTTGTTTAGCCCTAGTCTGAGTTAAGGATAGGAAGCAATTTTTATACTGAACACGCACCTTAGTGCTAAAGTTTGTGTTCGGTGAAATAACATTTCTGAATGAATCTGAATTCAGTGCAAACAATTGCTAAAAGCCATGCACAGTATATAATTATAACAAATGTCTATAATTATGCATATATAATTATGTATGTGACTCTTAAAAGTCAGTGGGGGGGCTATTTTCATTTCAACAAAATGGCGACATGTTTACAGAAATGACTGCTGTGGGTTGGGAACTACCACAACTGGGATTGTCACTGATGGATGTACGGCCATCTTTGAAATGTTTACACCATTCAAATGTCTAACTGCGGCTGAGCGTCTGATCACCATACTGTGCTTGAAGTCTTCTGTAGATATCCATGGGTTTTACACCTTCATTCACAAGAAACTTTATCACCACACATGCACACACTAACACTGCTGTCTGCCATCTTGATTAACGGTCTCTGGGCTGGCCCACGACATGTGCGCTGCTTATCAGTAATAGGACATACTTGCCACTTACTACTGCATTTAGTACCACCACGCTAGTATCCCTTTTTATACCTGTAAAATTAAAAGAAAAGGTTTGACATGAACGCTCGTAATTAAAATCAGGTCCAACAAAATCCATGTTTGAACAAAGTTCATCTGGAAGAAAGTGTTTGTGTTCCAAAAGAATTCCTCCTCCAATCTGTGTGTCCATGTTGTGATCTCCCCCACCACAAGCAATTAGACATATGCAGTTTGCTTTGTTCCAAATTGAAATTCAGATACAATTTTCATTATTTGGATATGCACTACAATGCATTAAGGCAAGAAATCCTTCAGCCTTTAGAACCACTTTAAAGGCTAGTCTACCTTCAGATTGGTGGGAACCCATTCATCATTCATATTTATAAATAGATATAAATCTATTTTTTTAAGTCACCTTTTTCTCAGCATTTAGCCCTTTTGGCTTCCAACATCTCCTTTATTCTTGAGATGAGCAGAAAGGCATATGGCCCAGTGTTTTCTAACCTTCTTAGGCTGGGATGGCTCTTCTTCCTGTATAATTTACTTTTTGACCGCCTGTGCACTGTATATGCTGGAACCAGCACAAAGACAAATGCATTTGCAAAACCTGATCCTACTTCTTCCTACTCCCCTGACCATTGCTCCTAATCTTTTTTAACTGATGTGATAGCTGAGGTAGAGGTATCTACCCTTTCAATAATTGTCTTTTTAAAAAAATGTCACAAACTTTTGCATCTTTCTGGAATGTAAATAAAGGATTTTGTATGCTCTGAATCTGTAACCGAGGAGTGAGCTGCTTCCCTGAAGCATACTTCACATATCCTTTTCCCTGGGCCTTTACAGCAAACCCATCTTTTGGTCTGGTCATGGAAAGAGTGTGCAGGAGATGCCTGCATATGATATAAATGTTTTAGGTGAACTATGAACTATATGACCAGCCAGGAGTGACTTCTCTAGAATTATGGGCCGACAAATAATTTGCAATGGTGGAGCAAAGAGGCTACTCTGTGCATTTCTTCATGTTGGGAAGAAGGTTTCATCTTTGTACTGAAAAACAAAGAAAAGGTAATGGTCAGCTATGCTTGCATTATTTTGCAAAAAAATCCTTAAGAAAAACACATCCACCTGGAACTTCTGGCAAAATTGTTAAAGAACTGTGCACAGGGCAACCTCATGGGTCAAATGCACTATATTGCCAAAAGTATTGGGACGCTTGCCTTTACACATACATGAACTTTAATGGCATCCCAGTCTTAGTCTATAGAGTTCAAAATTGAGATGGCCTACCCTTTGCAGCTATAACAGCTTCAACTCTTCTGGGAAGGCTGTCCACAAGGTTTAGGAGCGAGTCTATAGGAATGTTCCAGAAGCGCATTTGTGAGGACAGGCACTGATGTCAGACAAGAAGGCTTGGCCCACAGTCTCCGCTCTAATTCATCCCAAAGATATTCTATCAGGTTGAGGCAAGGACTCTGTGCAGGCCAGTTAAGTTCTTCCACTCCAAATCTTGCTCATCCATGTCTTTATGAACCTTGCTATGTGCACTGGTACGCAGTCATGTTGGAACAGGAAGAGGCCATCCCCAAACTCTTCCCACAAAGTTGGGAACATGGAATTTTCCAAAATGTCTTAAATGTCTTGGTATGCTGATGTCTTAAGAGTTCCCTTCACTGGAACTAAGGGGCCAAACCCAACCCCTGAAAAACAATCTCACACTAGTGATGGGCTTAACACCCAGTGGCGGACTGACCATTCAGGCATTCAGGCATTGTCCGAGGGCCTGGAGTCAGTAGGGGGTCCAATGAGAGGCTCCACAGATGTCATAGAGGGGCAGCATATTTAGGTCTGTCTGAATAATGTGTCTGCCTCAAAACCCAGACACATTATTCCTCCATCCATTACCTCCCTCCCTCCCTCCTTCCTTCCTTCCTTCCTTCCTTCCTTCCTTCCTTCCTTCCTTCCTTCCCTCCTCCATCTCCTTCCTTCATCCCCTTCCTTCCTCCATCCCCTTCCTTCCCTTCCTCCTTTACCTTCTTTCCTCCATCCATCCATTCCTACCTTCCTTCCTTCCTCCCTCCCGCCACTCCTTTCCTTCGTTCCTTCTCTCCCTTTCCTTCATTCCTTTCTTCCTCCATCCCCTTCCTTCCTTCCTTCCTTCCTTCCTTCCTTCCTTCCCTCCATCCCCTTCCTCCCCTTCCTTCCTCCATCCCCTTCCTTCTTTTCCTCCTTTACCTTCTTTCCTCCATCCATCCATTCCTACCTTCCTCCCTCCCGCCACTCCTTTCCTTCGTTCTTTCCTTCCCTTTCCTTCATTCCTTTCTTCCTCCATCCCCTTCCTTCCTTCCTTCCTTCCTTCCCTCCTCCATCCATTCCCTGCCTCCCTCCCATTTCTTCCTTCCCTTCCTTCTTCCATCCCCTCTCTTCCTTCTTTCCTCCCTCCCCTCCTTTCCTTCCTTCCTTTCTTCCTCTCTTCCTTCCTCCATCCCCTTCCTCCCTTGCCACCCTTCTTCCATCCATTACTTCCTTCCTCCATCCCACCCCTCCTTTCCTTCATTCCTTCGTTCCTTCCCTCCCCTTCCTCCATCCCCTTCCTTTCTTCCTCTCTTTCTTTGTTCCTTCCTCCATCCCCTTCCTCCCTGGCCTCCCTTCCTCCATCCATCCATTCCTACCTTCCTTCCTTCCTCCATCCTGCCCCTCCTTTCCGGCAATTCTTCCCTCCCCTTCCTTCATTTCTTCCTTCCTCCATCCATTCCCTTCCTTCCTCCATCCATTTCCTTCCTTCCTTCCCTCCCTCCCTCCCTCCCTCCCTTTTCTTGCTTCCCTTCCTTCCTGCATTCCCTCTCTTCCTTAATTCATCCCTCCCCTCCTTTCCTTCCTTCCTCCATCCCCTCCTTTCCATCCTTCCTTCCATAATTCCTTCCTTCCCATCCTCCATCCATTACTTCCCTCCCTCCTTTTTCATCCTTCCTTCCTTCCCTCCTCCATCCCCTTTCTTCATTTCTTCCTTCCTCCATCCCTTCCTTCCCTTCCTCTCTTGCCTCCCTTCCTCCATCCATCTATTCCTGCCTTCCTTCCTTCCTTTCTCCCTCCCTCCCACCACTCCTTTCCTTTGTTTCTTTCCTCCCCTTCCTTCATTCCTTCCTTCCTCCATCCATTCCCTTTGTTCCTCCCTCCCTTTTCTTCCTTCCCTTCCTTCATCCATCCCCTCTCTTCCTACTTTATTTCCGTCCTTCCCACTTCCACCCCCTTCCTTCTCTTCCTTCCTCCATCCCCTTCCTTCCCTTCCTCCCTTGCCTCCCTTCCTCCATCCATCTATTCCCTCTCTTCCTTCCTTTCTTCCTCCCTCCCACTATTCCTTTCCTTCATTCCTTCCCTCCCCTTCCTTCATTCCTTCCTTCATCCATCCATTCCCTTCATTCCTTCCTCCATCCATTTCCTTCCTTCCTTTCTCCATCCATTCCCTCCCTTTTCTTCATTTCCTTCCTTCATCCATCCCCTCCCTTCCTTCTTTATTTCCTTCCTTCCTTTCTTCCCTCCTCCACCCCCTTCCTTCCTCCATCCCCTTTCTTCCTTCCTCTCTTCCTTTCTTCCTTCCGCAATTCCCTTCCTTCCCTTCCTCTCTTGCCCCCCTTCCTCCATACATTCCTACCTTCCTTCCTTCCTTTCTCCATCCCGCCCCTCCTTTCCTTCATTCCTTCCCTCCCCTTCCTTCATTCCTTCCTTCCTTCCTCCATTCCTCCCTTTCTTCCTTCCCTTCCTCCATCCATTGCCTCCTTTCCTCCTTTTTCTTCCTTCCTTCCTCTATCCATTCCTTTTCTTCCTTCCTTCCTTCCTTCCTTCCTTCCTTCCTTCCTTCCTTCCTTCCTCCATCGATTCCCTCCCTCCCTCCCTCCCTCCCTTTTCTTCCCTCCCTTCCTTTCTCAATCCCCTCCCTTCCTTCTTTATTCCCTTCTGTCGTTCCTCCCACTCTCACTTCCTTTCTCTATCTTCCTTCCGTCATTACCTCTCCTGGCTTTGTGACTTCCTCCATCCATTTCCTTACTTCCTTCTTTCCTTCCTTTCTTTCTTTCTTTCTTTCTTTCTTTCTTTCTTTCTTTCTTTCTTTCTTTCTTTCTTTCTTTCTTTCTTCCTTCCTTCCTTCCTTCCTTCCTTCCTTCCTTCCTCCATCCGTTTCCTTCCTTCCTAAAGAACTACTGACACCATCCACTGCCCTACTGACACCATCCTGCACATGCTACTCATTGCCATACACTCCACACTCATCTCCCTGTACATACTACCCACTATCATACACTCCACACTGTACATTCCCTATTTAACAGTACCACATTCTGCACAGACATCACACACGTTTTAACCACACCCCTTTTAATCCACACCCACTTTTAAGAGCACTTTAAACCACACCCCTCTCTGTCACTCCCTGTCACCCCCTCCTCTCTCACCTCTTACTCTCTCTTTCACTCCTGCTCTCTCTCACCCCTCCTCTCTCTCACTCCCCCCACATGGCAGCCATATTTAAACCTGGAAGTGCCCAGTGGCTTCTACAGAAAGAAGTCAGGAACATTCATGCAGGCTTTGCTGCAGTAAATAATTAAATACCCCTTCTATGCAGTTACGCTGCAATATGTAGGTGGGGAATTGTGTGGGTGTGGTTTGAGTGTAGGCGGGGACAAAGGGAGTCCCATTATCTCTTGGTGCCCGGGGGCCTCATGAGTCTGCCCCTGCTAATACCCCGACGGTTGAACGTTCGACTGCGAACTTCAAACTCAATGCAAGTCTAAGGGACTCGAACTTGTAAATTCAAAAGTGCCTATCTTGAAGGCTTATATGCAAGTTATTGGCCCTTTAGGACTGATAGGAAGTTTAGGAATGACCCTACAGTATAACATTTTTTTAAAAAGTGCATGGGGTTCCCCTTAAAAGCCACACCAGGCCTTTTAGACTTGGTTAGGACTTTTAAGGGGAACCCAATTCCCAAAAATGAGAGGAATAGGTTGTGGGGTTCCCCCTAAAAGCCATACCAAGCCCTTTAGGCTTGGATAGAACTTTTAAGGGGAACTCCACCCCAAAAATGCCCTACATTCCTACCAGACCCTTGATCAGAGCACAGGCCTTGTAGGGTAGGAAAGGGGGGCGATCAACTGCCCTCCTCCAACAGCTTACCAGGTCATGTCCCCTCGGCATTGGGATAGTGTCCTCATGCCGATATGGACAACGGCCTCTTCTCCACAACCCTGGCCCAATGGTTGTGGGGGTCTGTGGGCAGGGGGGCTCATTAGCATTAGGGCACCTCTTTAAATAGGGAGGCACCCTGATTCTGCCCCCCCTTGTGAATGAGTAAGCGGTACTTGTACCCCTACCCATTCACTAAAGGGTTACATTTTTTAAAAATAAAGATGCCACACTTTTGAAAAATTCCTTTAATTGAACAAAAAACAAAACAGCCAAAAAAAATGGTTCCAGCGTTGTAATCCATCATAAATCATGGCGTCCAGCGCTGTCACGCTGCAACCGACTCACCAAAATGAAAAAAAAAAACACACCTGCCGTCCCGTCCGCACCCTCTGTGCACTCGCAGCAATATGACAGGTCTGACATTTGCCAGTCAGATGCAAACAAACAGGCATGGCTAGCGGTGACGCCACTGCTAGCTCCGCCTAATTGTGCAGTGATTGGCCAAAGCAATGCCCCTGACCTGTGGTCATGTGCATTGCTTTGGCCAATCATGGCTCTCACAATGCATTGTTAGAGCGCAGTGCATTGTGGGGTGCTCAGCGGTCGAATAGCCCAGCCTACCGAAAGCCCTAACCATTTGTGTGTTCGGCGAACATACAAATGGCTGATGTTTGAGTCAAACTTACGGTCGACTAGAACAATGAGTTCATCCCTACTTAGCACAATTAAGTCAGGCAAGTACCGTCCTGACAACCGCGAAACCCAGACATGTCCATCAAATTGCCAGACATAGAAGAATGATTGGTCACTCCAGAGAACACATCTCCACTGCTCTAGAGTCCAGAGGTGGCGTGCTTTACACCACTGCATCTGGCGCTTTGCATTGCACTTGGGGATGTTAGGCTTGGATGCAGCTTCTCAGCATGGAAATCCATTTCATGAAGTTCTGTACGCACTGTTGTTGTGCTAATCTGAAGGCCACATGAAGTTTGAAAGTCTTTAGCTATTGATTTTGCAGACAGTTGGCGACTTCTGCGCACTGTGCATTTCAGCATGCGCTGACCCCTCTCTGTCATTTTATGTGCCTGCTGTTGTTCCCGGTTGCTTCCACCTTGTTATAATACCACTAACAGTTGACCGTGGAATATTTAGTAGCAAGGAAATTTCACAAATGCACTTATTGCACAGGTGGCAACCTATCACTGTACCACACTTGAATTCACTGAGCTCCTGAGAGCGACCCATTCTTTCACAAATGTTTGTAGAAACAGTCAGCATTCCTATGTGCTTGATGTTATACACCTGTGGCCACGGAGGTGATTGGAACACCTGAATCCAATGATTTGGAGGGGTGTCCCAATACGTTTGCAATATAGTGTATATGAAAGTAAAAACACACTGCAAGAAAGGACAGGATTAAATAGGAGAAAAAGAGGAAATGTGTATCTGGCAAAAAGGGTAGTCACCTCAATCTCAAACAGAGCATAAGAGTGAGTGAACATAACCAGAAATTAAATCAGATGCACTCCTGGTCCACTGCAATTTATTCAGTGAGAAACTGGCCAGTGGGAACCCCAGCCCATCCCCATAATATCACAACCCATACCTAGCAATGAGAGGAGATAGACACAGAACAGTATAGGAGTAGAAGCATAAAATCAACATAGAACACAAAAAATCGACAACAGTTTAATTTAATATGTCGCTATACACAGCCACCGAGTACCCAGATTAACATCCTTTGGGAATAACACCTTGGTCCTTACACTGGGAGAGGCTGAAACTGGATGGGCTCTAGGGAAATTCTTTACAAAATTCAGGAGTGCTTTAGTCACTTAATCTCTGGACTGAAACAAATAAATGTTGGCTGTGTGTAGGTGTAAGATCTTTATAGGTGTACTATGGGTCTCACTGTACTGTAGATAACTAGAATAGGGAAATACTTTGTTTTATTAAAATTTGTCAAAATTTTAAATGATATATTATTTTCTGCATTGAATTTCAATTATTTCTAGCCTACTCCTGTTAATCGAAATGATCTTGAAGTTTGAAAATTTACTTTTTGAAGAAACCTGCACATTTAACCTCTTGATTCATACGTCCTAACTTTTGAACTTGACAAAGATGGCACATTACGCACAGGCACAGAGGTCATGGGTATTGAGGTCAGAAGTTGGAAGTACATTATGCAGAGTGAACTGCTCAGGAGAGCATAATGCACAGCGTGCAGGGCTCATGAATGTATAACACACAAAAGTGAACGGCTCAGAAGTATGTTAGAGAATGCAGGGCTTGGGAGTTAATTTTTCAAAGAGTGAAGTGGTCAGGAGTGTGTAACTCACAGAGTACAAGAGTGGGTATAATAGAGAGTACAGGGGTCAGGAGTGTGTAACTCACAGAGTACAAGAGTGGGTATAATAGAGAGTACAGGGGTCAGGAGTGTGTAACGCATAGTGGGAAGGGCTCAAGGTTACATAAGTCATATGTAAGCAGGGCTCAAGAGTGTGGAAAGGGGTGTGGAGTGGGGGGTCAGAAGTTGTTGTTTCATAGAGTTCAGGGGTCAGGCGTGCATAACATACAGAGTTCAGGGGTCAGGACTGTTTATTATACAGATTGCAGGGGTCAGGAGTGGTTTTTGCATATAATGCAGTGGTCAGGAGAGTGTGATGCACACAGTGCAGGGGTCAGGTCAGGGGTCAGGAGTGCGTAGCATACAGTGAGAAGGGCTTAGGAGCATTTAACACAGAGAGTGTAGGGGTCATGAGTGCATAACATTCAGAGTACCCATTTCAGTAGTGGGTAGTGCAGAGAGTGCAAGGGTCAGAAGTGCAAAAAAGCACTGAACATAGAGGTGAGGAGTGGTTAACACACAGAGTTCAGGGCTAAAAGAGGCTTATCATATAGAGTGCAGAGGGGGAGAGGAAGTTTGCATGTGGGTTAGCTATGATGAAGGCTTCAGCTGAAACGCATTAGCATCCTGTTGTGGATATGGAGGTTCAGTCCAACAGGAGTTCCTAAACTTTAAAGAAATTTGGGATGCCACACCCAAACTCTATTGAAATTAATGGAAGCCAAATCTGTCAAAATAAATGTTGCACCACCACAGTTGCTAGTGTAGATAAATTTAGTTTGGCTCCTCTGTAGGTTAAATGTGTTTAGGAGGCTGGGCGGTGCTTCACCGGCTGTGGCTCTGTTACCTCCCCCTTATCTTCTGGAACTCACTGGAAATTTCTAGAACATAGTGGGTGGAGGGACCAAGGCTGCAGTCTGAATATTCATGGAGCTTCCACCAATCCCTGGGAAGGTGGGGAAGCAGCCCATTAATACTCTGGTAGTCTGGGAGAAGAGTCCAGGGTCCAGTTGTCTAGAGGGACACCTGGGCTGGGGGCTCTGTCCTCAGGGGCAGAACAGAGGAGTGAGAGAGAAGAAGATCCAGGACATCACTCAGCCATTGCCTCAGCTTGGCCTAGCTGCAGACTTCAAGCCAAGTGAGAAGCAGTCTGTTAAGCAGAGGGGTCAGTGCAGCAGTTTTCTGGATTCTAGGAGCTACTTAAAAGGACTGAGAGAGTACACACCAGCCACCATACCCAAAGCAACAGAGAGTACAGTGTAGTGCGTTACCACACATTACTGGGACCAAGGGGACAGCTTTAGTGCAGTGCAAGACAGCCAGGAGAACCCCAACATCTCTACTTTGGGTCTAGAGTAGCCAGGTACCGTGCAATACAACCAGAAGCTGACTGTTCAACATTTACTTTTTGGAACTTTAATCTTTACTTCAAATGCACCAATACTCCCACTGGTGTACAGCCTAGTTCAGTCAGACTTTATCAGCCAGGGACTTTAGTAGTTCCTCATTCGCTTTTTTGGAGTTTACACGTTTCTTCAGTTTGGGGGCATCCCATGTACCCCCAATCCCTCCCAAGTTCTTTGTTCCCAAAACAGATACTAAAAACCAAAACCCCTAGACTGTTTCTTCTTTCTGAAATAGGTCTGAAGTCCGTCGGCTTCTTCAGGGGGTAGCGCTATATAAAAATACCCATTTTCTAACCTAATATACCTAATATACTGTACAAGTGGGTGTAAAAAAAATAGCATTGGGGAGGGTGGCTGGGAGCACTGACATTTGCAAAGGAAAAAAGTTTTAAAATTGGCAATAAATGATTTTGCCAACACAGAGACCCACCTAAAGGTCTACTATGTATTTCAGGGTTCCTTTGGAGCAGTATGCTTCTTTTTTTTTAAATTTTGAATGTGATTTGTAGGCAATTTAAACGGTTTAATTTTTTTCTTTGTCAATGTAATTTTTGCTGTAGCACGTGTTACACCAAAAATGAAAAATGAAAAAATTGCATAGAGCACCCTCCCCCCCAAATCCAATCCAGACCCTTGAGTCTGGTATGGATTATAAGGGGGTACCTCATAAAAAAAAACCTGTGTTAGATACCGAGGAATCCACACCTGGCTCTTCAGGTCTGGCACAGATTCTCCAGGCAACAAAAAAAAAAGTGTAAGGTACCTCTAAAACTCCATACTGGACTGTAATCAGAGCATATAGCCTGGCTGGCTGGGAAGGTATGTGGGGGGAAGAAGTATGTGTACTCCCACACCCCTTCCTGAGCCATATCTGAGCTTATGAAGGATTTAGATGTATTTGCTCGTAGATCAAATTTTTCAGTACATCATTGAGGGTCCCAAAATCAAGGAGAGGGGCCCCACTCTAAGGTCAGTTGTCGGACTAGAGGGAAATGGTTAGATTATTGGGCATCGAAAATGTTGGTCAAGTTGTAGGGGTGAATCACAAGGGCTTGGATCTCCACCTGCTGAATGCTCTCTACCTCTTCTTTCTTCTGATACAACTACGGTATATTATAGGGATTTTCCTTCCTAGAAAAGGTTTAAAAACAAATATACAAAATTTTGAATACAGTCTAATGCTAAAGATGATTTGTTTGTGAAACTTGCTATCAAGGATATTGTAGAGATGTTGTATCATAGGGGAATTGATAATATATAATCTCAGCTCACCAACGCCAAGCTTTGGTGCACTTACAGCAACCAGGGGCGGACTGACCATTTGGAAACTCGGGCACTGCTCGAAGGGCCTGGGGTCAGTAGGGGACCCCATGAGATGCCCTTGGTACCTTTTTCATAGGCTTTTTTGAGTTTGGGCAAGGACATAGGGGCCCCATGATCCCCTATTGCCCGGGGGGCCCCATGAGTTGTCAGTCCGCCCCTGACAGCAACGTAAAGATGTGATCATTAAACCATTGGCTAAGGGGGCAACATGGTTCTTATGGACACACCCCATTATATTCAGATGTGTGAAAGGATTTTGAAAAACAAGTGGTGTAGGAAGGCAGACAGTGGTGTACTGCAGGAAAAAAATAATGAGTTTTTCAAGTTGATAAAATATGCATACATGAAGGGAATCTCGAAAGACCTGACAGAATTTTTAAAGATTAGGGAGCCTACAACACTGACTTTCTATGCATTACCAAAGACACACAAAATTATCCTAGATTCTCCAGGGAGACCGATTGTCTCTGGCATTAACTGCCTAACTCATAATGCAAGTATTGATATGGATGATTATTTGAGATCCCATGTAGAAGGATTGCCTTGATATCTGAAAGATGCATTACATCTCCTCACAATTTGGATGGAGTTTACATCACATCTGAAATTATACTGGTCTCTAAAGATGTGGAAACTTTATATTCTTTTAATAAAAGGCCTAGCTACTACCTATACATTTTGCATGAACATGCTGCTGAAAAACAGGGGTAAAATGCTGATGACGCCGACCTGCTAAAATATAAAAAAAAAACAACTCTGCCCCGTCTGCACCCACCAAGCACTTGCCGCAATATGACAGGTCTGACAGTTTTCGTTTTTTGTTTTTTGTTTAACCACATGCTGACCGCCCTATAGAAGATATACTGCTAGAGGGTGGCAGGGGTGCGCAAAATTATGTATATATACACGCGATTTTGTATTTCCAGGTAGGGGGCGCGTGCGAGCAGCACACGCGCCCTACCTGCGCCGCTATTTGCGGCCGTGGCGTTTGGTCATTACCGATGACCTTTGATGGGGAGGAGGGCTGCTTTATTTACTAACAGTCCTCCTCCCTGTTGGTTCAGGCACACTACATTTGGGTGCAGTGCTGCATGACCACGCAATTGTCAGTTAAATAAACACAGCACAGTAATGCAAAAAATGGCCTGGTTAGGAAGGGGGGTGAATCCTCAAGAGGGCAAGTGGTTAAAGGAATTTTTCAAAAGACTGGTCTCTTTATTTTTTACTGAATTTATTTGAACACAGTGTTTACTGTGTTCTCTTGGCAGTACTGCATACAAAATTGAGTTTATACATATAGCAGGGCTCTTTAGTGAATAATATTCTGCCAGAATCACATAAGAGAACATAAAAACACAAAATAAATGCAAACTATATAAAATGTTGTAACTATGCAAGTTATCATGTGAAATTACTACAACTGTGCTCATATAACAGTACAATGAGCTCTTAATAAATTGTGCATAAACTGCAAACAAATGTCCTTGTATCTTTAAATAGTGTTCCAGGATCATGACTATAGTGAGCTTATCACAAATGTGCAATTTGTGCTGCTGATCACAACAAAAAGTCCCATTTCACCCTGCTAACATCAGTGCCGTAAAGATCAGTGCCCCACACAGATGTGTACTTATCACATGGATATGACCCTTAAGGCATAAACACTTTATTTGCTCATTCAACATCCAGCAAGAAAGACCACCATTTCTCAAGTGGGCTCAAGCCTTACAGTTTAAAACAGATGGAGAAACCAAAAGGTAAAGGCATTGCACAAACCAATTTATTAGAATGGTAAAAAGCCCCAAAAATAAAGTGGTCCCAGCAGAACTATTGGATACTGATATCACTTCCTGTGATGAGGAATGCACACTGGTTTTGGCAAAAAGGGAGCAGCGCAGGCTATGGAGATTAAAAGATGATGGATATAATGGCACAATTAAATTTGAGTTTTACCACAATAAAGAACTGAATTTTTATTGTAATTAACATTTTTATTGAGTTTTCACATGTATAAATATACATGACATTTAAAAAAAAAAAAAAAACAGAAAAAAAAAAGAAAAAGAGGTTCACCAATGATAAGAACATGTAAAGGTAAAAAAAAAGCCCAAAACATACAATGTCAATAAAGCAACAGTGGAAGAATAATCAAACCAGTACATTTTGAACAAGTTGAGAAGAGATATAGGCATCCCATAGGTTCCATACAGCTTCAAATATGGTTACAGAGCTGGCATGGAGAGCGGTTAAATATTCCATTTTTTCTAATGTCTGTAATTATCTTAAATAGTGTCGGTAGTGAGGGGGGTGTGGAAGAGAGCCAGCACATTGGAATGCTTCTCCTGGCCGCTGTCAGAACATGTACAGAGAGTTTCCTGGACAGTTTGGGGAGGCCCCGGAAGGGTAAGCCCAATAGAAAGTAAAGGGGTTCAAAAGCGAGGGCGGTACGTAGTAGAGAACGTAGCAGGGACCGTACATCTTCCCAAAAGGGAATGATGGACCTACATTCACAAAAATATGATATGATAAAGGTATCCAGATTCCCTCCCACATCACCAGCAGGCAGGAAAAGCACTTAGGTTACAGGCATGGAGTACATCAGGTGTTCTGTACCAAAACAATATGATTTTATACAAATTTTCCTTATAAACTATGCATATGGAAGATCTAGATGCGTTTTCCCATATCTTTTTCCATTCCACCAAATCAATGTCACAGCTGAGAGATTGGGACCATTTGCGCATACAGTGGTGAGTGTCATTGGATAAGATTTAGGCTTCCATAAGGAGCTTATATGTAGTGGAGATTATGCCCCTTTGATGTGGGCCCTGTATACATAGACGCTCAAAGGGAGTAGGCTTCTCCAGGGTCAAAGAGGGTGACAAGGTAGAAAGGAAATGGCATATCTGCAAATAGACATAGAAATGTTGGGGAGATAGATGGGTTTTTTTCTAGATAACAAAGAAGGGTTTAAGTACTCAAATCACCAGGTGGACCAGATGGTGCAGTTGGAAGAGATTGGCTGAAGCCCAAGGGAGCACTTGGGACATGGCCAGACTGTTCAGAAGGATGGGATTGAAAAGAACATTGGTCAAGGGGGAGCAATCAGAGGCCAGCGCGAATTTAACTTTGCATCTCTTCCAAATAGACAGGGACAATTGCATAGGTCCAAGCAAGAGGTGTTGATAAAAAGTGATATCCACCACTGACGTAGACCAGAGAAAGGAGCATGGGTGAATCGGAGTTAGTTGTAGGGATTCAATCTCAGACCATATGTTGGGAGGGCGTCTAGTGGACCAGGAGATTAGGAATCTGAGGTAAGTAGCATATTAATAGGTCACAATATCCGTAGCACCTAGGCCTCCCTTAGAACGCAAGGAGAGAAGTACGGTGCGTGCGATTCTATGTTGTTTGTTATACCAGATGAAGCATAAAAGGGATTTCTGAATTGAGTGTAGCTTGGACATAGGGATGGGAACGGGAAGTGTCGTGAATAGATATAAGAGTTTGGGCAGTATGTTCATTTTTATCACATTGATAAGGCCAAGAAAGGAAATGGGTAGGGTATCCCAAAATTTTAGAGATCGGGAAATGGCAAAGAATAAAGGAGGGAAGTTAGCCTCATATATGGAGTGGTATGAAGAAGTGAGGTTGGTACCCAAATACTTTAACCACTTGCCTACCAGGCACTTATACCCCCTTCCTTACCAGGCCAATTTTCAGCTTTCAGCGCTGCCGCACTTTGATTGACAATTGCGCGGTCATGCAACATTGTACCCATATGAAATTTTGATCATTTTTTTCTCACAAATAGAGCTTTCTTTTGGTGGTATTTAATCGCCACTGGGCGCTTTACTTTTTGCACTATAAATTAAAAAAAGTGCAAAAAATTTGAAAAAAAAAAAAAAGTTTATTTGTTTCTTTTATAAAATTTTTCAAACAGGTATTTTTTCTCCTTCACTGATTTGCGTTGATGAGGCGGCACTGATGGGCACTGATAGGCGGCACTGATGGGCACTGATAGGCGGCACTGATGGGCACTGATAGGCAGCACTAAAGGGCACTGATAGGCAGTACTAATGAGGTGGCACGGATAGGCGGCACTGATAGACAGCACTAATTAGGGGTCACGGATAGGTGGCACTGATATGCAGCACTGATAGGCGGCACTGATAGGTGACACTGATGATGGGTACTGATAGACGGCACTGACTGGCATCACTTCTGGGCACTGACTGGCGGCACTGACTGGCACAACCCCTGGGCACTGACTGGTGGCACTGACTGGCAGCACTGGTGGGTGGCACTGGTGGGTGGCACTGGTGGACAGCACTGGTGGGTGGGCACAGGTGGGTGGCACTGGTGGGCACAGGTGGGTGGCACTGGTGGGCACAGGTGGGTGGGCACAGGTGGGTGGCACTGCTGGGCACATGTAGGTGGCACTGCTGGGCACAGGTAGGTGGCACTGCAGAGTGGCACAGGTGGGGGCACTGCTGGGCACAGGTGGGGGCACTGCTGGGCACAGGTGGGGGCACTGCTGGGAATGGGTGGGCGGGGCTAGTGGGCGCACAGCTGATCGGAACTTGCGGGGGTCACTGCTGGGCACCGATCATCAGGGCACTGATCATCAGTGCCCTGATGATCGGTGCCGATCCCCGCTCTGACAACTGCCGGTTCTCGGCAGTACTTTCCTCACGATCTGACAGCGTGAGGAAAGTGCAGCCGAGAACCGGCACTTGCATTTTCCTGTGATCAGCGTGTCATTGGACACCGCTGATCACGTGGTAAAAGGCCGGTGGGATCGGCCTTTCACCACATCTCGTGATCAGCTGTGTCCGTAGGACACAGCGATCACGGAGATCGCCGGGTGCGCGCCCCCTGGGGCGCGCAGGAGAGCGCGTTCTGGGAGGACGTCATATGACGTCCACTCAGAACTGGCCGGCCGCGGTAAAGCCGTCATTCGGCTATGCGCGGTCGGCAAGTGGTTAAAGAGTGAGTACACCAATGGTATGGGTAAAACGATTGGAGAAAGGACAGTGCATCGGGTGGGATGTCCAAAGGAAGTGCTTCAGTTTTGGATGCGTTGACTTTATAACCCGACAAGGCCCCAAAAAATTGTAACAGTTTATGGAGAATAGGTAGGGAGGTAAGAGGGTTTGTTAACGTAAGGAGGATATCGTCTGCAAATAAGGACAATTTGTATTCATGCTAATGAGAATGTATGTCAGGGACCATCGCGACGCATGGGTCTGCACATGCGTAGGTGTCTGTCAAGACATGCAGGCAGCAGGGCACTAGGACCCAGGCGCACCCGTCTATGACAGTGCTGGGCAGGCACTAGGACCTAGGCTGCGCCTGTCAGGTGCAGGGCGGGCTACTTAAACCAGCCCTGCACAGACACTTGTTGCCGAATGGTCTTTCTGCGATTGCTGTTATCTGATACCTGTGTTGTGAGTACTATTGATCCGGATTGTCTGACCTTGCTGCCTTCTCCTATCCTGACCCCCTGGCTTGCCTGACTTCGCTCCTGGATGTTCCCCTTTAGATCTGATCTCCTGTTATTGACCTGGCGTGTGACCCGACCATTCTTTGCCTACTGTTTTGTACCGCACCGACCCCCCGGCTACCGACTTGGCTTGTTTGACTTAGCTTTTGCTCCTCCATCCATCCATCCCTCTAGGACCCCCTGGTCCCCTCACATCAGACTCTCACCCTGCGGGAGCCCCTGGCGGACTCCTCTCCCACTGGTGGGTATATCCAGTAGTCGCGACCTGGTCTCGGAGCACTTCAAGTTCATCCCCACCATCAGGGGCTCTGGTGAACAAGTGCTCCGGAACTTAGACTCTGCGCTCTGGGGAAGCCCGACCAGTGGGTTTCTAGAGGTGCTGTCAGGTGGTCCCTTACAATGTATCTCTTGTATATCAGGATTGGACCAAATGGCGATAGCCAGCGCTTCCAGGCAAAGGATAAACAGTAGGGGGGAAAGCAGTCAACCCTGTTGTGTACCGTTTGACATTTGAAAGGAGGGTGAGAGGAACGAGGCTAATCTGACCTGTATAGAAGGCAAAGAATAAAGATCCTTCAAAGCAGCCACAAATGGACCCCGGAAGCCAAATTTCTCTAAGATCATAAACATGTAGGGCCAGCTAAGGCAATTGAAAGCTTTCTGAACATCCAAGCTTAGTAATATAGCAGGAGTCGAACATTGGTTAACCAAATCAATCAAGTCAACGGAACTCCTGATGTTGTCCACGGTATGTCTAGCCGGCACAAAGCCCACCTGATCCCTGTGTATGAGCTTGGACATGAATCTGGACAACCTGTTGGCCAAGATCTTAGTAAATATTTTATAGTCGGAATTTAATAGAGCAATGGGGCAATAGTTAGCCGGGATAAAATGGTCTTTATCAGGATTGGGAATTACAGAAATATGTGCACTTGAAAATTCCACCTGAGGGGCGACGCCCTTTAAGAGATCCTGGAATAGGGAGAGAAGATGAGGAGCCAAAGTGCCTATAAAAGTTTATAGCAGGAATAGGGTACTCTGTCAGGGCATGGAGATTTGTGGGATGGAAGTTGTTTGATTGTCTTGAATAGTTCCTTGGATGAAATCTCCACATTAAGGGCCGAGAGGTCAGGGGGTGGCAACGTCGGAAGGGATAGGGAGTCAAAAAAGGCATCAAAAGATGCCTTTTGCCGGGGTTGGTGAAGTTCTGGGGTCAAGCAATTGTAAAGGTTCTCATAGTATGTTCCAAAGATTGAGGCCATTACGTGAGGGTCATAGGTAGGGTCACATCCGGTTGGAGTAGATGGTCTGGTAACGTTGAGGGAGATTGTGCTTTGAGCCAATTTACGAGCATGCGGTGTGGTTTATTAGAGAATTCGTAGAATTTCTGTTTGACCCAAAGAAGGGACTGTGAAGATTTACGCAAATCAAGGGCTTTGACCTGGTCACGGAGAGAAGTTACCTTATGAAGCCCAGTAATAGACGGCTTTGCAAGTAATCAACGTTCAGACAAAGATAGTTGGCGTATAAGGGAAGCCCCGGCACTAGCCGAGGACTTTTTCAAACGGGAGCCCATAGAGATACAGAGTCCCCGAAAAACGGCCTTATGAGCTTCCCATAGGGTCGAGGCAGAAACCACTGAGCCAACTTTATGACGAAAATATATGTCTAGTCCTTGAGATAGTTCCTCGTGGAGATGGGTTGTAGTGAAGAAAGTCTCATTGAGGTGCCAATGACAGGCCTTCTGCATAGAGTCAGGGAAAAAAATATTCAGAGTCAGCGAAGCATGGTCAGACCACGTGACAGAGTTGATTTCAGAAGAAACCAAAAGAGGGAGTAAAGGAGCAGAGACAAAAAAAATTATCTAAGCGGGAATAACTGCGATGAGGGGAGGAATAGAAAGTAAACTGTTTGTGAAGGGGATGTCTGACCCGCCAAGCATCAAAGAGACAATATTCCCTGATCTACTTATGAAAGGATTTTGAGGAGGAAAATTGCTTCGAGGGGGTGGATTCAAAAAAGACCTTCCTGTCTTTATGGGGGGACATAATTAAATTAAAGTCGCCTACAATGATCATGTGTGGTGTAGAAAAGGAACTTTATTTGGCAAGTGTTTGGGAAAGGAACTGCAGTTGACCCACGTTCGGGGCATACAAATATAACAGAATAAGAGGAGAGCCCCCAAACATACATTCCAGAATGATAAAATGACCCGTGGGTCGACTCTGGAGGAAATGACCCAAAGGGAGCAATGTGCCCGAATCAAAATCACCACTCTGGCCTTCCCAATGGGATCAAAAGCCGAGTAGGATTGGGAAAAAAACCTTGAGGCAAAACAAAAAGAGCCTTTTGAAGAACTGATTTGATGGTCACACTATACAGCATATATTGAATATCTTTTAACCTTTTGTAATAAAATGTGGTATTATAATTTTTAACAAACACCTATTGTCTCTATTTGGTACAATTAAAGTCCAACGATTATGCATGATAGAGACATGGAAGCTGTACGTGACAGCCATTTTGTTAAGGTCTCAGCCATTTTGTTTTCATGAACAATTCTTTTTCACCCCTCCTCCCTCCTCTTGAAATGGAATTTGTGGCTGTAAGTTGTAACCAACTTCAAAAGAACCTCTTATCTTAAATAAAACACAAATAGAGGCCAGCTCCAGAGCTGTAAACGGCAAATTAGTCTTGGCAGAATGTCTATTTTGCAAAGACACTTTCCTCTGCCCTATCGCAAAACAATAACTCAGTCAGCCATCACACATAATCTGTTAGGACATTAGAGATTAGGAATGTAGAGCGTGCCATAAAACATCTATTCCACATGTAACCATTTCAAATACAGTTCATAGCATCCAACAGGAACTGGGCACATTAATATTAGGTATATATTTGGATAGATCATTTCATGCCGAGGCAAACAATGACCTACATGACTATGTTAGCACATAGGAAAGGGAAGAAAGCAGTCTCTTCCCTCCTGGGTGACAAAAGCACGCTGTGTTTAGTATCCCTGGGTTTGAAATATAAACTATTTGTGTAGGGTGCTGCTGAGAGTGGCATTGTTATGCAAGTGCGAGATTGGCTGGTCATTTGTCATGAGTTGATGAGAAGAGCAGGGGCCAGGCACCGCATTCTGTCACACACCGGTCCTTTCTTTGGCTGGGTGGTCAGAGTGGTTATTGGATATTGTTTCATTAGGGATGGTATCTATAGAGCATGATGTATATAAGAGATGAACAGCTCTTTTGTGTCTCTTGATGTTTCATAATTCTTGAATTTCTAATTCATTATACTGTACTAGTAACTCAGCCCAGGAACTTTAAATAGCTCCTCACATTATTTACTAAAACTGTTGGTTTCATGAGGTTGAATTCCTTCTTGCTAGTTGGAATGATATCATATTTATTTCATGTTCAGAAGCTTTAAGTAAATTTCTAAAAGTCTGAGATTTATTTTGAATGAGATGGAATGCTATCTAGAAATCAGCGCCAATCAGAGTTGCTGCACAAGAAGAACCCCATTCCCTTTGGATTTAAAACTTTCAAGAACCTGGGAAGAAAATTACTTTAAAAGGGTGTTGTAGGATTTAATGGCATTATCTTGTCACTATAAATATTTTATGCACACAGAGAAATGAATCTTTGCCCTCATAAATTAACTGTGTGTGGGATAAATAATTAAAAAACAAACCTGTTTTTGAACTTACAAAAGGTACAGATTCTTAACCATTTCTTTGCTAGACTGACCTGAATACTGTACATGTAATACTGTTACGTCTTTAAAAGTCTAACCGCCCACTTCCTTTGCCTTTAACTTATTCAGTTATATTTTCTATATTAGTTAAATCCTAAAAAGGTTTATTTATTATTTATGAATTGCAACTGCTTAAAGCCAACTGCCATTGAGTGCTAGTATGCATTGCCTACTAGTACATTGTGAAAGACTTACCTTAAAATGAAGCCCTCCAGCTGTCACTGCTAACAGGGCTTCCATCTACACCCGGTCTTCCTTCTGGGTTCACAGTCTCCGGTCGTTTGAATGTCCTAGTCAAGATGACGTCACTTCCACATATGCACATGGGAGCCACAGCCGTGGCACAGTGCTCTGAAGAGATGATACACTGTCCCTTCAGAGCACAGTGCACATGTCGATAATGTCACTGGATGCAGAAGTATTGAATATCTCATAAACAGTGAATGTTTAGGAGGTATTCCTTAAAGTGTTACTAAACCCAGGACCCTGCATTCACTATATCTGGTCTCCCACAGTACATAGAACATGGAAATGCAATTATTTTAGTAAATATAAACTGCTAAATGCCTTTTCTCATCAGCAGTTAGAGCAGTCTTGTGACTTCAGTGGAGCTTGTAGGAGTTTTCTTTCTGCTCTAGGAGGATGCAAAACCCCTGACCCTCTGTCTGGACAGTGTTGATTGGCCCTGTGCTGATCACATGCACTCTCCCAAGAAAAAAAAAAATCTCTCTAGCAATACACACTAAACTGAGCATGTGCAGAAGGGTTACGGGTTCAGTCTGTCTGATCAGTGTGAACATTTGAACAAGAGGAGGGGCATAGAAGTCAGGATCAAACAGCCTTTTTACACAATGTAGAGGATTAACCCCTTAGGTTCCAGTGAGTATAACAAGCATGCTTTACTGTATATACATGCTGATTTTACTGTCGTGTGTTTAGTAATTCTTTAAAATAAAGCTTACCTGTAGGTACATATGAGCAGTCGGTGTTTATTACCACTTTAATTCACAAGTGAAGCATATACAAGGGAATATTTATCGCAGCAGGATAATGCATCCCATGTTTAAACTGCACCTTGGACTTCTACCTACTACTAGCTACTCATATAGGTGCAGCAAACAGCAAATATAGGAACACTGGTAAGGTATACAGATAGGTTTCCGATTCAGGTTAAACATGAGTTTTACCCAAAATCAAGTAAATAATGGCCAGAGAAAATGGCAAACTTATGCGGTTGTTTGCGTCTATAGCAATTGGACCAATAAAAAGGTATTGCTGAAAACGGCTATATTTATTTAGTCAGAAACACACTCATTGTGTGCTGGACAAACCCAGGAAAAGATCACAGAATGTTTATAGGGACAGATCATTTTTGCTATACTACCACTATACAGTACTACAGCTTAACCGCTTGACATCCGGAGGATTTCCACCCTTCATGACCAGGCCAATAGCTGCGATACGGCGCTTCATTACTTTAACTGATTGCGTGGTCATGCAACGCTGTACATAAATGAAATTTATGTCATCCCCCCCCCCCCCACAAATAGAGCTTTCTTTTAGTGGCATTTGATCACCTCTGTTTTTTTTTATTTTTTGCGCTATAAATGAAAAAACACCGACATTTAAAAAAAAAAAAAGAAAAAACAATATTTTTTACTTTCTGCTATAAAACATCAAGTTAAAAAAAAAATCAAATTTCTTCATGAATTTAGGCCAAAATGTACTCTGCTATATGTTTTTGGTAAAAAAAATCTCAATAAGCGTATATTGATTGGTTTGCGCAAAAGTTATAGTGTCTACAAATGGCTGTATATATACTGGAATTTTTTTTTATACTAGTAATGGCGGTGATCAGCAACTTCTAGTGCGACTGCTGTATTGCGGCAGACAGTCTGACACCAACTGACACTAAATGACACTTTGTGGGAACCAGTGACACTAACACAGTGATCAGTTCACTGACTGGAAAGGGGTTAAACAGCTAGGACGATCAAAGGGTTAATTGTGTGCCTAGCCAGTGTTTTTGTGTGTACAGTGTGTTGCTTTTACTAGGCAATCAAATTTTACTAGCAGACCACCGTTGAGATAACACAGCTCTGCTTTGTATACATAGGCAAAGCTGTGTTCTGTCAGTCTCCTCGGCGATCGACAGGTGCCGACGCTCATCCATTGATCAGCCTCAGTGACAGAAATACAAAATCAATTTTATGTACTTGATTTTGCACAGAACATCCGCCCTGTAGCAGTAAATCTGCTATAGAACGGTCGGCAAGTGGTTAAAACGGCTGTGTTTACATTCAGTCATATACGCAGTTAGTTAATGTGTGTTTGAGACTTGGAGCAGATACAGAGAGCTCACACAGTCTATACAGGGATTCTTTCACTGATGCACTACCACAATACAATACTGCTAGTGAAAAACACTATTTTTACAGTCAGTCAAAAATACAGTCAGGAGATTTTGAACACTTAGGAAGGGATAACACCGTCTTTGCAGAGAGAGATAGTTGCTGCTACACTATACAGCTCTGCTGAAAAATGCTATACCCGGTCCTGTTTAGAGCCACATTACAGTGAATTGCAGCATAGTGGGTTACATATTTCCTCTCACAGATGCAAAGACCCAACAGTCCTTTTAGGACTTTTTGTGTGTGTCTGCAACAACTTCTGTTGTTGTTTAGCTGCTGACCCCCTTTGCAATTTTTGTGTTTTTTTTATTCCATGTTTACTGTACACTGTCATTTTCAGTTCTTGATAAATCTTGTCTGATCTTTTGCTCTTAAAGTGGAGCTCCACCCAAAAGGGAAGTTCCACTTTAAGGACTGGTCCCCCGCTCCCCGTTAAGGATTGTCACCTTTGGAGAATGGGTACCCGAAATTGATAGGTACCTGCTCCCACTTCTGCTGCGATCGCCTCCTCTCCCCCCTCCCTTCCTGTAGTCTTCTAGGACACGTGACAGGTCCCAGAAGACCACAGGACCAGAGAGCGCAGCACTATTCACACATGTGCAGTGGGCACCCAGCTGTGAAGAAGCTGGCAAAGCCGGGTGCCCGCACTGAAGATGCCGGCGCTAGGAAAACATTATGACCGGGGAAACTGGCTGCAGGGAGGACACCGCGGGATCGAGGGGCAGGTGAGCGTCTGTTTTTTAAAAACAGTTTTTGTAGCTGCTGACTTATATTTTTAACAGTTTCACTGGAACTCCACTTTAAGTTTCAGACTACCAAAAGGGATTTATACAGGGCAGGGGCAGACTGACCATTTGGGAACTCGGGCACTGCCCGAGGGCCCTGAGTCAGTAGGGGGCCCCATGAAATTCCCCTGGTACCTTTTTCATAGGCTTTTTTGGGTGTGGGTGAGGACACAGGGGCCCCATGATCCCCTATTGTCTGAGGGCCCCATGAGTTGTCAGTCTGCCCGTGATACAGGGGGACATTTACTAAACCTGGGGCACTCAGAATCTGGTGCATGGCAGCCAGTCACATTCTAACTTCACCTTGTTCACTTAAGCTTTGACAATAAAACCTGGAAGCTGATTGGTTTCTATGCAGAGCTGTACCAGATTTTACACAATCTAGTTTTAGTAAATCAACCCCATAGTGTTTATCATGTGTGATCCCTTATGATTAAGTCAGGTGACGAAACATGTCAAGGGAAGTGATGTCAGATGCATAGAGGAACTGGAAGTGATCCGGCGGCCATTTTAGAATCTGGTAAAACCTCATAGAAGTCCATGTGGAGGAACCAGGGAACTCTGAGAGGTTTGGATATTCTGATAAAGGCTATTTTAAAGAGGAATCATGATGTAAGCATATTCAATAAAGTATTTTAAATTGTATATGCGGGTTTACGCTATGATTTATTCTATATATGGTGGGTATCGGTGGATTGGTGGAGATTCATGGTTATACTTGAAAGCTGCTATATCTGGATGACATCTTGATCTGATCCATGAGGCTGTGATGATCCTTTGGTTGAAGCAGAATTTGTGATAATACCCTCGCTGGGAGGTGTAAAGGCATATGATTTACATATTTTTGGTAAGGGTATTCACTCCTTACACTATAGAAGTGGACACAGTGTTTCACATGTTGTTTTTGGATGCATATTTTACACTGGATTGATTCACTGGCACTATTTTGACACTTTCACTTTTTTCACTATTTGTGATCAGGTATGGTTGTTTGCGTTTATCACATCTGTTTCATTTATATTTTATTTAAGATAATGCACTATGTGATTTTTCTTTTTATGTTGAGGTTTCTTTGAGCCATTGAAAGGCTGAATATGAAGATTAATGATTGAAGTTGGCACAGCGTGACTTTTTATAACATTATTTAATTTTATTTCTTATCTATTTTTGGACTGTTACATTTTGAATTTTTTTTTCTTTTAATATATTTGTGTGATATATACGGTACTTTTGGGATTATTGGTATTTGCATATTTATATTCACACTCAGAATCTGGTGCATGGCAGCCAGTCAGACTCTAACTTTACCTTGTTCACTTAAGCTTTGACAATAAAACCTGGAAGCTGATTGATTTCTATGCAGAGCTGTACCAGATTTTACACACTCCAGTTTTAGTAAATCAACCCCATAGTGTTTATCATGTGTGTACCATATTACTTATTACTTGCTGTTTTCTCTGAAATAAACTATAAATATGATTTATTAAGATAAAGCCAGCCTTGCCTCTCCCTTTGAAACTACAGCTGCTCACTGTGCAAAGACTTTATGGTATATTCTGTGATTTTTTTTTTTTTTTTTAATCAATACTAGATACATATTTTTTATTCAGTGTCTTCAATTCAAGAAAAATCATGTTATTGATCTGCTTTACTATGCTTTTGTATGTGTTAATCATTACATTCTTTCTTGTGGTTCTTTGCATGAGACTTCCAATTTATTTGAAACATCAATGTCCACTTTTTCCCTTATGCTATTAGTGCCCTCTCTCCACATTATCAGGAGAGCCCAGGGATGTGTCTGAGGCCAAACCAAAAAGCTGTTTTACATTATACAACCATGTTCAGATAATACCAAGATAACCCCCTGTCTCCATCTTCACCTCTGAGAGGCCAGTGTGTGAGTTAGCAGGCTTATTTTGCAGGGAATCCAATGTTCATTTTTTGCTTAGTGACAACTTGCCGCTCAGGACAAGGACTTGTTTGTATTTAAACTGCAGTGCCTAGGTTTGCAATTCTTTCTTTGTTTTTTTTCCTCAACATAGCAGCCCTTACAATGCAAAAAAAAAATAAAATAAAGTAAAATTAACTATCTCAATCAAATATACTACTTCTGCATGCAGAACTGATGCACATCACTTTAGACAGGCCTTGTATAAAGGGGATTTGCTAGATGTCATGGCAGGTATGGCAAACACGGGGATGCTTTGGAGCACACCACTATTGCACAGAAGTGTGCAGCGATGTGCCGCACACAAAGGGCAGCTTTGCCTGGATCAGCAACAGGTGTGAAACCAAGGCAAACCTGTGGGAGGCTGGATAGCCTGTTCCTATAAGGAGATCCCCCTTCATCTATCCCTAAAATATGGTGGATTAATCACTCAGTGCTCATCATGAAATGCAGCAAAGAGTTTCTTTTGAAGAGCTTCCTCGTAGTGGAGCACTTTGTGCTCCCTCATGGATGGTGGCATTGATCCAGGATCGGTGCTAGACTATTTCGTGCCCAAGGCAAGACCAGCTACTTGCACCCCACCCCCGAAAAAAATTTAAACCAGTAGAATATATTAAATCAACAAAACATGAAACTGCTACATTTCTCTTCACCTGCAAAAGTAAGTGTCATAAGATGCAAGCAGCACCAATATTAAAGACAAAATCAGCATCACGGATGGACTGTTTCTGTGGCTGGCAGTGGCAGAGTGACAGTTGCAGTATGTGGAGGATGATGGATCCACACTCTGACAGATCCCAAGCTGGAGTTTCCCAGCCAATGGGAGGAGATAAAACGCTGTGACAGGAGGCAGCTGAACTAAGCGATCCCACACAGTGACAGATCTGACACAACACACCAACAACACACATCAGCAGGCACTAGAAGTGCAGGTTGTGGGACTGTGATGATGTCATCACTCACTGACAAATTGTCAGTGATGGATGTCCGGTAGGTTGGGTCACACTCGCACAGACATGAGACATCAGAGTCAGACATTACCTTCCTCGGCAGGCACAGGTCTGCCTCTGCTGATGAATGGGAAGAGAAGGACTGGAACTCCACAGTGATCAGCAGCCGCTACCCAGCTTGCAAGGATTGAGTCTGTGTGGAACAATGGAAGGAGCAGCAGCTCAGCTGCTACATTGGCCCCAGACACCCAGCATCTTCCTTTGTTCTTTCTTCATCCCCTCTGCTGCCCCTCCTCTCAGCTGAAGGATCATTCATGATGTGGCGGCATCCTACAAAGAGAAAGTGCTGGCCTGTGCTGTGCCCAGGCATCCCTAGGTGGCAGTGTGCCCTAGGCGGCCACATAGTGTGCCTAGTGGAAGCACCAACCCTGCATAGATCCCACATAATTTTACCCTTGAATAGAATAGTGGTGAAACATCCCCTTTGAAGCTGATCCAAATTTCCTCCATCTCACCATCATCACTACAACCCTCCTCCACCCTACTAGAACCCCAACACTCCTTCTCCTCGCCACCAGAACCCCAACCACCTCCTCCTCTTTACCTCTAGCACACCAACCCTCCTCATTTTCTTCACATTCCTCCTCTGTCTCTTGTTGCTTCTGCCTCACAAAAATGGAGGTTTTAGGCAAAGGATCCTGACTATGAGACAGCAGAAAATCCTGTTCATCCTGGTGCTGTGCCTCCATTTCCCAGTGTATTAGTTGGGTGGTGGTTGGTTGGAAAGAACCAATATATCCAGGAAACTGAAGTTTTATGTTGTATCCTTTGTAATGCTGAAAACTCTGCTAAGGCAAAAGTTGTATAAAGGAGCTTTCCATGGAATAAAAGTAAAAACACCTTGAAATGCAACACCTTAAAACTCCACAGGTTAGTCTTTGAAGTGCTGCCTTTGGTTGGAAATTATTACCATCCTAGGACAGTCTGCTTCACTTTGTCATCATTGTATTCACCGTTCCCACAGAAAGATTTGTCTCTTCTGCAATTTCAGGACAGGGTTGTGGGCTTGGAATGCCATATAGCCATCTTTGAGATGTTTACACCATTCAAATGTCTTACTGCAGCTGAGCGTCGAATCACCATGCTGTGCTTGAAGTCTTCTGTAGATATCTGCGGGTTTTATGCCTTTGTTCACAAGAAACATCATCACCATACCTTGTTTATTGCACGCACTAACACTGTTGTCTGCCATCTTCATTAATGGTCTCTGGACTGGCCCGCAACATGTATCAGTAACAGGACATACTTGCCACTTACTACAGCATGTAGTACCACCCCGCTAGCATCCCTTTTTATGCCTGTAAAGTTCCTGGTTTGACTTGAACACTATATATATATATATATATATATATATATATATATATATATATATATATATATATATATATACACAGTATATTGCCAAAAGTATTGGGACACCCCTCCAAATTATTGGATTCAGGTGTTCCAATCACCTCCATGGCCGCAGGTGTATAAAATCAAGCACCTAGGCATGCAGACTGCTTTTACAAACATTTGTGAAAGAATGGGTCGCTCTCAGGAGCTCAGTGAATTCAAGCGTGGGACCGTGAAAGGTTGCCACCTGTACAATAAATTCATCCGTGAAATTTCCTTGCCACTAAATATTCCACGGTCCACTGTTAGTGGTTTTTTAACAAAGTGGAAGCAAATGGGAACAACAGCAACTCGGCCACAAAGTGGTAGGCCATGTAAAATGACAGAGCGGGGTCAGTGCATGCTGAAGTGCACAGTGTGCAGAAGTTGCCAACTGTCTGTAGAGTCAATAGCTAAAGACCTCCAAACTTCATGTGGCCTTCAGATTAGCACAACAACAGTGCATAGAGAGCTTCATGGAATGGGTTTCCATGGCCAAGCAGTTGTATCTAAGCCTTACAACACCAAGTGCAATGCAAAGCGTCAGATGCAGTGGTGTAAAGCATGCCACCACTGGACTCTAGAGCAATGGAGAGGTGTTCTCTGGAGTGACGAATCGGGCTTCTCTATCTGACAATCCAATGGACTTGTCTGAGTTTGGCGGTTGCTGGGAGAACGGCACTTGCCTGACTGCACTGTGCCAAGTGTAAAGTTTTGTGGAGGGGGGATTATGGTGTGGGGTTGTTTTTCAGGGCTTGGGCTTGGCCCCTTAGTTCCAGTGAAGGGAACTCTTAAGATATTAGCATATAAGACATTTTGGACAATTTCATGCTCCCAACTTTGTGGGAAAAGTTTGGGTATGACCCCTTCCTGTTCCAACATGATTGCTCACCAGTGCACACAGCAAGGTCCATAAAGACATGGATGAGTGAGTTTGGGGTGGAGGAACTTGACTGGCCTGCAAAAAGTCCTAACCTTAACCTGAAAGAACACCTTTGTGATGAATTAGAGCGGAGACTGCGAGCCAGGCCTTCTTGTCCAACATAAGTGCCTGACTTCACAAATGCGCTTCTGGAAGAATGTCAGGATAGCACCAAACCCCCCAAATGACCCCTTTTTGGAAAGTAGACACCCCAAGGAATTTAAAAAGAGGCATGGTGAGTATTTTGCATATCTATTTTTTTTTCTCACAAGGTTTTGAAATATATTAAAAGAAAAACTATGTTTTTGTTTTCTTCATTTTCCAAAACCTTGTGGTGACAAACGAGATCTGCAAAATACTCACCATGCTTCTTATCATATTCCTCAGGGTGTCTACTTTCCAAAAATGGGTCATTTGGGGGGTTTGGTGCTATCTTGGCATTTCAGGGCCTCCGAAACTGTGATAGGTAGTCAGGAAGTGTAAAGAGGAAATAAAGCCCTTTAAAAGCGTGAAGGTGCTTATTAGATGTTGGGGTCCTGTACTTGGCTAGACTGCCAAAAAGTCTCTCACATGTGGTATCCCCATACTCAGGAGAAGTAGCAGAATGTATTTTGGTGAGTAATTTCACATATACCCATGGCATGTGTGAGCAATAAATTATTTGAGTGACAATTTTGCTTAAAAAGTTTTTTTTTTTTTTTTTTGTTTTCCAAAAACTTGTGGTAAAAAAATAAATTCTTCTATTGATTCAAAATGCCTCTCAGCAAATAGTTTGAGGTGTCTACTTTCCAAAAAGGGGTCATTTTGGGGGGTGGGGGCATTTTATGCCCAGCATTACAAGTTTATGCCACACATCACTCACTCTTCTAACCACCTGAAGACCAAGCCTTTTCTGACACTTTTTGTTCACATGAAAAAAATCTGTATTTTTGCTAGGAAATTACTTTGAACCCCCAAACATTATATATTTTTTTTAAAGCAGACACCCTAGTGAATAAAATGGTGGGTGCTGCAATTTTTTATGTCACATAGTACTCATGCAGCGATTTTTCAAACGCAAATTTAAAAAGAAAAATAAATTTTTTTTAATTTTAATGCACAAAAACACACTATGTTGGCCAATTATTTGAAAACTTATACAAGATGATGGTATGCTGAGTAAATAGATACCAAACATGACATGCTTTAAAACTGAGCATGCCCCGTGCAATGGCGACAAACTTCATACATTTTTAATATCCATAGCCAACGCTTTAAAAGCCTATACAAGCTACCATTTTAGATTAACAGAGGAGACCTAGTGCTAGAAGTACTGCTCTTGTTCAAATGTTTGAGGCGATACCTCACATGCATGGTGCAACCGCTGTTTCCATACTGGCATGGAGTCAACGCTCACTCACACAGGTGCGCACGGGGAGGTGGTGAGGCTACTTTTTTTTTCTAAGTTATTTTGATTTTTTTATTATTTTTACACTGTCCCTTTTATTTTTTTTATCACTTTTAATGCCATCACAGGGAATGCAGATATCCCTTATAACTTCATTGGGCATTGTCATATATTCTTTTCTGAGAAATCTGGGGTCTATCAGACTCTAGATATCTCCTCTGCCCTTACATTATCTAATCAAACCAAAATCGGTGTTATCAGATGATTTCCCAATTTACAAATGGCGCTGTTTATATCCTGCGAAACTGAAGTGATGAAATGCTTGATTTCTTAGGCTATAGAGATGATTGGCACCATTCTGGTCTCCAATCAACTCTATGGTCAGCTGGCAGAAACACCGGCTGCATTCTCAGGTTCCGCCGATGGCACCGGACTGCCCGAGAAGCCCGTGGAAGGCAGCGGTTGAGGGGTGGCATCTTCTCCCACTGCATGTAAAAGCAATACTGCAGCTAATTAGCCACTAGAATTGCTTTTACATGAAAGCCCATCGCTGGCTGAAAACAACGATACCAGGATGATGCCTGCAGCTGTAAGCATCATCCTGGTATAACCATTCAAACTCCAGTGATGTACTAGTACATCTTTGGTCCTTGTTGGGTATATATGCTATGTTCTTTTGTTTATGCAGCCTGTGGGATGAATGAAAAATAGAGAAGAAATCTCTGCCAGAAAACGTGTGGTATGCCCACCATTAGAATATATGGCCCTGCATACACCCATTTCTAATGGTGGGCACACATGAAATGTGGCAACAAATATTATACAATATATATGCTGAAGCATAGGGGCTATCCAACCACTGGCCACCCCATGCCTCCATGCTTCGGCATATATGCTCTTTTTAAACTGCGGATGAAAAATATCATCCAACAGCACATCCCACACTGACTTATGTATATTCTGAATATTCAGAATAAACAGGTCGGTGCTGCAGCTGAAAGCATTCCTGCAAAGAAAACAGCAATGGTTAACAATAAAAGTGTAACAGTAGAACAGTAACAACAACGACAACAAAAAATAATAATAAAAAGAGCAATAATTCTAATTCAAGCTCCTAGTCAACTCTAAACTGATGAGCTGTAAAGTCTTTTAAAGCGTCACCTAGCGATTTTTGGGCACTATAGTTTTTTTATGATATCACAGGAACACGCAATTTTAAGACATGGAATGTTTGGTATCTATTTACTCGATGAAACCTCATATTTTAACCAAAAATGGGTATTCTATTGTGTGTTTTTGCACTAAAATTCATTATATTATATTTTTTCTTATTATGTTTAATAAACAGTTGCACAAATATCATGTGACATAAAGGTTTGCAACTATCACCTTTTTATTCTAAAGGGCCTCTGCTTTCATAAAATATATAATGTTCTGGTGGTTTCAGTAATTTTATTGCCAAATCTTAAGATTTTTACATATATGAAAAAACAAAAATGCTCTGGAACCTAACTGGTTAAGCTTTATTTTCTATACAATTTCCTATAGCCTTTAGATCTGCTGTGGCCGCTACTCTCAATTCAGCCATATTACTACTGGATAAAACAATTAGATGTCCCATCCAAAACAACCTTAAAAAGTTATTTCTTTAAACTTGTAATGAATCAGATTACTGTTGATTCAGTATTTAAAGTTGAAGAATAGGTGTGATTTTTCTTGCATAATTACATTGATCCAGCTTGGAACTGGATCTATTGGGTCCTGGGCTGAACAGCTATCTTTCTGCATAGTATCCACAGAGAGCCCCTTGCAGTTTACTGCCACTATTCAAAGACTGTAATTTTTTTCAATGAATACAAGGTGTTCTCTGATTGGATGAGGTAGACAGGTGGGTTAGTGATATCACAAAATTCATCTAGTCCAATCAGAGAACAAATTGTATTCACTAACAAAAACAAGACATTCCATAAATATCAGCAGTGCTGAAGCAGAATGGCAGCTGCTTGGCATTGGACCCAGAAGACTGCTGCTATAACTTTAGTATTGGCAATTACTAAAGTAATTTGCAGCTTCCATAGGGAATGGTCAATGTAGCTATGGGATGTGTATATTTACATTGATCTAAACTGGACCAATGTAACTGTGAAATAAAAATCATATCTAAACTTCAGCTTTAAGACAAGCAGTAATGTAAAAGCAAAGAAATCAAATAAATATGCTAAATATATGATCCCAAAATATGGTGTCGCTGATGCTGTATAATGAAATCGTACTGCTCTATAAGGTTAGGTTCACATCTATGCAGATTGTAGATCGTGCAATTTCACAGTGCATTTTGATTTTTTGAACACACGTTTTTGATATGTTTTGCTTTTTTTTGCCAATAGGAAAGTATTGACTTTGATGCCACCTTGATGCCACTGTTATGTGACTTTGGATGGGTGCGGCTTGGATATGATATTGGTGCAACTTTGGATGGGTGTGACTTTGATGTGACTTTAGGTGGGAGCGACTTGGATGCGACTTTCGATGGGTGAGACTTGTATTCCTGGTTCGCATCGAATGCGATTTCAAAGTGGTGAGATTTGGTTCCATTTAAATTTACTGCTGATATAGACACAGGTGCGACTACAGTGCCATTTACCTTATAGTCTATGAGAATTAAATTGCACTGAAATTGTGAAAAAGCAATGCAGGAACTATTTTTCAAATTAGATGCGACTCGTGGTGCTGTAAACCAGGGTGTATGCGACTTTGATGCAACTTTCTAAGGGTGCGACGTTGATGTGACTTTGGATGAGTGACACTTGGAGGCGACTTGGATGTGACTTTGGATAGTTGCGACTTGGTTTTGACTTTGAAGCAACTTTGGATAGGTACGATTTTGAATGACTGTGACTTGGATTTGACTTTGGGTGGGTGTGATTTTTAATGCAGCTTTGGATGGGTGCAACTTAAATGCGACTTGCTGAATGTAAAAAAAAAAGCCAGCAATAAAACATAAAATAAACTGCATGAGGGTCCCCATGGGTCTGGTATAGATTTTAATGGGAACCCCACACCAAAATTAAAAAAAAAACAATGTGGGGTCCCCCCCAAATCCATACCACACCCTTAAATCTGGTATGGATCTTGAGGGGAACTCCACACTTAAATAAAAAAAAAATGGCATGGGGGCCCCAAACGTCTATTATTATTATTATTATTATTATACAGTATTTATAAAGCGCCAATAGTTTGCTCAGCGCTGTACATTACAGAGGGGAACAGAACATGTGACAGAACAATACCAATACAATGCAAAACATGAGGGGATCGAGGGCCCTGCTCTTTCGAGCTTACAATCTAGGAGTCTATAACATATATATGCAGCCCAGCAGGCTAAGAAATGAGAGGGGTGGGTGAGCGAGTGCCTCCCCTCCTGAACCATACCAATATGACCTCAAAATGGGGGGAGTGCTTTGGGTTAGGGGGGCTCCCTACACAGTTTTTTTTAATTTTGGCATGGGATTCCCCTTAAAATCCACACCAGACCTAAAAGGCCTGGGCAGTCCCGCTGATATCTGATAAGTCGTTGTTAAGGATGTGGCAGCTGCCCTTAACAACCATGTTGTGCTTCTGCAAAAAGCTGTCATATTGAAAATATTCAGATGCAACTTTCATGTGACTATGTGTCCAAAGTGACATGTTAGGGTTGGGGTTAAGGGCTAGGGTTAGGGCTAAATGTTATGGTTTAGTGTTCTAACTTTAACATTTAACGCTAACCCTAACCCCAATATTCAACCCTAACTCTAGCCCATAACCCTAGCCCCAACATTTAACTCTACCCCTAACCCTTAATCCTAACATTTAATCCTAGCCCTTAACCCTAACATATATTCCTAACCTTAGCCCTTAACCCTAACCCTAACATTCAACCCTAACCCTTAACCCCAATATGCGATTTTGGAAAAATAAAAGTTCCTGCACTACTTTGATGCTACTTTCATGCTACTTTAGTGTTAGAGAGTGTAAAATCGCATTAGCTTTGAACTACGTGAACAGAAATGTCATACTTTCCTGTTAGCAAAAAGGAAAAAAAAAGGTTGCATTAAAGCCACACCCGGCCAAAGTTGAATCAAAGTGGCATCAAAGTTGCACCCATCCAAAGGTACACTAAAGTAGCACTAAGGTCAAACTGGAATCAAAGTCAATATTTTCCTATTGGCAAAAAATGCAAAACGCATCAAAAACACAACACGTTTTTGGTTCTATTAGTTCCATTAAAGTCTATTGCACAAAAAACGCAGTATGCTGCAGGAAAAAAAGTCCCTGATCCGTTCAAAAAAAACACACCATCTCAAAACACACAGATATGAACTAGATCCATAGGAAATCATGTAAATGGACTGTAGTGTGGTTCTGCAAACTGGAAAATGCACTGAAATCTGCATAAGTGTGAACTTGGGGTAAGACCAATGCAGCTTAAGAGCATGTCCCAAACTTGAAATTAAAAAGCATGGTGTTTTTCCATCGTTGCCATTGAAGTCTAAAAAAAGAACCCTCTCCCCACTGAACAATACTTTTGTAAACGGTGTCTTTGCATTGGTGCATGCCTCCCATGCCAGTACCCAGCTGCCCATGCCCTTCGTTTGGAATCCCTAGCGGTCTGGTTATGTCAATATTTCTGTGCTCAAAGCGGTACATTTTGCATGGAAATATGTCATTTTTTTATTGTAGGCCTGTAATTCTTAGGAATAACTCACTGAAATCTGTCCGAACAAGAGTCTAGTAAACATCCCGGGTAGGATAACATTTAAAACACGAAATCATAAATTATAATATAATAAATAATCATAAAAAATAATATAATAATAATAAATGTAATTCAATAATATAATCAAAGCAAAAACACTGAAATTTGAAATAGAGCACCAAGTTTGCAAATCACTGAGCTCAGTCGCAAAATCGTTTTCAGTGTCTGATTACGAATTTCCCCAGAAATCATTATCACTCAATTCTGCAAGTGGTTCTAATTTACTATCACTGTTTTCTAGCTGGTCTAAAACCGATTTTGACCTAAAGGGACGCCTTTTGGACGCCATGGACGTTTCTCAGTTTCCAGGCAGAAAGAACAGTAAAAATGCAGGCAGGGCGCAGGACAAAGCACTAGGGACAAAATGTATGTGAAATGCTTTGATACAGTAATGTTTTACTACGTGATTTTAGTGTATTAGTGAATGTCACTTTTTAACTTTTTTAAAATTTCCCGCCGGCCCCGTGTGTCCCGTACGTTCCGACGCTCGTAGGGACCGGAACCCAGAAGACGGATGTCGGCATCGGCCAGAGGAGATGGTAGGGGACGCTGCAGGGGGGACATCGCGGGAGCGCAGGACAAGGTAAGTGAAAAAGGGAATCCCAGAGCAACGCTGCAGGGTAATCCCGAGTGTAGCTCGGGGTTGCTGCTTCAGTTACTAAAAGTTAACCCGCAGCTACACTCGGGAATACCGCCAAGGAGGTTAATATGGACAGAACTGGTTTTTAACCCCCCTTCTCCTCACAGATTTCAATGAGGTTTACGTTTGCAATTTTCTGAACGCATGATGAGTTTAACAAATGGCCCGTTAACCGAACCCAAGCACAGTCACTTTTTCCTATGAATGTGTGCTGGGGCACTGTAACACACCAGTCATTTTTGTGCATTGCAGTAATTCTAGGTAAAAGGCACATTTTACTGTACATTAGCAAAACACAGATGCAAGTTCTGCTTTTAAAGTGGTTCTAAAGGCTGAAGGGTTTTTTCTACCTTCATGCATTCTATATGCATGAAGATAAAAAACCTTCAGTGTGCAGCTCCCCCCACAGTCCCCCTAATACTAACCTGAGCCTCCTCTCAATCCAGCAATGTGCATGGGAGACTGGTCTGTCCTGGGTCTTTTTCCTCATCGGCTGAGACAACAGCGGGTGACATTTGCTCCCACTGCTGTCAATCACAACCAGTGAGCCAATGAGGAGGGGAGCAGGGCTGAGCCTCAGCTCTGTGTGTCTTATGGAGACAAACCAGTGCCCATTGCAAGCCGCTTGCCATTGGAGGCACTGATCAAGTGGGAGGAGCAAGGAGCGCTTGCAGGGGATCAAAGAAGAGGATCAGGGCTGCTCTGTACAAAACACTGCACTGAAAAGGTAAGTATGACATGTTTGTTTTTTTTTAAACCCAAACTTTTAATATCATTTTAAGGTTTTTTTTTACATTGTGCTTTAGAAAGGTTATGTACATAAGTGACATTTCTGTGCAATATTGTTGCAATATTTTGTGCAATATGGTTATTAAGAAAGAAAGATTTGCATGATAAGCTTTTTTATACCTATTGTTGGGATCCACAAATATAGCAGTATTACAACATGTGTCCTATTGTTGCAGAAAATGCATGTCTAAAATGGACCCAATTAAAATAATTTAGAGCAACTCTGGGAATGCTTGGAGAAACTGCCATCAAGATATTATGTTTTGTGTGCAGTCACCTGGAAATTGCACTAACAAGCCTATGTCATCTGGTCAAGGAGGGTATTATTTGTCAGGAAATATTGATGTATTCACTAGCTTCTTAGAAAAAGTAACAGGATTATGGTATCTGGATAGCCACCTCAACCTGATTTTTAACAGAATTCATGCATATATTATAATTGTTCCATTCTTTCTGTAACTATAATTTTTTCTTAATTTTTTTTTAAGTTTTAGGTTTTCACACAGATCTGTTATGCCCCAATCCTTTCTCATTAATAGGGTACATTTACATTAAGGGTTTATCCATGCAAGGATAGCAGAATTTCTCCAGTGTGTACTCAGATTGGCTCTTTGCATTCATATTTTGCGGACATGGAATCCCCAGGAGACCCAACCATAACCTACATAGCAGGACACGATGATAACCTTTCTGTGGAACTCAGGGCTTTGACTTTACTACATGGATACAATAACATAGCAGCCCTAAATATTTTAGAGAGTTGCAGTCCAATAAGCAATCATTTGTACTTGCACACTGCCAGAGGAAGAGATGGGGCATATTTTATTTAGATTAAAAAAAATTCAGTTTATTATGCCATAGTCAACAGCCAGAAATATATATGGACATGCAGCACACTATGTAAATGTTTTTACTAAGCCACATGTCAAGAAGGAGAGACTAGGCAAGTTTGATCCTCCTAAAAGGTCAGAGTGTATTTTTTCAAAGCAACGAGCCAGATGAACTACTTCAAGACGAACCCCAGGACTGGGCCCATAGATTGAGGGAGAACCATGATTCCCAGTTGGAATCGGTAAACGATTTTTTCAAGGCCATGGCTATTTTTTATGACAACCCACAACGGGCAGCCTCCGCTGAATCCACTTTATACTCACTTCGACAGGGTCGCCGAGCAGCAGAGGAATATGCCTCTGAGTTCAGGCGATGGATGGGTGACACGCGCTGGAATGATGCTGCACTGCGTCACCAATTCCGGGTCGGACTCTCAGAGGCCCTTAAAGATGAACTGGCCCGAGTGGGCCTCCCAGAGTCCCTGGAGGATCTGATCTCCCTGGCAATTCAAATCGATCACAGGCTGCGGGAACGCCGGTCTGAGAGGTCTGGCCAGGGTCAAGGAGTTACATGGGCACCACCCAGAGGTACAGGTCAGCTAACTTCCACAGACCACCTGCCATCCGTTCCAGTGGACACCTCGGAGCCCATGCAGTGGGGACTGGCTCGACATACCCTGTCCCCGGAGGAGCGCCAGCGAAGACGTACCAGAAACCTCTGCTTTTACTGTAGAGAAGCCAGGCATATCATGGAGACTTGCCCTGTGAAAGCACGTAAGTCGTGATCTTCAGTTCCTTCCTGTTCTATTGGGAATATAAGTCAGTCTAGCTACTTAACGGTACCCCTCTTTTTTTCAGCTCCCAAGAAAAACCGTGGAAACGACGGCTATCATTGACTCAGGGGCCTGCAGTTGTTTTTTGGATCTTGACTTTGCACGTCAGCAAGAGATTCCTCTACAGGCCAGAAAATGGGGTCTCGATCTGTTTTTAGCTGACGGCTCCCGGATTAGATCGGGGTTGGTAGATCAGGAAACCCCCCCTATGCTTACCACCATAATGGGACACCACCGGGAACTTTTACGTTTTGACGCCATCGCGTCACCCCTTTTCCCAGTGATCCTGGGCCTTCCATGGCTACAGGCCCATAACCCCCAGATCAACTGGGAAACTGGATCACTCGGTTTCCTGTCGGCATATTGTCAGGAACACTGTCACGCCTCAGGGCCCGGGGCCCCCCAAATTCTCCTGTGTTTCGAGGAGGATCCCAGTTTAAAACAGGTGGTTCCAGCAGCTTACCATGACTATCTTGACGTTTTTAGTAAACGTGGGGCCGACACTTTGCCTCCTCATCGCCCATATGACTGCCCAATCGACCTGTTGCCGGGATCCGAGATCCCTTTTGGCCGAATCTTCCCTTTGTCCGAGGTAGAGTTGGGGGTGCTTAAGGAGTATATAGAGGTGAACCTCCAGAAGGGATTTATCCGACCCTCCACCTCACCTGCGGGGGCGGGTATTTTCTTTGTGGAAAAGAAAGATAAATCCCTGAGGCCCTGTGTGGATTATCGGGAACTAAACCGAATCACAATCAAGAACCGTTACCCCTTGCCTCTGGTCCCAGAGATTTTTCAAAGCCTAAGGTCCTCCGCTTGCTTTACCAAATTGAATCTCAGGGGGGCATATAATTTAATTCGCATTCGAGAGGGGGATGAGTGGAAAACGGCTTTTCGCACTCGGTTCGGTCACTTCGAATATCTTGTTATGCCCTTTGGACTCTGCAATGCCCCGGCCACCTTCCAACATTTTGTTAATGATGTCTTCAGGGATTACCTTGACATCTTTGTCATTGTGTACCTCGATGACATCTTGATATTTTCACCTTCATTAGATACTCATAGGATTCATGTGGCAAAGGTTCTGGAGCGCTTGCGCCTACACGGCTTATATGCCAAAGCTGACAAGTGTAGCTTCGAGCAACAGAGTATTTCCTTCTTGGGTCTGATCATCTCCACCGCGGGGGTTACAATGGATCCCCAGAAGGTCGTGGCAATTCTCGAGTGGCCAATTCCTACTGACAAAAAAGGCGTCCAACGATTCATTGGATTCGCCAACTTCTATAGGAAGTTCATCAGGAATTTTTCTGTTCTGGTCTCCCCTATCACACAGCTAACCAAGCTTGGGACACGCTTTAAATGGACATCAGAGGCCCAGGAGGCATTCGAATACCTGAAGAAGTTGTTTACCACGGCACCCATCCTGGGCCACCCGGACGCAGCGCTACCATATGTACTAGAGGTAGATGCATCCGAGAATACTGTGCGATCAATTCTGTCCCAGAGAAAGGGGCCAAAAGAGCTTCTGCACCCGGTGGCATTTTTCTCCAGAAAACTTACCCCAGCGGAGCGAAACTATGACACCGGGGACCGAGAACTACTGGCCATCAAGACCGCTTTGGAAGAATGGAGATACTTGTTGGAAGGAGCAGCCCACCCAATTTTGATCTTTACAGATCATAAAAATCTTGAATATCTGAGGACAGCTAAACGTCTAAGGCCACGCCAAGCCAGGTGGGCGCTTTTCTTAACTCGTTTCTCATTCCATATCACCTACAGGCCAGGTTCCAAGAACACTAAGCTAGATGCCCTATCGCGCATGTTCAAGGATCCCAAGGAGGAACCCAGGCCAGATACCATCCTGTCATCTGGAAACTTTTTGGCCCTTCAGACGGAACTGCGCGCAAAATTGCAAGACGCATCAAGGACATTGCCTTCCTTGCCAGGGGTATCATTCTCAAACGAGGGAGGTCTGATACGGAAGGAAGGATTGATTGTAGTGCCAGAGGAGGTACAGACGCAGGTCTTGGGGCATTGTCACGACCACCCAATGGCAGGACATTTTGGATTGGCGAAGACGCTGGAGTTCCTTAGACGCACCTTCTGGTGGCCTAACATGGCTGGAGATTGTAAGCGATACGTCAGGTCCTGCACCATCTGCCAAAGAAACAAGCCACCCAGAAACAAGGCCTGGGGGTTGTTACGTCCTTTGCCCATACCTGTTCGTTCCTGGCAAATGATTGCCATGGATTTTATAGTGGAGCTTCCCCCGTCCCAGGGCCATACCGCGATCTTTGTTATTGTTGACCGCCTGTCAAAGATGGCTCATTTTGTGCCTTTGAAAAGCACCCCATCGGCTGAGGAGACTGCTCAGATTTTTATCAGAGAGGTGATCAGATTACATGGAGTCCCGGAAGACGTGTTGTCCGATCGGGGAGTGCAATTTACTTCCAAATTTTGGAGGGCTTTATGCAAGGCACTTGGCATTAAACTGTTGCTCTCCTCTGCGTTTCATCCCCAGACCAACGGGCAGACAGAAAGGACCAACCAGACCCTGGAACAATATCTGAGGTGCTATACATCCTTTCTGCAAGACGATTGGCTGCCACTCCTGCCCTTGGCGGAATTTGCTTATAATAATGCAAACCACTCAGCCACGGGACAATCACCTTTTTTTTGCAAACTATGGGTTTCACCCCACCTTCTTGCCTGATTTGATTGCTGAGAGCGCAGTTCCAGCCACCCAAAGTATGATCAATTTCTTTTCTAATAATAATAAATTACTGCAGGAAGCCATGGCTAAGGCCCAGGAGGATAACAAGAGGATTTTTGACAAGAAGCGAAGGGGGAAACTGGTGCTGCAACCAGGGGAGAGAGTCTGGTTGGCAACAACAAATCTGAAGCTACTATGTCCCTCGAAGAAGCTAGGACCAAAATGTTTGGGGCCTTTTCATGTTAAACGCATGATTAATAAGGTAGCTTATGAGCTTGTCCTTCCAAAAACCTTCAAGATTCACCCAGTGTTTCACGTCTCGTCGCTAAAACCAGTTGTTGCAGATCCATTCCCAGACCGGGAATCCAGACCCCCTGAAGCCATTACTGTTTAGGACCAAGAGGAATTTGAAGTGGAAGCAATTCTA